>NC_083369.1:23197440-23504304 GCF_030254825.1 Meriones unguiculatus
TAGAAGAAGATGCTCATAGTCTTACTGCAATTTGATATGCCAAGGCTGCTTGATATCCATGGGTAGCCTCCCCTTTTCTGAGGATAAGGGGAGGAGGGGTGGGTGAGAGGAAGGAGGGTGAGTGGGAGGGGAGGAGAGAGGAGAATCTGCAATCAGGAGGTAAAGTAAATAAATAACTCAGTTATTAAAAAATAATAAAAAAGTCAAATCCCATGTTTTAGAGTTGCTGGCATGGTACCAATATCAAGTAACTTTTAGAAATCTCGAAGTAATTCCGTGGTATATAAATTGGTAGGATATTTGTGGGGGGGAGGGGTGTCTAGGGATGTCTTTGCCTGTGTATGTGTCTGTTTGTCCAAAAATTGTATTCTGTAAAAATAAATATCACTTATATAAAGTGATCATAAAAAAAAAGAAATTTACTTGGAAAGTATAAAAGTCAGGTATGGGATTATATGCCAATTCATGGACTATAGCCAGTTATTTGGCTTGGTAGTCAGGGACTTTGTAGGAGCACAGTTGAAATTTTTTAAGAAAGACATTTCTTAGTAGAAGAGTATTTGGGCAAAGGATGTAACTATACTTGTATTTCTCACAAATGCTCATGAAAATAATGTGACTTCGGCAGAGGTAAACTTTAATTATCAAATAGACAGGATGACCTGTTATATGGTCATCCTGGCCAACTTTATCGCTGTCTAATGGGCTCATAAACAATGTGTTCATCCTGGCAAGACGAAGGTTATGCATAAGTTCAACAAAATGGACATCTGCTCATCAAGTCACTCAGGTTGACTTGATATATATGCTTCTGAGTAACAAATCAACCAGCAGCAAAACCAATGCTGAGCACCACACCCCAGAATAACCAGCCAGAAACATGGTAGCAAGTTAAATACTCTGGACCACTTCCATGCTGTTATGAGTAATACTTTGTCATTACCGGGTATGGATTTTCCTTTTGTCTTGAATTTTTTTATTGCTGTGGTAAAATGCCCTTACAAAAGAAATTTAAAACAGAAAGGGTTTATTTGGTCCACAGTTCTAGGTTCCAGTCTGCCACAGCGGGGAAGGCACAGAAGCAGTAGCTTGAAAGGAATAATCCCATTGCATCCATAGTCAGAAACAGAAAGCATGAATTATTTCACGCATCTTAGTGCTCTGCTTGCTTTCTCTGTTTTATACAGTACTGCATCCGTGGCTCAGAAAGTGGTGTCACTCATAATGAAGACATTAAGATGTGTATTCCCACATCAGTTAGCTCAATCTAGACATTTTTGGAGGCTAATCTTTATCTAAACAAACCCTCAAAAGTATGTCCACTGGCCTGTTCCCTGTGTCAAATTGACAATGAGTGCTAATCGTCTTACTTTTCCTGTCACAATATTTCTGCCAAAGCTGCTATCTATGAACTTCCAGAATGCCTTATCTAGTGCCCTACTATTACACACAGCACTGTTTCTGAACAAGGAACTCACTTCACAGCCAAAGAAGTTCAGCAGAGTCCTCATGCTTTTGGAATTCACTGTGCTTAACATGTGCCTAACCATCCTGAAGCATCTGGCTTGATAAAACGGTGCAATGGCCTTTTAACACCACAGTTACCATGCCAACTACTTAGCACTGTTTTGTATCCTTAAGCTATTCTGAAACATTTTAAAATGATTAACTCCTATAATTGTGATTGTGAATGACTGACACTATGATTATTGTGAAAGGTATTTACCATCATTTTCTTCTCCCCTAGTAAGAGAAATCAGATTTTTTATAACAATTTCCCCATATATAAATACCCTCCCAGTTTTCTCTGTAATTAAAAGAGGACATGAGATACAATTTGAATCAATGAAGTAGATATTGAAATATCCAGAGGCGATTTGTAGAAATGTTCTCTAGTAACAGGGCATATGATTAAACACTGTGTGTCCATCTTACTATTTCAGAATGCATGACTGCTAAACCAAATTTCACCTTTGTTAGAAAAAGATATTATTTGTAATCACAAGGTCAATTTTAGATTGTATTTATTTTTAAATGGACACCAATGGACAATCACAATTGGCACAGTTACATGTAGTAGTCACTGTGCAGTAGGTGATCAGACATGTAGGCACACACACACATTCCTAATGAAACTACTGTTTCAGGTTTTCTGTCAATAAAATATAATGCTTCATTAGTACAACTGTGGTCAGAATTTTTCATGGTGAGACATCACCGCCATGACGAGTAGTCTATTATCTTTTGTTTCACACTTAGAAACGTTTTGCTGAGAAATGTGAAGCGTCTAGTTAAAAACTAAAGAGAGCATTTGTCAGGTTTAAATACAGAAAAATAAAATGCAGTTTCTTTCCCTCAAGAGTTTACATCTCTTAAGGATTACTAGCAAGAAAAAAGTGTTGTTAGAATGAATTATTATAATGGAACAACAGACATTTGAGTCTAGGCATGTAAACTGAAAGTTTGTATAGGGCAGAAACTTTGTGTTCTTTTTTAATCTACCAGTCCTTTCAGGACACTGGGCTGGGAATATGAAAACAAAACAAACCAAAACACTGGTTTCTGGTTTTAGCTTGCCTGAACTTGGAGCCTTGAACCTTCTCTCTACTCTCCCAACATCTGCCTTCTAGACACAAGCTCAAGAACATTGTTCATAGAATCTTTACAGCTTACCCTGAATTAAAAAACAGCTTCCTAAAAGGCTGTCTGTATAGAAATGGGTAAAAATGAGAGCTGGGATTAATATTACAAATACACTGAAATCAAAGGCATGAGTATTCTGAGTCTATTCATCCGAAGAAACTGGTCCAAGTCAATAAATATACAGTCCGTATACTGCCACTCAAGTCAATCAATCCCTCCCACTCACATTCTAATAGAATGGAGTCATGAATAGTGGTATGCAATGATAGTATTCTCTTCCAATGATTTCTGTTAGAGACACATGAAATACCAAGTAATCACAGGTAATTAATTTGTCAGTGCATGATGTGGCTATATATCACTTTGAGGCTTGCTAGAAAAAGAGAATGTAAGAATCTGGATATGAAGCACTTAGAAGGAAAAAGAGATAAGAAAAAAGAAAAAGAGAGCTGATTTAATGGGATCACCATTAAATAATAATAATTTAGTCACCATTTAATTAACTAAATATATTGCAACTTATTTGCACACATACAGTCTTCTAGAGGCAAAAAATGAAGTAGAGTCCCAGTTTTATGATTCAGGTAACCATAGTCTCTTCCCAACTTTGCCAAAAGACTGTCTGGCTGCTTTGTGGACAGATTTTTGTCCCCTTCAAGAGTCTCCCTTCCTCTTCTGTAAACATAAACATCCTTTAAGAGAAAAAAAATTAAAATAAAAATAATTAGGAATGAAATTCAAGGGAAAAGCTAGAAGCTATTGAATCAAAGAAAATCAACAAAGAAGCTTGATGGAAGGTGAGCTTCAAGATGATGGCGAAGGTATTGGGGTGCTGTCTTATGTAGTTTAATTTCGTGGTAACATTCTGTAGACAGAGTCCCTGAAAAATGTAATGAAAAAGGTCAAAACAAGGATCTGTGCTGTTGGGGCTATGAAGAAGGAAGGATTTGGGGTTTGCAACCTGTGTACAGTGTAGTTTCTTGGGGTTTAAATATCCTCAACCCTTGTTTCTAGTTTGAATTTACTGAACTCTGATCTATGCCATATTTTTACAATCTCAAGCCTTTACTATGGAGCTCTTCTTTTAATATCCCTTTCCCCCCCACAGCTTCCTTAGAGACCATTGGAGGGTATGTGTTTTTCTCTCTATTTGCAAGTTCAGAGACCCACTTTGAAATATCTCTCCTCAAAGTGACTTCAGTTCTCAAGTCCACCCTTCAAGCAGCCCCTGTTAATGGCAGTGCAGCTATTTGTAGCTCCCCAAGAGCAATCAACTTAATATCCTTTCAAAGACACTCCTTGAAGACAGATCACTGTCCAGCATCTCTCACAGATGAATAAGCTGTATCTCTAATATTGAGTACATGTTTTTTTATTTCTACTTCACAGGATGAAAACTCTATTCCGCTGGAGCAATTATTGCCCTCTTGTCTAAACTGGCTCATTTGTTGTATTACTTTGGTTCCAGAGCCTGCCATTTATCATTAGTTACAAAGTTGCCTTCACTGTGTTACCCAGAGGGTTGGACACTAGTTTAACAAATTGTCATGGTCTTAGACTCTATCAACTCAAACTTTTAGAGGTGGATATGTATATTAATCCCAGTGCAATAATAAGAACACATTTGTAAACAGGGCAGTGAAGCTTATAAGGCACACATGCTCATGATTAATTTTAATCCTGCCCTATAAAGTAGTGGATCTAAAGTTATTAGCCCCTTTTCAAAAAGAAAATCCTGTGTTCCAGAAAGGAGTTGTGTCTTGTGCAAGTCTCCATTGCACAACTATGTAATTCCTTGTCTAATGCTTTTTCTATTCTCCCATGGGCCTCTGGTTCAGTGTAGTTTATGCCCACAGTAAGACCAGCCGTCTGGCAAGTCCCCTTTTCCTGGGCCAAGGATCTAGCAGCCTTAGATCCCATCTGTTCTCCAGTAGAGGAAGCTTTCAGTGACTGGCAGTAAGCCCCACCCTCCAGTCCACTCCATTAAGAGTGTTCTGTCTGAACTGCTGGAGGCACGCAAAGCACTAGGATATGGAAGTATGCAGCAAAAATCTGTTTTGCATTTGCAGTTTGTAGACTGCAAACCACAAAGCACTGGTTTGGGGCTCAAAAGGCCTGAGGATGTTCAAGTTAACCTACAGTCCAATAAAACAGCAGCATCTCTACAGCAAGATTCTTGGAAGAATACGGAGAAGAGATATATTAAATAGAAGCTACGGGAGGGGGAAGAAGCAGGGAAGTGTTTCATTGAAACCCAGTTTATACCGCTTTCCTGAGGAACGAGCACCGGAGCTTACAAAGATGTGAAGGGCTTGTTGAGATTGTGCTATTAATCCTGGAGAGAGGAGAAGTTCGGCCTCTGCCCCCAGAGCCGGTACACTCAGCACGGTATCCCATCACCATGTGAAAAACCCGCAACGGAAACTTTTTTATCCTGGTTAACGGCCTTCCTTGTTTCACTCAAAGCTTATGTTCAGATTTCATGTTCCCCCAAAAAAAGCTTGGTAGAGAGAAACAAAAACAGTGGTAAAATTATTGATTTGTCTGTATGGACACTGAGAAAAGATGAGGGCTCTTGCCAGAATGCTCAGCAGTAAAGCAGGTCCTGTTGTTTTGCAGCTTGGCTTACTTTATATCACTTTTAAATCATTTAACGAATCATAACAGGTGATTGATCATGTGTCTGACTCAGATACACAAAAGATGAGATTTCCAATGACTTGTCTTTTTAAGTGAAATAAATTACAACTTAATGTTGGCAAGTTCATCACCTAAGGCATAAGCTAGAGATCCTCATTAGTGTTTACAGCTGAATGTCTGAAGAAAGGCATTCTGGCTGGGTTCTGACCTGAACAAACTACCCATTTGCTTTTTAACTTTTATTTAACGTTTTTTTTTTTTTTTTTGAGAATTTCATACATGAGTACTATATTTGCAACATTTTCCACACTTCCCCCTCCAACTCCTTCCATAACCCCACTCCTTCTCAACTTCATGTCTTATATTGAATTGCTACATAGGTATAGTCTGTGAGTGTATGTGTGTACACAACTTACTGAGTCGATTTAGTGTTGCTCATATGTATACATGCCTAAGGATGACCATCTGTGATTAGATAACTTATCAGGGGCTCATTGCCATAGAAAACTGAATGTTTCTCTTTAAGCAGCCATTAATGCTCCTCATCTTGGGCATTTAGAGATTCCTCCATCCATGTTGGTGTGTCAACTAGTATTGTCATTATGCACGTTTAGACTGGGCAACCATATTTTTAACTTTTCATGAGTGCAACACCATGTCATATTAAAAGAAAATATCCCACTATCTTGTAGCAGACATCCAATTACTGTATGAACTACTTCAGCATGTCTGTATGGTCCCTCAGCAGAAAGAGATTTTATGCCTTCTTTTTTAAAAAAAAGATTTTGTTTTATTATTTTTAAATTGTGTGTGTGTTCATATGACATGTGTGTCCAGGTATCTGAGAAGGCCAGAAGAGGATCCCAGGGAGATGGAGTTGAAGTCATTTGTTAGCCACCAGACATGAGTACTGAGAATGAACTCAAGTCCTCTGGAAGGGCATCAAGAAACACTCTCTTTTTTTAATTTTTATTAATTACACTTTATTCACTTTGTATCCCCCCATAAGGTCCCCCTCCTCCCATCCTAATCCCACCTTCCCTCCATCTTCTTACGAATACCCCTCCCCAAGTCCACTGATAGGGGAGGTTCTCCTCTCCTGCCTTCTGATCTTAGTCTATCAGATCTCATCAGGAGTGGCTGCATTGTCACCTTCTGTGGCCTGGTAAGGCTGCTCCCCCCTCAGGGGGAGGTGATCAAAGAGAAGGCCAATCAGATTATGTCAGAGGCAGTCCCTCTTCCCATTACTATGTAACCCACTTGGACACTAGACTGCCATGGGCTACATCTGTGCAGGGGTTCTAGGTTATCTCCATGAATAGTCCTTGGTTGGAGTATGAGTCTCTGGAAAGACCCCTGTGTTCAAATTTTCTGGTTCTGTTGCTCTCCTTGTGGAGTTCCTGTCCTCTCCAGATCCTACTATTTCCCACTTCTTTCATAAGATTCCATGCATTCTGCCCAACAGTTGGCCATAAGTCTCAGCATCTGCTTTGATAGTCTGCAGGGCAGAGCCTTTCAGACGGCCTCTGTGGCAGGTTCCTAATTTGTTTCCTGTTTTCTTCTTCTTCTGATGTCCATCCTCTTTGCCTTTTGGGATGGAGATTGAGCATTTTAGTCAGGGTCCTCACTCTTGATTAGTTTCTTTAGGTTTACAGATTTTAGTAGGTTTATCCTATATTGTATGTCTCTGTGAGTGAGTATATATCGTGTGTGTGTTTCTGCTTCTGGGACAGCTCATTCAACCATGAAGCCTCCTCTCCAGCTCCAATGTAAGACACTTTACAAGGCAGAAATATAGCAAGGATTTACATTGTTTTGCATTGGACTTATACTTTGCTTTATCACATAAATTTCTGCCCACTCCTTGGGATTAATGTAGGTAGTTATACCAGGTTTTGTCCCTATCAGGCTTAGTTTATATTTGGTTGTTGAATTAAATGTGGCAAAAGGAAAATTATTGGGGTACAAGTCAGAATATAAAAATGCAGATCTTAGTCAAGTCTCTTGGCCTTGTTTCCCAGATGATAGTGTGAGGAAGTGAATTAACTATTACCCATGTTCCTTTGGAGTCTCATATTATACTCATGAAGATGTAAGTAGAGTAAAAATGTTTTAGTTTAATTTTGCAAAGGATAATAAGTATTACTGTCTTACTGTATAACAGTGAAAAAACTAGGTCTTTGGCCCAATAATGATGTCAGGTATGGGTTTTATCTTGAAAAGGGGATTTAAATCCAATCAGAAAGTGATTAAAAATTCTCATGAGGTTTGTACTTCTATTGCCCCAGTGGGCATGTCATGCCAAGCCACTCATTATTATAGCTCTCAGAGTTCACAGCTGGCTGCAATTTGATGATTGCTTTTCCTCTGTGGTAGTTTGCATAGCACCTTACAGCACTATGAAAGCTATCCAGGATGAAGTTTCCAGGTATAATATCAGCCCAATTTCACTGTGGTCTAGGACTTAAGTGTCTGATGTTTCCAGCAATAGGATCTTAACCTTCAACTCCTTAAGAGTAACCAAACACAATAGCATTATCCTAGAATGTTTGGGGATATATTGGACCTCGTTGTCCAACAGCTCCAAAAGAAGTAAAATAATTCATTCCTACCACTTAGCCTCTGATATATAGTAGGGGAATTGTCCTGCTCTAAAAAAATGAATGTATATGCATAGGTATATATGTATATGTGTGTGTGTGTGTGTGTGTGTGTGTGTGTGTAGTGTATACATTTTTATATATGGAAACGTTATTATTGCAGGTTTCTATGATTTTTCTCACTGTTTTCTTTTATTTTGAGATTATTATATAATTTCATTATTTCTCCCTTCTCTTTCCTTCCTTCAAATCCTTCCATATACTCCTCCTTGTTTCCTTTCAAGTTCTTGGCCTACTTTAAAACTGTTGTTGAATGTCTCTTTGGAAATATCCTTAATACTATTTTATCTTTCTATATTTCCTCTTCCACCTTACCATACCCTCACACCCAAGTTTAACCCTTCCTCTTGAATCATTTCTTTTTAACCATTCATATCAGTGTATTCTATCTCCCCTCTCTTGAAACTCCCCTTTTCACAGACTCTTGGAAATTTTCTGATCTCTATGGGTATTCCAAATTTAAAAAAAACACATAGCTGAAGATTCAAAGCCAACATCCAGCACAGATGAAAGAAACCATGTGAGATCAAAGAAAGAAGAAAAATAGGGTCTGGGGTTGTATTTTAGGGGTAAAGTACTTTCCCAGGAAAAGAGAGATGGGAGTGAGGGAAGATGAGAGTAAGAAAAAGGAGTATGTGTAATGAATCATTCTATGAACACTTTTTTTAACATAACAAAAGAAAAATTTATTTCCTGAGATAATTGTTAAACTTGGGCTATATACACCTCTATATGTTTTTTTTTTCTGCCACAATTCTTTATGATAATATGTTACATTTGAGTTTCTGTTCCAAAAAATAGATTCATACTCATTAAATATCATATTTTGTAAGCAGTTTTATTCTTTTTCAGTGCCTCCAGACTATTGTACCCAGGTAGGACATTTACACTACTCTCTTTGTATTGTGGGTTTGATAGACATGAAGATTTCTTTCTCCTTTTCACATTCTAGCTTTGTGTCTGTTGTTTCCCATGAAAGAATTTGCAATTCAAAGAAAAAGCAGTGTTTCTATGTATGACAATAACAACAAGCACCTGTCATCCCAGCACTGTGAAGGCTGAAATGGGAGGACTCTAAGCTCAAAACCCTTCTGGTCAAAAAAGCAAGACCCTGTTTCATAAAAAATAAAATACAAATAAATAAAATGATAAATTGCTTCTCTGAAAATCCTTTACAGTAAAAACAAACAAACAAACAAAACAAACAACAAACCTCAAACTCCAAAGTAAACAATTAGTTTCTAATATAAAAAAGGTACAAGAAGCTCTACTAACCTGCTTTCAAGAGAAACTGGCTTCTCAAAAGTTTAAATCATTTAAGAATTCTGGAAATGTTCCTAAGAACAAGCAGCATGCCTATATTCGACTCAGAACATTTTATGAAACCTTAAAAAAGAAAAAGCAAATGATTGTGGTACTTACAGGGCTGCCTTGTCAGACCACAGGGGAAGAGGACACAGTCGGTCCTGATGCAATTTGATGAGCTGGGGTGGCTGGTGAAGGCAGCTCCCCCTTCCTGAGGTAAAAGGGAGTGAGGAAGGGGTAAAAGGGAGGACAGGATTGGGAGAGGAGGAGGGGTGGGGCTCCAAAAAGGATATAAAGAGACTAATAATATTTTTAAATGTCTTGTGTTGTATGTTTCTCTGTGTGAGAATAGACATGTGAGTATAAGTACCCCAGAAGCCATAATATATTAGAAGAGCCCTTGGAACTGTCATTAAAAGTGGCTATGGGTCACACAAAATGAGTGCAAGTATTGAAACTCTGATTTTCTATAAGAACAGTATGCTCTCTTTGCCACTGAGTCATCTTTACAGTATCTATTTGTTTTAAATATACTCTATTAATTCCTTGAGAATTTCATATATGAGTATAATGAATTTTTATATTTGTCCCTCATTCTTCCCTTTAACTTCTCCCAGACTCATCCCCCATCCCTCTCTCAACTTTGTGTCCACTTTTTGAAAACATGATCCACTGAGCCCAATTATGCTGCCCATATAACACTCATGGATGTGGGGCCATTCAGTGGAGCACTATCAAGGCAAAAGGAGCCACACCCATAAAGAAAACTGACTCTCCTCATAGCCATCACTTGTCAATAGCTCCTTGGCTATGGGTAATGATTCATGAGGCCTTCCTCATTCCTTGCTAAATTGTGGACAGACTTGATCTTGTGCAGGTAAACAAAGGTGCTGTTAGTTCATGAATGCAATGCTCTTGTCATGCTAAAAGACATTATTTAACATCAATCCTATTTGAATTCTGGCACTTACAATTTCTTGGGCCCCTCTTATGCAACATTCCATATCAGAAGAAGGTGTGATAAATACATTTCCTGTTCATGGCTGTGCACTCCACAGACACTTATCCTCTGCACCTTTAAGAGTTGCAAGTCTCTCCGTTTATTGCTATCTCTGGGACAATTAAACTTCTTTGATGAAGGTTGAGAGCTACAGTAATCTACAGGTACAGAAAGCTATGTTTAGAGATTATAACAATGTGGACTTAGAGAGCAGCTGGATACTATGTCTATTTGGTAAAATAACAATAGTAATCTCACTCCTTAAGCATAGGAGCTCCCTAGCCAAGGGCTCTGGGCCATATTTAAAGTCCTAAGTATGTGATTAAGTCCAACTGGAAATCAATTGGTTACTCTGTCACACTTGGGCAACTATTGCACCCACAAGCGTATCTTAGCAGCATGATGACTATTGCACCTTGCCCTATTCAGAGCTAAGTAACACAACCTAATGACTTTTCTCCCCCATCAACCGACATACATACAACTTCTGGTACTGTTAAAGTTAGCTAGCAGAGAGGAAGGTTTCCAGTCACTACCAAATTGATTTCTCCGTGTCCTGTGACAAAAGTGTGCAATATATTCAGCAATAGGGAATTACTATTAACTTCTAGTGAACAATCAACAGCAAGTACAACAGTTTGTATTGACTGCGGGATCTCTAGGACACTGCCGATAAAAAAAAAAATTGAAAAACCTGGCAATGAATTTTTATTTTATCATCTATTACTCTAGAAAGAATATTATCCCCTGTGTAGAGTAACTCCAATTAAATTATTTTATATAAACACACAGGTATGTGTTTGTGTGTGTGTGCTCATACATGAGGGACATATAAGTGTCCCTCCTCATTGTTTTCTCTCCCCCTTCATATCTCATATGTTAAGATCTTTCTTCCCCTACCCACCAACAGTCACTTTCTAGTTTCTTGGACTCTATAAACTTTATACATTTAACACTCAAATCTAAAGATTCAATGCTAGAATTCATCTATGTGTATGGCTGTTTCCATTTCCCGGGTATGGTAAACAGAGTGGTGAACATGGATGAACATGTATTGTCTGCAATAAGATATAGAGTAATTTGATTTCATACCTGGAAGTGGTATAGCTGAGGTCTCATGGCAATTTCATTTCTAAACATTTAGAGGTATCGGTGCAATGATTTTCCAATATATTTGCATAATTTTGCACTCATACTCCCAGTGAATAAGAGTTCCAGTTCCCTCAAATCATTGCCAGAGTTTGTTGACATGTGTATTCTTCATCTTAGTCATGCTAACTGGTATAAATTCAAATGTTAGATTCGTTTTCATTTACCAGATAACAGTATTTAATGCTTTGAAAAATATTTTGTCATTTTTTCTTGATAACTCCTTATTGATTTCTACAGCTTATTTAAAGTGAATTTCTTTTCCATCTTGGTATTGAGATTCTAAGTTTTTATACAGGTTAGGCACTCTATCATATATATATATATATATGTATATACATACATACATACATATATATATGTATATATGTATGTATGTACATACGACAAAGTTTTTTATCTCTTTCATTTTGTATGCTGCCTCTTCAGATGATTAACAAATTCCTTTACAGTACAAAAGCCTTTCAAATTTTGTGAGGTCCCATTTGGTTTTGGGTTTTATGAAACTAAAGTCTTTTTTTATTTTTTTATTTTATTTTTCTTTATTAATTACACTTTACTCACTTTGTATCCCCCCCCCCGTGGTTCCCTCCCTCCTCCTGTCCCAATCCCTCCCTTCCTCCACCCTCTGCATGCATGCCCCTCCCCAAGTCCACTGATAGGGGAGGACATCTTTTCCTTCCTTCTGATCCTAGTCAATTTGGTCTCATCAGGAGTGGCTGCCTTGTCCTCTTCTGTGGCCTGGTAATGCTGCTTCCCCCTCAGGGGGAGGGAATTAAAGAGCAGGCCAATCAGTTCATGTCAGAGACAGTCCCTGTTCCTATCACAATGGAACCCACTTTGATACTGAACTGCCATGGGCTACATCTGTGCAGGGGTCTTAGGTTATCTCCATGCATAGTCCTTGGTTGGAATAGCAGTCTCAGGAAAGACCCCTGTGCTCAGATTTTTGGTTCTGTTGCTCTCTTGTGTAGTTCCTGTCCTCTCCAGATCTTTCTGTTTCCCACTTGTTTCCTAAGATCCCCTGCACTCTTCCCAAAGGTTGCCCATAAAGTCTCAGTATCTACATTGATAGTCTGCAGGGCAGAGCTCTTCAGAGGTCCTCTGTGTCAAGCTCCTGACTTGTTCCCTCTTTTCTCCTTCTGATGTCCAGCCTCTTTGCCTTTCTGGGTAAGAATTGAGCATTTTAACAAGAGTCCTCCCTCTTGATTAGTTTCTTTAGATGTACAGATTTTAGTAGGTTTATCGTATATTATATGTCTATATGAGAGAGTATATACTGTGTGCATCCCTCTGCTGCTGGGACAACTCACTCAGGATGATCTTTTCCAGATCCCACCATTTACCTGCAAATTTCATGATTTCCTTGTTTTTTATTGCTGAGTAATATTCCATTGTGTAGATACACCACAATTTGTGCATCCATTCCTCCACTGAGGGGCATCTGGGCTGTTTCCAGCTTCTGGCTATTACAAATAAGGCTGCTATAAACATAGTTGAGCAAATGTCCTTATTGTGTACTTGAGAATCTTTTGGATATATGCCTAGGAGTGGTATAGCTGGATCTTGAGGAAGCAGAAGTGCTATTCCTAGTTGTCTGAGAAAGCACCAGATTGCTTTCCAGAGTGGTTTTACAAGTTTACATTCCCACCAGCAGTGGAGGAGGGTTCCCCTTTCTCCACAACCTCTCCAGCATGTGTTGTCCTTGAGTTTTGAAACTAAAGTCTTATTCAGAAAAATAAAATAGAAAGTACAAAAAATCTGTGCCTATGTCCTGAAGAAGTTTCAGAAATTCATATCTTCATGTTTTTCTCAACAACATTTTTTGAAGCCACTGTGTTTACTCTGCTGTGTGTTTCTGACAACTTTATAGGTGTGTGAACGCATCTGGTCATTCTTTCCCATTGATCACTGTGTTTCTTTTTGAGCCAGTAACATGACATTTTTTCTTATCCTCAGGACCATTTCTTTTTAAGTTATTAAGAGATACAATTTTATTGATTGCCTTCCTGGTTAGAGTATTTTTGTTTGTTTGTTTTCTTTCTGCCATGTCAGTAATATGAAATTCTTAGTTTTCTGCATGAGAAATGTTGGTTCCTTCCTTTGTTTTATTTATTAATTCATTTTACAAGACTCACTTTTTCATGTACTCTAATGAATGAGAATATTCTTCTGCAACCTCTCTATATAATATTTCTTTGGGTGTCTTCTACACTGTTGATGTGGTGACTGTGAACTGCCTTTGTCTTTTGCCTCTTTTGAAAGGTTATTATTTCTCCATTAAGTGTAAAAGATAAAAGTCTTGATTGTTGGTGATTTATTTTCAGAGCTTAGAACAAGTCGTTCTCCTGGCTTTTAGAGTTACCAGTGACACACCTGATGTTATTCTAATACGTTTTCATTTGTAGGACAGTTGATATTTTCCTTTTCACTCTATTTTTCTCCTCTTTACTATGATATGTCAGGAAGGCATTCTTCTCTGGTTATACCTATTTGGTATTCTACATGTCTCTTGTATTTAAATTTCTTTCTATAGATTTGAGGAATTTCTGATATAATTTTCTTTAATAAGGTCTCTTTTCCTTTACTTTTTATCTCAGGTCATTTTTCTCTTGTTTGGATTCTTAGGGTTGATTCTTGACTGAATCTCAGATTTCTTACATGTTGTTGTCATGCTCATGTTAGTAGCCCTTTTATGGGTGTTTTAATATGGTATTTACTTGACCTTGCCCTTCATCACTGATAACTTTCCCTCTGCTTGATGATAGTTTCTACTGTAGTTTTTATTGAACTAATTGAGTTTTCAAAATGTTCCTTCCCCACCCTCTGCCAAAAAAAAAATCTTTTTCTTTTAAAAATTTTCTTCTCTTTTTGCTAATATTTTCTTAAATTATCTCTGTATGTTGCTAACTTTCTTCTTTAAGCCATGGATTTAATTACTCTTCTTTGTTTGTATCCTCTTTGATAATTTTTACTAGCAGTTTTTAAATTGTTCACCCAGCATTTTACCCATTTCAGTCATAATCTTTTGGGGCAGCGTTTTTCTCAATTTTTCATGCCTTTTACATTGAAGGCTTATGGTTTCATATCTGTTAGTTTGGATGTTTCTGCAGAGTCTATATAGGAAAAATCTGACTGGCTCAAACCTTACTATCACACAGATAGGAAAAGCAAACTATTGTAATATTAACAAAATCACCATATAAGATATAGAACTACATTAAAAATTCATCAGTATAATTCTGGAGAGATGGGTTAGAGAAACAAGATTCAGTTTCCAGCACCCACACAAAAGCTCTCAATTGTCTGTAACTCCAGTGCTAGGAATCCAATGCCTTCTACTGGCCTCTGCAGACTCTGTATAACATGGTGCACACATGCAAATGAAATACACATATACATAAAATAAAAGTAAATAAACATTTAAAATCCATCAATTTCTACTAATACATCACCAATGTTGTCTGGAATTAAAGAATTATTTTATATAACTAGAAATAGTAAATGAATTGGATAAAGGAAAGAGGCATGGAATGATGAAAATGATAGAGAATCATGGTTATATAAATTAAATAAAATGGGGATATGGAGTGAATTAAAAACTTAAGGAAATAAAAAGAACAAGTGGCTCTATTTTTCATTTTTAACTTAATTTTAAATGTTTGGTGGAATGTGCTTTTACCTGTTGAGCCATATTGTCAGGCCTCTGTGTCTTTTGTTGTTATTGTCTTTTTTTCTAATTTATCATTTGACTTCTTTATAATCCAAGAACTCCATAGATTTATTTTTCACTTTTTTCATAATTGAGGAATGTGAATAGTTTTCATGTCTATTGGTCATCAGGATAACCTCTTTCTTAAAGATTCCTATGACATTTGTCTACTCTTTCATGAGATTGTCATATTTTTCTTACTGATTTGTAAGAAATTTAAAAATGCACATTCTGAAATTTTTCTTATAGTCTGTGTCTATTCCAAATACTTTTTGCCCTTGTGTTTTATTTTTATCCAGTTTCTAGTATCACAGTCACAGTATTGTCCAATTTATCAATTTTATGTCCTGTTAGGGAGTCTTGTGAAAAAGTGGGAGGAAAGAGAAAAGGACCTGGAGGTAACAGGAAGTCCACAAGAAGACCAACAGGGCCAACTAACCAGGGCCCAGAGGGGCTTGCTGAGACTGAAGCAGCAACCAAGGACCATGCATGAACTGGACCAATGCCTATTACAAATATGTAGTAGATGGTCAGCTTAGGCCTCATGTGGGTCCTCTAGTAAGGGAAGTGGGGACTGCATAGGGCAGGGACTCTCTTGCCAGCTTTTTGATCACTTCCCCCTGGCAGGACTACCTTGCCAGGCCACAGGGGAAGAACATGTGCTCAGTCCTGAAGTTACTTCATGAGCTGGGGTGGATGGGATAGGGAACTTCCCTTTTCTGAGGAATAGGTGAGGGGGAAAGTGTAATGGTAGGATGAGGAAACTGGAAGGGGAGAAGGTATAGGGCTACAACCAGGATGTAAAGTAAGTGAAAATAAATAAATTTTAAAAATAAGAAAAGAAAGAAAGGAATTTTTCTATATTTTCTTCTAAAAGCACAATTTTCTTTTGGGGTGGTTTTATTTCTTGTTTCTATTTATTAAGCATCTTCTTTTTGTATATACAGAACATCTCCCTCCCTTTCCTATACAACACAGCAATGTGGGCCCCAGGGCACCAGAGACTGGGTTTTTCTGTCAGGAGGGAACCCCGCGGTGAGGGAAACAGCAGGTCTGAGGTTAGAGCACTCAGCCAACCCCCTCCCCAACATACATACAAGAAAAAGTTCTCAGAAAAAGTTCCCAGGTTCCTACAGGCACCCAGTCACCAAGTTGGACCCACAACTCTCCTGCTCCTGCGTGCTCTACACACCACCCCAGATAGAACAGTGGACCCAAACACCACAGATTAGGTCTCCCTGTTGGGAGGAAAACCCACGGTGGCGGGAAACATCTGGACCTACCTTAGGTCACTAACCTCCAGAGAAGTTTCTGGATCTCCACAGGCTCCAGACTCTAGCCTCCTGCTGCACACATGAGAGCTGTGCTCACCTGCCACTGAGCTCTAACCTCAGACCTACAGAAGCCTGGGATCCCTAAGATCAGCCCCTAGATACTGCTCCAAGGAGCAACCAGTTATCTCTAACTAAACTGACCAAACTGCAGTGCTCCCAGGTTTTTCAAGAGGGCTGTGCCTAGAAAACAGTGTAAGAACAACAGCAACAGCTCACTAAATTCAGAGCAAGAAACCCAGCAGTAGGGCAGGGATGTCTCCAGGACATCTCTGGATGAGAGGAGAGATCCCCACCCCCCGACTAACAAAGACCACAGTTACCACTCAGGTCTATACGCCAGAGCTGAGCTGTGGCAATTCCTGAGAAACACCAGCCATTCAGTGACCATCCACAGAAAGCTGAGAAGGCCTCCTTTAAAAAAAATAAATCTTCCTGCCAAGGGGATTCACCTCACCCCAGGATTCCAGAAAACACCAGAAACTAGCAGCCAACACCTAAGATAGCCCAATGGGTAGAAGCCATCCTAAAAGCACAACCAACAAAAGACAAAGTAATATGGCCTCTCCAGAACCCAGTTATCCAGGGGCAAGCAGCCCTGAACACCCTAACATAAATGAAATTCAAGAAGATGACCTTACATCTATGCTTATGAAGAGGATAATAGAGGAAACAAATGAAATGTGTAAAGAATTAGAGGAAGATAAACTCAAACAGATTATGCCCATCTGTAAAGAAATGGAGGAAGATAAAGACAAACAGATTATGGCCATCCATAAAGAAATATGGGAAGATGCAGACAGTTTGTGGCCTTTAGAGAGGAAATAATTGAGTCAATGAAAATAAAAGAAACAGAGGAATGTTCAAACAAATAGCTGAATGAATTAAATAAAAAACAGAAAAATACAGTCAGACAGGTGAAGAAAATCAACAAAATGGCTCAAGATCTGAAGAAAGAATTGGAAAAAATAAAGAAAACACAAATGGAGGAAATCATGGAGAGGAAGATCTTAGGGAAGAAAACAGGAACTACAAAGGTAAGCATAACCAACAGACTACAAGAGATGGAAGATAGAATTTCAGGTGTGGAAGATACAATGGAAGAAATGGATGTATCCATCAAAGAAAATGTTAAATTTAAAAAATTCCTGACACAGACAGACCTTCCAAGAAATCCAAGACAATATGAAAAGACAAAACCTAAGAATAATAGGAATAGAGGAAAAAGAAGATTCCCTCCTTCAAGGACCAGAAAATATTTTCAACAAAATCATAGAAGAAAATTTCCCAACTTAAAGGAGAGGCTTATAAAAATACAAGATACCTACAGAACACCTAATAAATTAGACCAGAAAAGAAAATCCTCCTACCACATAATAATCAAAACCATAAGTATACAGAACAAAAAAAAAATACTAAAAGCTGCAAGGAAAAAAGTCCAAGAAACATATAATTGCAAACCTTTCAGAAGCACACCTGACTTCTCAACAGAGACTATGAAAGCCAGAAGGGCCTAGACAGATATCATGCAGACCCTAAGAGATCACAGATGTCAGCCCAGGCTACCTTACCCAGCAAATCTCTCAGTCCTCATAGACGGAGAAAACAAGATATTCAATGACAAAAATAAATAAATAAATAAATACCTACCCACAAATCCAGCATTACAGAAGACACTAGAATTAAAAATACAACCCAGGAAAACTAACTACATTCAGGAAAACACAGGAAATAAATAACATCACTACAGCAAAACTAAAAGTAGCCAAGCATACAAACACGCTACCACAACCAACAGCAAAATCAAAGCATCTAACAGCCACTGGTCATTAATCTCCCTCAACATCAATGGACTAAACTCTCTAATAAAAAGATACAGACTAATAGAATGGATGGATAAACAAAATCCAACAATCTGTTGTCTACAAGAAACACAAAGTCACAGAGATAGACATTACCTGAGAGTAAAGAGCTGGAAGAGGGAAGGGACCCAAGAAGCAAGCAAGAGTAGCTATTCTAATAACTAATAAATTAGACTTTCAACCAAAATTAATCAAAAGATGTGGGAAAGGCTATTTCCTACTCAGCAAAGGAAAATTCCACCAAGAAGACATCACAATTCTGAACATCCATGCCCCAAATACAAAAGCACCAACATTTGTAAAAGAAACATTGATAAAACTGAAAACACACATAGATCCCCACACATTAATTGTGGGAGACTTCAACACCCCACTCTCAACAAAGGACAGGTCAACAAAACAGAAATTAAACAAACAATGACTCTGCATAAGTCATGAATCAAACAGACCTAACAGACATCTACAGAATCTTTTACCCAAAAGAATTTACCCTTTTTTTCAGCAACTCATGGGTCCTTCTCCAAAATAGATCATGTAGTTGGTCACAAATCAAGCTTCAACATATAAAAGAAGATTGAAATAATCCCTTGTATCCTATCTGACTACAATTGACTAAAGCTGGACCTCAACAACAACAGAAAGAGCAAAAAGCCTACACACACATGGAAACTGAACAACTCAATACTCAATTACAGCTGGGTCAGGGGAAAAATAAGAAAGAAATCAAAGTCTTCCTAGAACTCAATGAAAATGAAGACACAACATACCCAAACTGGTGGGACACAATGAAAGCAGTGCTGAGAGGAAAATTCATAACACTAAGTGCATTCAAGAAGAAATTTTAAACGTCTCAAACAAGCAACTTAAAGGCTCACCTGAAAGCCCTAGAAAAACTGCATTGAAAATAAAGAAATAAAAAAATAAAAATAAAAATAAAAAAAGAAAAACAAGAAGCAGACATACCCAAGAGGATTAGATGGCTGGAAATAGTCAAACTCAGAGCTGAAATCAATAAATTGGAAACAAATAAAACTATTCAAAGAATCAATGAAACCAAGAGCTGGTTCTTTGAGAAAATCAACAAGATAGACAAACCCTTAGCCAAACTAACTAAAAGGCAGATAGACACCATCCAAATCAACAAAATCTGAAATGAAAGGGGAACATGACAACAGACACTAAGGAAATCCAAACAATCGTTAGGTCTTACTTCAAAAGCCTATACACCACAAAATTTGAAAACCTAATTGAAATGGACAATTTTCTTGATCAATTCCACTGGCCAAAGCTGACCAGGTAAATCAGGTAAATCAGTTAAATAGTCCTATATTCCCGAAGGAAATAGAAGCTGTCATCAAAATTCTCCCATTAAAAAAAAGCACAGGGCCAGATAGCTTCAGCACAGAATTCTACCAGACCTTCAAAGAAGTGCTAACTCCAATCCTCTTCAAACTATTCCACAAAGTAGAAACAGAAGGAACATTACCAAACTCATTCTATGAAGCCACAGTCACCTTGACACCTAAATCTCATAAAGACCCAACAAAGAAAGAGAATCTCAGGCCAATCTCTCTTAGGAACAATGATATAAAAATACTCAATAAAATACTCACAACCTGAATCCAAGAACACATCAAAGAGATCATCCATTATGAACAAGTAGGCTTCATTCCAGGCATGCAGGGGCAATTCAACATACAGAAATCCAACAATGTAATCCACCATATAAACAAACTGAAAGAAAAAGAAAAACACATGATAATCTCCTTGGATGCTGAAAAAGCATTTGATAAATTCCAACATTCATGTATTTCTAAAGTCCTGGAGAAGTCAGGGATACAAGTTACTTACCTAAACATAGTAAGCCTATAGTCAACATCAAACTAAATGGAGAGAAACGTAAATCAATCCCGCTGAAATCAGGGACAAGGCAAGGCGGCCCAGTCTCTCCATACCTCTTTAACATAGTACTTGAAGTACTTGCTAGAGCAATAAGACAATTAAAGGAGATCAAGGGGATTCAGTTCTGAAAGGAAGAAGTCTAAGTATCACTATTTGCAGATGATATGATAGTATACATGAGTGATCCCAACAGTTCTACCAGGGAATGCCTACAGCTGATAAACACCTTCAGCCAAGTGGCTGGATACAAAATCAACTCAAAAAAACCAGTAGCCCTGCCATATACAAAAGATAAAAAGGCTGAGAAAGAAATTAGGGAAACAACACCCTTCTCAATAGCCTCAAAGGACATAAAATACCTCCCCTATCATTGGACTGGGAGAGGGGCATAGGAGAAGAAGAGGAATGGAGGGTGGGATTTGGAGGGGATGGTGGAGGGGGCTACAAAGTGAATAAACAAAAACTGATAAAAATAATATATATATATGTATGATAAAAATTCATTTAATATGTATATCCAATTGGCCTAGCATTACAAATGAAAAAAATCTTTCTCTGTTTTTCTGTATGATTTTTTGCCATGGCTAAATATACATGCATGCTCACTTCTAGACTCATAAGCATGTTCACTCTGTATATTTTTAATCCAAACGCAAAACTTACATTGTTTTGACTTCAACTTTTGAGCTACATGGAATTGATGCACTTGTTTATATTTCTGAATAACAAACTTTTTAATTCCAGGAATAAGAGATGTCATTAAAAATTGACAATTTGTAGGTAATATCTTCCTGCTCTAGGTAAACAATATGGGCAAAAATGCATAATAATCCCATACTTACCCCCCCAAATACTAGCAGTTTAGACTTTCTTAGAAAGAAGCACAGTTCTTCACCACACAAAGGTGATGTCAGAAAACACCAAATAATTATATGAAAATTTTCTCAGGTTTCATTTTTTAAATTTTAATATTAATTACAGTTTAATCACTTTGTATCCTAGCTATAGCCCCCTCCCTCATTCCCTCCCACCCCCACCTTCCCTTCCTCATCTCCTTTCATGGCCCTCTCCAAGTCCACTGAGAAGGAAGTTACTCCTCCCCTTCCACCTGACTCTAGCCTATCAGGTCTCATCAGGACTGACTGCATTGTCTTCCTCTGTGGCCTGGTAAGGCTGCTCCACCTTCAGGGGGAGGTGATCAAAAAACCAGCCACTGAGTTCATGTCAGAGACAAGTCTCTGTTCCCTTTACTAGGGAACCCACTTGGAGACTGAGCTACCATGAGCACATCTGTGCAGGGGTTCTAGTTTATCTCCATGCATGGTCCTTGGTTGGAGTATCAGTCTCAGAAAAGACCCCTGGACCCAGATTTCTTGATTCTGTTGTTCTCCTTGTGGAGCTTCTGTCCCCTCCAGGTCTTTCTATCTCTACATTCTTTCATAAGATTCCCTGCACTCTGTCCAAACTTTTGCTATGAGCCTCTGCATCTGCTTTGATACACTGCTGGCAAGATTCTTTTAGAGGTCTTCTGTGGTAGGCTCCTGTCCTGTTTCCTATTTTCTCTATCTTCTGATGTCTACCCTTTTTGCCTTTCTGAGTGAGGATTGATAATCCACCCTGTGTCTTCCTTTTTGCTTAGCTTCCTTAGGTGTACCAATTTTAGTATGTTTATCTTATATTATATGTCTAATATTCACTTATAAGTGGGTACATACCATGTGTCTCTTTCTGCTTCTGGGATACCGCACTCAGGATGATCTTTTCTAGATCCACCATTTGAATGCAAATTTCAAGATTTCCTTGTTTTTAATTGCTGAACAGTAGTCCATTGTGTAAATGTACCACAATTTCTGTATCCATTCTTCAGTTGAGGGACATCTGGGTTATTTCCAGGTTCTGGCTATTACAAGTAAAGCTGATATGAACATAGTTGAACAAATGTCCTTATTGTGTACTTCAGCATATTTTGGATATATGCCTAGGAGTGGTATAGCTGGATCTTGAGGTAGCACTATTCCTAATTGTCTGAGAAAGTGCCAGATTGATTTCCAAAGTGGTTGTACAAGTTTATATTCCCACTAGCAATGGAGGAGGGTTCCCCTTTCTTCACATCCTCTCCAGCATGTATTGTCACTTGAGTTTTCAATCTTAGCCATTCTGAGGGGTATTTAATTTTTAATTTGTTTTGATTTAATTTTTATATATTATATTGAAATCATTTCCAATTCCCTCTAACCCTTCCTTTGAACCCTTACTTCTTCTCAAAGCTATGCTCTCTTTTTGCATGACTTGTTTCTATGGTTACTCCAGGTGATAAATTCACATCTAATGATTCACTGCTTGGATGCACAAACAAGAGAGAATTGGTGGCATTTATCATTGTGGCTCTGGGTTATAGACCTCATTCAGTATAATATATTCTAGTTCCATATATTTACCTACAGCTTACATGATTTTGTTTTTCTTTACAGTTGAATAGTATTCCATTTCCATTGTGTATGTGTATATTTTCATTATCCATTCATCTGTGGAATAGCATTAAGTTTGCTTCAATTTCTTATATATTGGAACATGGCTAAGCAAATCTCTGTAATAGGTTGTCAAGTCCTTCGCTGTATGTCAAGAAGTTGTATAGCTGAGTCTTATTTACTTTAGCTTATTGAGGGCTCTCCACACTTCTATACATAGTAGCTGGATAAGAGTGCAATCCTGCTATCAGTAAGTGAGGCTTCCCCTTTTCCCAATTCTTCCTCTGCACTTGTTTTTGGTTGCTTTGTTGATCTTCACCATTAAAACTGGGGTAAATGAAAACTCAAAGTTGTTTTGATTTGCTAAGTAATTGCTAAGAACACTAAACATTTCTGACATATAGATCCATATTTATCACCTTGCACAAAGTAAAAGTCCAAGTGGATCAAAGACCTCAACATGAAACCAGACACACTAAACCTCTCAGAAGAAAAATTGGGAAGAGCCTAGAACTCATTGGCACAGGAGACAACTTCCTGAACAGAACACCAGCAGCACAGGCTTTAAGATCAACAATCAATAAGTGGGATGTCATGAAACTGAAAAGCTTCTGTAAAGCAAAGGACTGTCATCAGAACAAAACAACAGCCTAAAGACTGGGAAAGGATCTTCACCAACCCAATATCTGACAGAGGGCTAATATCCAGAATATATGAAGAATGCAATTTTTAGTTTTTATTTTGAGAATTTTTATTAATAAATTCTGTTTTTCAAACGTTTTTTTTTAACTTTTTGTTTTTTTTAAGTTCTTTATACTTTTTGGATAATTATCCTCTGTTATTTGTATAACTGGCATCTTTTTAAGATTTCTCCATGCTAATTTTGAAAGAAGCAGCACCAGTTTGCATTCTTCCCAGTAGTGAATGAGTGTCTCTTTTTCCCCACATACTGACCAGCATTTGTTGTCATTTGTTTTCCTCATCTTAGCTATCATGAGTGGGATAAAAAAAAAAAACTCAAAATATTTTAAATTTGTACTTTTCCAATTACCAAGGACAAAGAGATTGTTCTTAGGCATGTTTAAATTAATTAATTTATATTTATTCACTTTATAACCTGATTGTAGCCCCTCTCCTCTCCTCCTATACCCATCCTCCCTCCCTTTTCTCGCTATCCCCACTACCCTACTCCTCAGATAAGGAAAGCCTAGCTATACCAACTCACACCAGCATTTTTAAATTCATTTTTTGAGAACTCTCTGTTCAGATCCAAAAGCCATTTTTAAGTGAGTTATTTGTTTCCTTATATATGGCAAAAATTATAACCTACTCTGTGGGCTTACTCTCCACTACATTGTTTCCTTAGCTGTACAGTTTTTTAGCTTTATGAGTTTCCAATAGTTGACCTTAATTTCTAGGGGAAAAAAAAATCTACTTGGAAAGTAATTATATTATTTTACACCACAATCTTTGATCCATTTGGCATTGATTTTTTTATTAATTACACTTTATTAATTTTGTATCCCTCCCATAAGCCTCTCCCTCCTCCCCTCCCGATCCTACCCTCCCTCCCGTTTCTGCATGCATGCCCCTCCCCAAGTCCACTGATAGGGGAGGTTCTCCTCTCCTTTCTGATTTTAGTCTATCAGTTCTCGTCAAAAGTGGCTGCATTATCCTCTTCTGTGGCCTGGTAGGGCTGCTCCCCACTCAGGGGGAGGTGATCAAAGAGCAAGCCAATCAGATTATGTCAGAGGCAGTTCCTCTTCCCATTACTAGGTAACCCACTTGGACACTGACCTGCCATGGACATTGGTTTTTGTGCAGAGTGTTAGTTTCAAGTTTAATCATCTATATGCTATTCCAGCACTAATTGCTGGAGAAAACAGCCTTTTCTCCAGTACGCGTGTTTTTGCTATCTTTGTCAAATATCGGATTGTAGTAGTCCATATGCTTTCATGATTGTGTCTTCTATTTTGCTTCATTAGTCCATGTGACCCCTTTGTGTCAGTATCACATTGGCTTTATCACTATAGCTCTGTAATATATTGAAATCTGCAATAGTAATCCTTTTAGCATTGTGGGGTTTTTTTGTTGTTTTTTTTTTTTCCTTTGGAATTGTTGTAGCTATCTGGGATCTTTGGTGGTTCCTTATGATTTTTGTATTTTTTGTTTCTATTTCTGTAAAAAAAATATTGTGAGGCTTTTGCCTGGGATTGCATTGACTTAGTAAATTACTTTTATAGAATAGCCATTTTTACAATATTTGCTCTACCAACCCGTGAGCATGGTGGTACTTTCCATTTTCTAATCTCTTCCTTAATCTCTTTCCTCAGAGAGTTAAAGTTTTTTATAGAGATGTTTCACATCTGTGGTTAGATTTATTCTTTGATATCCTCTTTTCTTTGATGCTATTATGAGTGGAAATGTGCTTTTGTTCTCTTTCTCAGTGTTCTTACTTTTGGTGTCTAGAAAGCCTACTGGTTTTGTAAGTTGTTTTTTGTATCTTGCAACTTTGCTGAAATTCTTGATCATTTCTAGAAGTTTTCGTGTGGAATTCTTTCAATATCTTATGTACACTATCATTGTCTTAGGTTTTCTGTTGCTGTGAAGAGTCACCATGACCATGACAACCCATATAAAGGAAAACATTTAATTGGGATTGGCTTACAGTCTCAAAGGTTTAGTCCATTATCATCATGGCAGGACACATGGCAGCATGCAGGAAGACATGGTGCCAGAGAAAGAGCTGAGAGTTCTACTTCTTGATTTGCAGGCAGCAGGAAGTGATCTCGCTTGAGCTTCTGTGACCTACCTCAAAGCCCAATTTCTAGTGACACACCTCCTCCAACAAAGTCACACTTAACGCTAAGAAAGCTATGCCTTCAATAGTGCCACTTTCTACAGGCCTATGAGAGCTGGTTTTATTCAAACCACCATAATCATATTATCTGAAGACTTCAAAGACTATACATTCTTCTCAGCAGTCTATGAAACTTCTCTAAAATAAAACAGATATTGGGCCACAAACCAAACATTAGAAATTCACAAAAAAAAAACCCTGAATCAACTCCATTCATCCTATCTGACCACAATACAGTACATTTCAAAACAATACCAAATTAATATCTTGTCATTTTACAAACTTATAGAGATAAACAACATGTTACTAAGTGATGAATGGGTCAAGGGAAAAAAATCAAGAAAGAAACTAAAAAATTCCAGGAACTAAATGAAAATTAAAAGACAACACAATACTTCTGGGACACATTAAAAGCAGTCCTAAAATAAATGTTTATAGCTCTAAGCCCCTAAATTAAAAATTTCAGAAAGAGCACAAATAAATTTGGAAAATTCAAATTTCATTAAAAATAGTTAATGAAAAAAAGAGGCCATAAATTTGAAAGAGAAAAAATAGGGGTATATGGGAGGATTTGGAAGGAGGAAATAGAAGGGAGAAGTTTGTAATTGTATTTAATATCAAAAAATAAAAGAAAAGTGAGACAAGAAAAATTGATAATTCTAACAAAATTAATCTACAGTCTCAAGGTAGTCTCCACTAAAATTCTAGTGCAATTCTTCATGTAAATTGTAAAAAAATAAAAAATTAAATTTTAAATTTTATATATACAAAAGACCCAAGATAGCCAAAATAATCCTCAACAACAGCAAAAAATACTGCTGTAGATATCACCATACCAGATTTCAAGTTATACTTTAGAGTTAAAGTAATGAAAAACAGCATGGTACTGACATAAACTAGACTCATTGATGAGTGAAATAGAATTGAAGCCCTACATATGACTCAATATTCTTACAACCTGATTATTTACAAAAAAATAAAAATAAAATATATTTGGAGAAAACATAGGATCTTAAACATGTTATATTGATCAAATTGGATAGCTACATATAGAGAAATGAAGCATATTCTTTTTTTTTTTGAAGCATATTCTTATCTCTCACCTTGCACCAAATTCAACCACAGATAGATTAAGAACCTCAACATAAGATCCCATGTACTAAATCGAAGAGAAGAAAAAGTAGAGAATATGCTTGAACTCGAACTCGGCACATGAAAGAACTCTCTAAACAAGACCTTCCATCATGCAGGCATTATGATCAACAATTAATAAATGGGAGCTCTTTAAACTACAGTTTCTTCATAACAAAAGACATCTCATTGGAGTGAAGAAGTAGGAGAGAGGATTAATGCCTCTTATCCATTCTTGGAGAAGCTTTGCATTAGGTGTTTATTAACACAGTGACCCACAACTGGCCAGGGTGTAGAGAATATGAGACTTAAGAATACTATCATAAGTGGAACATACATATTGTAATCCCTCTCCCAAGATCAGTGATCATTGCAGAAGAGGGTTCTAAAGAGTGTAAATGAGACCATGAGAGACAAGAAATAAATTGTTATGATTTACAGTGATGTGTTTGTGGTCAAGTTGACAAGCAATAAAGTATCCTAGTTAGCTATAAATGTCAACATGAATCAATCTAGAAATCACTTGAGTTTTTTTTTTAAGTGTTAGTTGATATATCGATTCCTTAAATCAAATTGACCTGTGAGTATGTTTGTGGAGGACTGTCTTAATTATTAACTAAGAGGGCGCAGCATACTATGGGCAGTAACCTTCCCTGGGAAGGTAGCCCTGAGCTGTATACGCCCTGAGCTGTATACAGAAGCTAGCTGAGCCCAAGCCTATCTAATGCATTCAACAGCATTCTTCCATGGTTTCTGCTGTACTTCCATGGCTGTGAGTGAGTTTACTAGTTAAAAATAATGCTATATAGGATAGCAAGCAGACGTGCCTTCAAGTTTCCTCTTGTTTCTACCCGGCTTCCCTTGACAGTAGACTGGCGGACTTGGAAGTATAAGTCACATAATCAGTTCCCTCACTTATGTATCTTACCACGGGAACAAAAGTAAAACTAGAATGCTAGTAAACACTATTCATTTTCATAGTCCCTGATGAAGTGAGCAAATAATCAATAATGTAAGAGCTTTGGAGGGAAGTGTTTCTGATGATAGCAGCTTAGAAGGCTTCTTGGAGTTCATACAATTGGATTATCCCAAAGAAGCAATCTTGTGTTGTGCACTCTTCTTCTTTGTGACCTAAGTTACTGATACACAGTGTCATCTTGAAATTAGTATCACTGATAATGTTAATCTTATTTTGGGAGTCAGTAGTCACTGTACCATCACCTCAATCCCTAATATGTTTACTGCTGTAGATGCTATTGTGAACCTGGGATAGTGAAGTCTAAAAATTAGGCAGATGTCTCATATAGTAGCCAACTTTACTCAGTATATCAGACAATTTGTACTATGAGAGTTAAGATTCAACTAAGTAAGGTGTTAAATCAAAAAAAAAAATGCCAAAAGTGGCAAAATGTGTTTTTCCATAACAACAACTGTAGTAAACTCACTTTTATCCACTACACCTGAAGGAGCCCAGAAGCATAATCCAAGAACAACCCAACTTTCTTTCTGATTTTTTTTTTAGACCCTTGGTTTCTTGAAGTTTTCTCATAAGCACTCAAAAATCTCCTCACACAACTCCATTTTTGGACAGTGTTGCAACACTCAGGTTTCGCTGTTATTGAATTTTATTCACATGGATGACTATAGGACTACAGTTACAGGTACAGAAATCATAATGCAAGTAGCTATCAACTTTGTGTCAGAAATGATACAAGATTCTACTGCCATCCACAGAATAGGTGGTCATGTCCAGCAGGAAGGAAGGTATGGAATTCCCAGAAGAGGTCAACAAGATTGTTCCTACAAGGCATGAACTATATTTAAAGGGGACTATGTGCCACTTGGGAGTTGCTAGCCATCCTTCACATATTTGAAAGCCCATGGTGATCCTCCCATCCACCACTGATGAAGGGACTGTGTCAATCATGTCCTCAATGACTAGGAGGCAACAATAGATCACCTAGTGATGATTAACCAGCTATAAACAACAACAACAAAAAAATGGGAGGAATCAAACTTCTCAACTTCAAATGTTACTACAAATATGTAGTAATGAAAAAAAACTCTATAGCTAACATCTGCTTATAAATGAGTATATACCATGCCTGTCTTTCTGTTTCTGGGTTATCTCACTCAGGATGATCTTTTTTAGTTCCATCCATTTGCCTGAAAATTTCATGATTTCCTTGTTTTTAACAGCTCAGTGGTATTCCATTATGTAAATGCACCACAATTTCTTTATCCATTCCTCGGTTAAGGGACATTTAGGTTGTTTTCAGATTCTGGCTATTATGAATGGAACTTCTATGAACACAGTTAAGCAAATGTCCTTGTTGTATGATGAAACACCTGTATGCCCAGGAATGATATAGCTGGGTCTTGAGGTAGTGCTATTCTCAATTTTCTGAGACAGCACCAGATTGATTTCCAAAGTGGTTGTACAGATAAACATATTAAATCCACAGATCTAAAGAAGCTAAACAACAAGGAGGACCCTAGAGAGGGTGCTTAATTCTCGTTCAGAAGGCAAACAGGATAAACACCAGAAGTAGCTGAAGAGGGAACAGGAAAGTAACCTACCATAGATGTCCTCTCAAAGACTCTACCTAGTAAGGAATCTAAGCAGATACCAAGACTCACAGCCAAACTTTGGGCAGAGCACAGGGAGTCATGTGGAAGAGTGGGAGAGGGGGGACAGAAGGACCAGGAGGGGATAGGAGCTACACAAGGAGACTAACAAAGCCAAAAAATTCTGAGCCAAGGGGGCCTGCAGAGACTGATGCATCAACCAAGGACCATACATGGAGAGGACCTAGAACCCCTGCTCAGATGTAGACCATAGGCAGCTCAGTCTCCATTCAGGTTTTCTAGTAAGGGGAGCAGGGGCTGTTTCTGATATGAACTTGGTTTCCTGTTCTTTGATCACTTCTCCCTGGCTGGGTGCCTTACCAAGCCACAGAGGAAGAGAATACAAGCAGTCCTGATAAGATTTGATAGGCTAGAGTCAGATAGGAAGGAGGACTCCTCCTTTCACTGAACTACAGGAAAGGGGGATGCAGGGAAGAGAGAAAGAGGGTTACACTGGAAGGAGATGAAAAAGGGGGCTACAATTACGATATAAAGTGAATAAAATGTATTTTTTAAATCATAAAAAAATTTAAAAAACTGTATAGTGCTATAGTGCTCTCATAAAATACACCTACAAGCCACAAACATGAAAAGACACTCATTATTAATCACCGGAAAAATCAAATGAAACCAAAATAAAATAGTACTTTACAGTAAATAGGAAGCTTATGATGAAATAAAAGGGAAGTGGCAGAAACCAGTTTTGGCAAAAGTGCTGATAAACTGCAACTTCCATACATTATTTTTCAGAGTATGTAGTTAGGTAGTGACTTTGGAAAACATCCTGGTATTTACTTAAATATTGGGGTTAGTATTAAAAAAAAAACAACTAGTAATTTCATCCATCAACATATATTTGAAATAATTGAAAACAACAACAACAAAATAAGGACAATAGACAATAGGGCCCCCAACAAAAAGCTCTCTTCTTTTTTGAGTTATTGGTCAGTGAGGTCACACATACCAACAAACATTGCAGAATTTTGCCAATGCTATTGCTTACTGTCCAGAACCTGACAGTAAAACCCTGCTGCTGAACATATATACTACACTTCTTCCTCTAAAGGCTCAGAGATCACTGAAGAGGGCTGAAAAATTGCAAAACCCAGTGGTGGTAGATGACTATATGTAAACTTGTGTCTTCAGGACATAGCAGAACAGTTGCACATGTGAACTCACAGCAGTTTGATAGCACACACAAAACCTGTGCAAGACCAGGCCAGACCACATTCCACTTATACAGAGGGAAGTTGGGCATGACATTCAACCCCTAACTATGGTGCCATTGGCTTCTGGGAGAGGAAGGTTCATTTTTCTCTAAGACTGAAGCTCTTGACAAGTTGATCACACTCAGTTAGAAGTCCTCACATTGATGAATATTTGGGCAACACAAATTGACCTTAATGGGAAAAAGAACACACATTTTGATGGGTACGGAAAGGTGGGATAGATCTGGAAAGAACTGCAACACATATCAGATGTGTGATCAAAACACATGTTAAATTCTCAAAAAGGTCCTCCCCAAGTCTCCATAAAGTCTATTCTTCTTTCTAAAACCACACAAGCTATATCTCTACTGTCTATGTTTCTCTTTGCATTATTTTTACTCTTTCATACTATCACAAGAATGGCCCACAAGTGCTGGAGAGACAGTTCAGTATTTAAGAGCACTTGCTCTTCCAGAGGATTTGGATTCAGTTACCAGCACACACAGTGAAAGGTTGTGACAGTCTCTTGTAGCCTCTGCACTCACATGTATGCATGTAGAGCATATACATATTCTCAGATACATAAACACACATACACACATACACAGAGAAAGAGAGAGAGAAAAACAAATCTCCCTTTTGAAAAAAGAATGATTCATCAAGGTCTTCAGATAGCACTCAATGGTTTTTCACTCCAAAGTCTTCCACAATCCTCCCAATGAAATAGTTCAACTGCATAAGTAGCTATATAATCAGGTTCATCACAGCAACATGCAACAACTTGTACCAGTTTCTGTTCTAATTTGAAATCTGTAGCTGTGCTAAAGCACTCTGATAAAAAACAACTTAGGGGAGGAAATAATTTATTTTGTTTATGCTTTCAGGTCCCAGTCCACAATTGAGGGAATTCAAGGCAGGAATTTAAGCAAAAATTTGAAGGCAGGTCTGCTAACTATTCTACACAGGATTACTTCTAACTAAGAAACTCACAGCCATAGGAATATAGCACAAAACAAAATGGAGAAATGTTGTTGGATGTCTCATACAGGTTCATGCTAAGTAGCTTCGACGTACAAAAACCCACCTTCACAGGGAATGGTACCACTCACAGTGGGCTAGACCCTCCTACCCAATTATAATAAAGATAACCATCCAAAGACATGCTCACAGGCCAACTTTAATTTTGAAAATTTAATTGAGACTTTCCTTTTAGATGATGCCAAGGTTGTGTCAAGTTGAGAGGAAAAGCTAACTAGGACAACTGGTAACAAAAACATTAGGAGTCAGTTGGTTTAATGAAGACTACGGGGTCCCTATTTACCACTTCTATTTCAGCTCCCTTAGAGTTATGACCTATTCCAAACTGAAGAGAATTTTCTAGCTATTGTGAATAGAGCCCCACTGAACATGGATGAGCAGGTATCTATACAATATGCAGGTATCGGTAAATAAGCAAGAGTGGTTATCTTAGTTAGGATTTCATTGCTATGAAGAAATGCCATGATCACAGCAACTCTTTTAAAGAAAAACATTTAACTGGATTATAGTTTCAGAGGTTTAGTCCATCATCATCACAGCAGGAAGCATGACAGTGTGAAGGCAGACATAGTGCTTGAGGAGCCAAGAGTTCTACATCTTGATCTGAAGGCAACAGAAGGAGACTGTTAAGAAAATGGGTAGCAGACATACTGAATTTCCTTCTGCCTTCTGAGTCTATAAGGTTCATAGAGTCTCCAGCTTTCTTATGTTTTAACCCCTGTGCTCTCCCTTAGACAATCTAATTGGATTATAATTATTCATTCATTGTCCTTTTTTGTTGTGGAAAAAGAAACACAGATTGTGTATTCAGCAATCTTGCACTGCCATTTCAGATTCAGATACTAACATTTTCATTTATGAATTAATGTATAAGTTTTTTGGTTTTGCATTATACAATTTTATTTTGTCAAATATTCTATTTTTTAATTTAAAATTATTTATTATGATTTCGAATTAATGGATATGCCATTTGACATTAGAAGTTCTTTTCTTTTTTCCAATTTTTTTAAAAATCACATTACAACCTGATCCCAGACCATTTCCTCTTCTCCTCCCAGTCTCACCCTCACTTCCCCTATTCCCTCACTGGCACCTCTCCTTCTTCTCTGAGAAGAAGAGGCCCTCAAGGCACACCTAGACACCCTGGCACCTGAAGTAACAGCAGGACTAGGAGCATCCCCTCCCACTGAGGCCAGACAAGGCAGCCGAGCAAAGGGAAAAGGAGCCAAATGCAAGCAACAGAGACAGGGGCAGCCTCTAATCCCTTCGTTAGTGGACTCATGAGGATCAAGCTGCACATATGCTACATATGTGTACAGAACCTAGGACCAGTCCATGTATGTTCTTTGTTTGGTGATTCAGTCTCTGTGATCCCTTAAGGGCCTATGTTAGTTGACTCTGTAGGTCTTTTTGTGGTGTCCTTGACCTCTTCAACTCCCTCTATCCTTCCACTCTCCCACAAAACTCCCTAAGGCAGCCTATTGTTTGGATGTGGATCGCTGCGTCTGTTTCCATCAGCTGTTGAATGAAGCCTGTCAGAAAACAGATATGCTAAATTTCTATTTGCAAACATATTGCAATAGGATTAATAGTGTCAGGGGTTGTCTCTGTTCCATGGAGTGGGTCTTGAGTTGGGCCATGGGTTTGTCATTCCCACAATCTCTGCTCCATCTTTATCCCTAGGTGAGGCAAACTTTGGTTCAATGGTTTTATGGGTGGGTTTGTGTCCCCCTCCCTCCACTGGAAGTTCCACCTGGCTACATGAGGTGGCAACCCTAGGCTCCATCTCTATCCCCTGCTGCTAGAAGTCTTAGCTAGGTCACCCCCATAGACTCTTGGTAGCTTCCCTTGTCTCACAGATGCCCCCTCCCACTGATTAACATCTCCACTGGATGTTCCTAGTGGAGCAGGTCTGGTGCAGTGACCTGACAATGAATCTGGATGTTCCTGGGGCCTTGCATGTCTCCTCGGAAAGGCGGGTTGTGGGGCTCAGAGGACAGTGTATGTCTCACCTCTGCTGGCTATGCTCTAGGTGGACCCAGCAGGGAGGGGACTGTATAAGTTCTAATACAAGTGTATATTGTTGTTGAAAATACTTTCCACCATACAACTATCTTCTTTATTGTCATGCCCAAACTTTTCTCTAGTGAGTTTTACTTTTACTTTCATGACACACACACATACACACACACACACACACACACACACACATATATATATGTGTGTTGTGTATATAATTGTTGCATATTAGAAAGAAAATGCAACAACTGTCTTTCTTGGTCTTGGTTATCTCAGTCAGAATTATTTCTACTTCCATCATTTGTCTTTCTTGGTCTGGCTTACCTCAGTCAGAATTATTATTTATACTTTCATCACCAGCAAATTTATGATTTCATTTTTCTTAAAGAATAAATATGTTCTAAATGTGTAAATATACATGTTCAATATCCTTTCATTGGTTACTGAACATATAGGCTGTTTTCATTTCCTCGATATTGTGGATAGAGCTTCAGTAAACATAGATGAGCAGGTGTCTATAAAGTAGCATATATAGAAATCTTTGAGTAAATACCCAAGAGTGGTTGTCTTAGTTAGGGTTTCATTGCTGTAAAGAGACACCATGACCATAGCAAATTCTATAACAGAAAACATTTAGTTGGGGCTAGCTTACAGTTTAAAGGTTTAGTCCATTATCATTACAGTAAGAAGCATAGCACCATCGAGACAGACAGTGCTGGAGGAGCCAAGAGTTCTACATCTTAATCCGCATGCAGCAGAAAGAGACTGTGTACCTCGGTGGATGTAGCTTAAGCAGAGGAGACATCAAAGCCCACCTCCACAGTGACACACTTCTGACAACAAGGAAACAACTATTCCAACAAAGCTTTAGGCCATTCCCTATGAAACACACGAGTCTATGGGGTTATACCTATTCAAGCCACCACAGTAGTAAAGCTGGATCATGTGATAATTCTATTTTCAGAATTTTGAAGAACCTTCATGCTATATTCAATAGTGGTTTCAACAGTTCACATTCTTCCTTTTGCCCCATCCATATTGGTACTTATTTTCCTTTGATTATTCTTTTTGTTTCATTTAATCTTAGCCATTCTGAATAGGATAAGATGAAATCTTGAAATAGTTTTTATTTGCATTTATTCAACAGCTGAGAACATTGAAAATTTGTTCAAAAATGTATTTCTGCTTTTCTGAATATAATTTAGTTACAGTTACATGCTACAATTTTTAATTTAATTTTAATTTTAACTGCGTTGTTCTTTTTCTTAATTTTTGGTTGTTTTTAATTATTTGTGTATTTGAAACACTAAAACTCTGTCAGATGTATAGCTAAAAAGACTTTTTCCATTCTATTTATCCTTGGTTTTTGTATTAATCAAAGTTCTTTATAGTGACAAAAAATTATAGAAAATATGTGTGTATGATATATATATATATATGAGATTTATAAAAATTACTTACAGGATGTGGTCCAGCTAATCCAATGTATAAAAGGTCCAATAATCCAGTAATTGTTCAGTCCAAGAGGCTAAATATCTCAGCTAGTCTTCAGTGTATACTGGAATCATACCTAATACCAGTGAAAGGAATTGGCCTGCTAGCGAGGTGAGATCAAGTAGACAAAGAGCTAGCATTCTTCTTCCATGTCTTTATATAGGCTTTAGCAGAAGGTGTGGCCCAGATTAGAGATGGGTTTTCCCATCTCAAAAGATCTGGATTAAAAGTGTATCTTTCCACCTCTAAAATCTGGATTAGAGTTCCTCACAGTTATTCTTTTCCATTTGGAGGTTTAAATTAATTCCACATGTAGTCAGGTTGACCACCAATAATAACCATAGTAGTTTTAATGCCTGTGCTATTAGTGTCCTGTTCAGAAAGTCCTTTTCTGTGCCAGTGCACTCACGCATATTGCCTATCTTCTCTATCAGATTCAGGACATCAGATATTGTGTTGAGGTTTTTGATCTATATGAAACTGAGTTTTGTACAGGGTAAGTAATATTGATATAGTTTCATTCTTCTACTTTAGCTACCCAGTTTGGACAGAAAATTAAGTTGATTGTAGGCTTGTTGTATAATATCTATGTATTATGCTCTTATCTCCCCTGTATTGCTAGATTCTCTATGACTTTCTCATGAAAGGGTGTTGCATTATGTAAAAGGCATTTTCTGCACCTAATGAGATGATTATGTTGTATTTGTTCCTCAGTGTATTTTTTGGGTGTTCACATTTATTAATTTATACACATTGAACCATCCTTGTATCTCTGATATGAAACCCACCTATGGTGAATGAACCTTTTTGATGCATTGTTTAATTTGGTTTGAAAGTATTTTGTTGAATATGTTGGTATGCATGTCCATCAGAAAAATTAACCTATATATTTTATTTCTATAATAATTTTTAAAATTAAAATATAACCATGTCATTTCCCTTCTTATTTCCTCCTTCCAATCCTTCCTATGAGGCCCTTTTGCTTGATCTCTCAGTCTCTCTCTTTCTTTATCTCAAATTTATTACCTTCATTTTTTAATTGTTTTTGCATATCATTCTTGTTTGTTTATTTATCCTAGACTGTCTATATGATTCCATAATGTTACTTGTATACATGTGATTTCAGGACTGGTCACTGGGTATCAGGTAACAAGTCGGTGTCATCTTCCCTGAGGGAGAATATTTGTCTCACCCTCACTATTCTTTGGTTTTCTGTATTTCTTTGTCATGGGTTGTGGCCCATGTAATTTCCACTTTTCAGTGTTAGGTTTTCTGTTGGTGCTGTTCTTGTTCAGATCTTGTTCACGTACTCATGCTTATGAGACTTCATTGGTTTTCTAAGATTTCTTTGAGACAATAATCTCACAGCAAACTTTCTATTCCTCTAGTTCCTATGATCTTGTACTCTCCCTTTGCATTGTGATCTTCGAGATTTAGAATTGTATTGTAGATGTGTCAGAGCTTGTATTGTAGATATGTCAGTTAGAACAAGGCACTGTCACTTGTTACCTGCATTTTGATTTGTTGTGGTTTTTGGTACTCCTCTCCATGTATTGCAAGTAGACATTTCTTTGATGAGTGGTGACACTGATAATTATCTGTGTGTATAAGGATAAATGCTTAGAATGTAGTTAGGAATTATATTGGTTTAGTAAAACAGCGGTTGTAAGTTCTCCTCCAAGACCCATGATTTCACAGCCCCAAACAGTTGGATAGGTTTCCAGAATTAGGCATGTTTTCCCTCTTGCTGAAAAGGCTTTAAGACCAGTTAAAGAGATGTTAATTACCACCAAGATAAGTGTGTGATTGTTGCACCCTTAGGTATATCTTGTCATGCTAATTGTTATTTTATTTCGTTAGGCCTCATAGTTAGGTAAGACAATTAGTTTCTATTTTTTCCTTAGAAACTTCAATTAGGTAATCCAGATCCAGAAAGACAAATGTCATATGTTCTTTCACATTTGTAGCTCCTAGCTCCAAATTCGTAGATGTCAGTATATTTTTTCGTTTTCTGTTGGGTCTTCATCTGGTTTTGTTATTTGAGTAATTACAATCTTGTAAAAAGAATTTGGCAGTATTTCCGCCTTTCTTATTCTATGAAATGATCTGAGTAGTATTGATATTTTCTTTGAAGATCTGGTAGAATTTTGCAATGCAACAATATGGCGCTGAACATTTTTTCTTTGGGAGCCTTAAATTGGTGCTTCTATCTCACTAGTGTTGTGGGTCTGTTTGAATTCTTTACTTCAGCTTCATTTAACTTTTGTAAGTCATCTATATATAGATATTCATATATTTCTTTTACATTTTTCTAGTTTAATGGAGCATCAACTTTTAAATTATGTCACATGAGTCTCTGAAAATCTTCAGAATCTGTGGTAATGCCTCCATCCTCATCTCTAATTATGTTAATTTTGTTCATCTCTCTCTTTATTTTGGCTAAAGGTTTGTCAATCCTTTTAACCTTTTCAAAGAACCAAGTCTTTTTTTTCCCCTTGGGTGTTTACATATATAATTTGTTTTTTAATTTTTTATAAATTCGATGAGTGTGAGGTAGAATTTCAGGGTCATTTTAATTTGCATTTCCCTGATGACTAAAGACTTTGAGCATTTCTTTAAGTGTTTCTCTGCCATTCGATTTTTTTTTTTTGAGAATTCTCCATTTAGCTCTATACCTCAGTTTTTAATTGGATTACTTGGCTGTGTTGGTGTTTAATTACTTGATTGCTTATATATTCTGGTTATTAGCCCTTGTTAGGTATAGGGTTGGAGAAGATCTTTTCCCAGTCTGTAGGCCATCATTTTGTTGTTGTTGTTGTTGACAGTGTCTTTTGCTTTACAAAAGCTTTTCAGTTTCATGAAGTCCCATTTATTAATTGTTGATCTTAGAGACTGGGCTGTTGTTGAAGAACCGTGATCTCGTTGACACAGGAGATATCTTCCTGAATAAATAAGTGATTTTTGAAAGTAGAACACACATGGTATACATTCACCTATAAGTGGATATTAGACCTATAATATAGGATAATCATACTAAAACCTGTACACTTAAAAAAGCTAATCAAGAAGGAAGACCCTGGGTAAGATGATGGATCAATCCTTACTCAGAAAGTCAAATGGTATGGACATCTGAAGAGGAATAAAACAGTCAAGAGGACAGGAGCCTACCACAGACGCCATTGAAAGACTACCCAGAAAGGTACTGAAGGAGATGCTGAGACTCATTGCCAAACTTTGGGCAGAGGCAGGGAATCTTATGAAAGAATGGGGAGATAGACAGACCTGGAAGGGACAGGAGCTCCACAAGGAGATAAACAGATCCAAAACTTTTGGACACAGGGGTCTTTCTGAGACTGATAATCCAACCAAAGATCATGCATGAAGATAACCTAGAACTCTTAGAACCCCTGCACAGATATAGCCTATGGCAGCTAAGTCTGGGAACAGGGACTGTCTCTCACATGAACTCAGTGGCTGGTTCTTTGTCACTTAACCCTGAGGGGGGGAGCAGCCTTACCAGGCAACAGAGAAAAACAATGCAGCCAGTCCTGATGAGACCTGATAAGCAAGGGTCAGAGGGAAGTGGAGGAGGACCTCCCCTATTAGTAGACTTGGGGAAGAGCATGGTAGGACATGAGGGAGGGAGGATGGGATTAGGAGGGGATGAGGGAGGAGTTACAGTAGGATACAAAGTGAATCAACTGTAATTTATAAAATATAAATAAATTTAAAAAATAAAATAAAATAAAGAAAATTAAGGAACAACTTACCCAAACTTATGGGACACAAGGAAAGGAGTGCTAAGAGGAAAGTTCATAGCATTAAATGCCTTCAGAAAGAAGTTTGAGACATCTCATACAAGCAAATTAACAGCCCACCTGAAAGACCCCCCCTCAAAAAAGAAGCAGGCATACCCAAAAAGAGTGGATGATTGGAAATAATCAACTCACAGCTGAAATCAGTAATTAGAAACGAAAAAAAGAAAACAACTCAAAAAATCAATGAAACCAAGAACTGTTTTTTTTTTTATAGTAAATCAATAAGAAAGAGAAACACTTAGCCAAACTACTTAAAAGGCAGAGAGAAACTATTCAAATCAGCAAAATCAGAAATGAAAAGGGGGACATAATGACAAATGCTGAGGAAATCCAAACAATCATTAGGTCTTACTACAAAAGCCTATATGCCACCAAATACGAAAATCTAAATGAAATGGACAATTTTCTTGCTTTTTTAAATTAAATTTTTATTTTTATATTAATTATAGTTTATTTACTTTGCATCCCAGCTGTAGCCCCCTCCCTCATTCCCTTCCAATCTCACCCTCCCTCCCTCATTCCTCCCTGATAGGGGAGGTCCTCCTTCCTTTCCATCTGACCCCAGTTTATCAGGTCTCATCAGGACTGGCTGCAATGTCCTCCTCTGTGGCCTAGATAGACTGCTCCTCTGTTTGGGGGGGGGGGTCAAAGAGCCAGCTACTGAGTTCATGTCAGAGACAGTCCCTGTTCCCCTGACTAGGGTAACCACTTGTATACTGAGTTGCCATGGGCTATGTCTGAGCAGGGGTTCTAGGTTATATCCATGCATGGTCCTTGGTTGGAGAATCAGTCTCAGATAAGACCCCTGTGCCCAGATATATTTGATAGTTGTGGAACTCCTGTCCTTTCCAGATCTTACTAATTCGCCCTTCTTTGATATAATTCCCTATACTCTGCCCAAGGTTTGTTTATGAGTCTCAGCATCTGCTTTGATACACTGCTAGGTAGAGTCTTTCAGAAGCCCTCTGTGGTAGGCTCCTGTCCTGTTTCTTGTTTTCTCCTACTTCCAATGTCTATCCCGTTTGTCTTTCTAAGATTCGTTATATTACCCCAGGTCCTCCTTCTTGTTTAGCTTCTTTAGGTGTACAAATTTTATTATGTTAATCCTATCTTATAGGTCTAGTATCCACTTATAAGTGAGCATATACTATGTGTGTCTTTCTGCTTCTGGGATACCTCATTCAGGATGATCTTTTCTAGGTCTCACCATTTGCCTGCAAATTTTATGATTTCCTTGTTTTCAATTTCTGAGTAGTATTCCATTGTGTAAATGTACCACAATCTCTGTATCTGTTCCTCTGTTGAGGGACATCTGGGTTGTTTCCAGGTCTGGCTATTACTAACAAAGCTGCTAATGGACAATTTTCTTGATGGATTCCACTTACCACAGAGTATATACTCACTCATAAGTGGATACTAGACATATAATATAGGATAACATACTAAAATCTGTACACCTAAGGAAGCTAATCAGGAAGGAGGACTCTGGTTAAGATGCTCAATCCCTATTCAGAAAGGCAAAGAGGATGGGCATCGGAGGAGGGAGAAAACAGGGAACAGGACAGGAGCCTACCACAGAGGGCCTCTGAAAGGCTCTACCCCGCAGGGTATTGAGGCAGATGTTGAGACTCAAAGCCAAACTTGAGCAGAGTACAGGGAATCTTATCAAAGAAGTGGGAAATAGTAAGAGCTGGAGAGGACAGGAGCTCCACAAAGAGAGCAACAGATCCTGAAAGTCTGGACACAGGGGTCTTTTCTGAAACTGATACTCTAGCCATGGACCACTCATGGGGATGGCCTGGAACCCCTACTACATAGATAGCCTATGGAAGTTCAGTATCCAAGTGGCCTCCATAGTAACGGGAACAGGGACTGTCTCTGACATGAACTGATTGGCCTGCTTTTGGATCACCTCCCTCCAAGGGGGGAGAAGCCTTACCAGGCCACAGAAGAAGACAATGCAGCCACTCCTGATGAGACCTGATAGACTAGGGTCAGAGGGAAGGAGAGGAGAACCTCCCCTATCAGTGGACTGGAAGAGGGTGGGGAATAGGGAGGGTGGTATTGGGAGGGGAGGGGGGGGAGGTACAGGGGGATACAAAGTGAATAAACTGTAATTTATAAAAATAAAAAACCAAAAAATATTATTTTCAAATAAAACAATTGAGGAACATTTACATAATGGAATACTACCCAGCAATTAAAAACAAGGAAATCTGAAATTTTCAGGCAAATGGATGAAACTAAAAAAGATCATCCTGAGTGAATTAATCCAGAAACAGAAAGACACACATAGTATATACTCACATATAAGTGGATATTAGACATATAATATAGGATAAACATACTAAAATCTGTACTCCTAAGAAGCTAAGCAAGAAAAAGATGCTCAATTTTCATTCAGAATGGCAAATGGGATAGACATTGAAAGTGGGAGAAAACAGGCACGAGGACAGGAGCCTACCACAGAGGGCCTCTGAAAGACTCTATACAGCAGGGTATCAAAGCAGATTCTGAGATTCCTAGCCTAACTTTGGGTAGAGTGTGGGGAATCTGATGAAAGAATGGGGAGATAGAAAGACCTGGAGGGGACAGGAGCTCCCCAAAGAGACCAACAGAGCTAAAAATATCTGGGACCAAGGGGTCCTGCATAGACTTAAGAATCAACAAAAGACCATACTTTGGAGAGAACTAGACCCTCCTCAGATGTAGCCCATGACAACTAAGTCTCCTTGTGGGCTCCCTAATAAAGGGAGCAGGGAATGTGTCTGACATGAACTCAGTGGCTGGCTCTTTGTTCACCTCCCCTGGAAGGTGAAATATTTCCAGGCCACAGAGGAAGACAATGCAGCCAGTCCAGATGAGACCTGATAGGCTAAGGTGAGATTGAAGGGGAGGTCCTCCTCCCCTATCGGTGGATTAGGTGAAGGGCATAGGGGAAGAAGAGGGAGGGAGGGTGAAACTGGGAGGAGATGAGGGAAGGGGCTACCTAAGATACAAAGTGAATATATTGTAATAAATAAAAAATAAAATGTACAGAAAATAATAAATTAAAAAATCCACAAATTTGACAGAGGAGCTGGTGATATGGTTCATATTAAAGGTGTTTGCCACCAAGTCCAACGATCTGAGTTTGATCCACAGGAACCACATTGTAGAAGGATATCAGCAAATCTTAGGAACTTTAGTCTTACAGAAAACTGAATCTTCCCCTCCAAGGAGCTATCAGTTGTCAGTATCTGCTAAGTTACATGGTTAGGAGTTCATGCCATTTTTTCCCCTTGATGCCTGTATTTTGTCTGCACTGATATTGAAGAATTCTTATGGATGTTGTCACAACCACTACCCCTGTGCACTCATATATGCAACTGCCTTGCTGTGTCCAGGAAACAATGTTTCATTGCAGCACCCCAGCATCACTATATTTTAGAATCCATCTGCCCTCTTTCCAAAATGAGCCTTGATGTATGTGGGCAATTTAAGGCTGAGCATTCAGTACTCTACCAATCTTTGCACCCTGAAAAGTTGTGGGACTCTGTGTTAATCACCATATATTGCAAAAAGAAGTCTTACTGATGAGGGTTGAGAAACTGATTAATATGTGGGTATAATGATGTCATTCGAAGTCAGTTTAATGCCATCCATTTAGTGGAATAATATAGTACCAACAGAAGGAACATTGTCCAGTTCTTTTTTTTTTTTTCAATGCAGTTTATTCAGGAACCTTGAACAATCCTCGGACCCTGGGGAAAGCCAGCCCACAGCTTAAATAGCCTCTGGGTAGCCAACCCAGGCGTGCCACGTGGGCAATGCAGATAGGTCCACATACATGGAAGCAAGCCAGATCCTCAGCCTTAGCCAAATGTGGAGTTGTTCGTGACAGAGAGCACTCACCATCGGGAAGGTGGAAGGCGGAAACCAGCTCCATCTTTAAGGCACAGCATTCCGCAGCTCTCTACAGTTCCCCCTTTTTGTTTTAGATGCATCAGGCAAGAGTAGAGGTCTGATCTCTGATATTAGAAATAAATTGGGACTTTGTACCGATGTTCATTTAGGTGTCATCCACCCAAAGAGCATCAGACCCGTCCTATACCTTTTTCTCAGAGGCGGGACCTGGGGCATCAACACGCATGCAATCAGACATGCTCTTCTCTGGGTCCAAAGCGGCTGACCCTGAGTGCAGTGCTTAGCCTCGCATCCTGAGCGTATCATTTTAGCTTTTTATGGTAGCCAACCATGCTTGGGGAGTTTAAGAAGTGCCTCTGACATAATCTGATAGGCCTGTTCTTTGATCACCTCCCCCTGAGGGGAGTGCAGCCTTACAAGGCCACAGAAGATGACAATGCAGCCATTTCTGATGTGATCTGATAAAGACCAGAAGGAAGGAGAGGAGGACCTCCCCTATCAGTGGACTTAGGGAGGGGCATTCGCGAAGAAGGGGGAGGGAGGATGGGACCGGGAGTGGAGGAGGGAGGGGCTTATGGAGGGATACAAAGTGAATAAACTGTAATTAATAAAAATAAAAAAGAAGGTCCCAGATATTCTGATACCACATAAAGACTCAATTTTAAAAGAATTACAGGACAATCTCCTATTTTAACATAGATGCAAGAATTCTCAATAAAATACTTGCAAATACAAACAAAGAACACATCCAAAAGATCATTCACCATGATCAAGAAAGTAAGCTTCAACCCAGAGAGGCAGGGATTGTCCAAAATAAATGCAATCCACCATATAAACAGACTGAAAAACAAACACCACATGATTATCTCATTAGATGCAGAAAGGGCCTTTGAAAAAATACAACAGCCTTCATGATCACAGTCATGGAGAGACATGGGATACAAGTGACAGACTTCAACATAATAAAAGCAGTTTACAGCATGCCCACAGCCAATATTAAACTAAATGGAGAGAAACTCAAAAAATTTTCACTAAAATCAGAAACAAAACAAGGTCATCCACTTTCCCATGCCTATTCAATATAGTATTTGAAGTCAATAAACTTACCTAAAGCAAGAAGACAGCTGAAAGAGACCAAGGAAATACAAATTAGAAAGGAGTCAAAGTTGTTGTTGTTGTTGTTATTTTGTTGTTTTCTTTTTCTTTTTGTTTTTAAGACAGGGTTTCTTTGTATAGCCTTGGCTGTCCTGGACTCACTTTATAGATCACGTCAGCCTACTCACAGATATCTGCCTGCTTCTGCCCCTCCCCCCAAATGCTGGGATTACAGGCATGCACCACCATGCATAGCTCAGAGTATCTTTATTTGCAGATGATATGATGGTATACACAAGTTATCCTAAAAATTACACCAGGAAACTTCTAGAGCTGATAAACACTTTCAGCAAAGAAGCAGGTAGACCATTAACTCACAAAAATAAGCATTCTTACTATATACAAGTAACAGACTAAGAAACAAATTAGGGGAACAATATCCTTCTCAACAGCCTCAATGGAAAAAAAATTGGGGTAAGTGTAACAAACCAATTGAAAGTTTTGTATATTAAAAACTTTAAGACATGGAAGAAATTAATTGAAGGTATCAGAATATGGAAAGATCTCCTATGCTCATGCATAATCAGAATACTGTAAAAACTGACCTCTTTTCAAAAGCAATCTACATATTCAGTGGAATCTCACCAAAATTCCAACACAATTCTTAAAACAATCTTCAACTTCATATGGACAGAAAAGATTCAGGGCATCTAAAAACTATGCTGAATAATAAAAGAACAGCTGGAGGGCACACAATCCCAGATTGCTAGTTGTAGTCCAAAGCTATGATTATAAAAACAGCAAGATATTGGCATAAATACAGACGTTGGTAAATGGAATAGAATTTAAGAACCAGGCATATGTGAATACCTGATTTTTTATAAATAAGATGAAAATAGACACTGGAATAAAAAAACATGTCTGTAGCAAATAGTGCTAGTAAAATTGGGTGGCTGCAAGTAGTAAAATGGAAAATAACTCCATATTTGTCACCCAAATAAAAATTCAATTCCAAATGGATCAAGAACCTCAACATACTAGGAGATACCCTGGATATGACTGAAGATAAAGTAGGTAGTAGTTTTGAACTCTCTGGTACAAGAAAGGACTTTATGAACAAAATAACAATATCCTAGGCAGTAAGACAAACGCTTAGTTGGATCCCATTAGTGGGCCCCAATAAAGAAAAGCAAAAAAACAAAACAAACAAACAAACAAACAAAAAAACTGATCTACAAAGAATACCATCATTCAGGCAAAGCAACAGCCTAGTAAATGGTGAAAACTTAAACTTAATTACTAAGTTTACCTCTAATAGAGTGTTAGCACCTAGAATATACAAAGTACTGAAAAAAAGTCTGAACACTAAGAAAAACAATAACCAAATTTCATTTTATTTTAATTTTTTATAATTTATTCACTGTACATCCCAATTGTAGTCTCCTTCCTTATCTCTTTCTAGTCCCAACCTACTTCCCACTTCCCCCTTATTCTCTCCCCTAGTCCTCACCAACAGGAAGTCCTTATCCCCTACCATCTGACCCCAGCCTATCAAGTTGTATTAGGACTGTCTTACATCCTCTTCCTCTGTGGCCTGACAAGCCCTCACCACCACCACCACCACCACCATCAGGGGGAAGTGATCAAAGAGCAGGCAATAGAGTCCATGTCAGAGACAGCTCCTACTCCCTGTGACTAAGCTGAATGTAGGCTACATCTGAACTTAGGTCTAGGTCCTCTTCACATATGGTGCTTGATTGGTGCATTAGTCTCTCCAGGTCTCTATAAACCCAGATTTGTTGGCTCTGTTGGTCTTCTTATGGAGCTCCCTATCTGCTCTGGATCTTCTAGTCCCCCATTCTTTCCTATGACACCCTGTACTCTGGCTATGATTCTTAGCATATGCTTCAATCCCCTGCTGGTTGTAGTCTTTCAGAGGACATCTATGATAGACTCCCATCTTGTTCCCTCTCTTCAACCATTTCTAATGCCTATTCTATTTGCCCTTCTGAAGGAGAGCTAAGCATCCTCCCTAGGATCTTCCTTGTTACTTAGTATCTTTAGGTCTGTGTATTATAAGTATGGTTTTACTGTATTATATGGCTTATATGGCTAATATCTGCTTATAAGTGAGTATGTACCATGAATGTCTTTCTGGTTCTGGGTTACCTCACTCAGGATGATCTTTTCTAGCTCCATCTTTTTGCTTGCAAGTTTCATGATTTCCTTGTTTTTAATAGCTGGGTAGTATTCAACTCTGTAAATGTTCCACAATTTCTGCATCTGTTCTTTGGTTGAGGGACATATAAGTTGTTTCCAGATTCTGGATATTATTAATAAAGTTGCTATGAAGCAAATGTCCTTGCTGAATGGTGGAACATCTTTTGGGTATATGCCCAGGGGTAACATAGCTGGGTCTTGAGGTAGCACTGTTCTCAGTTGTCTCAGAAAGCACCAGATTGATTTCCAAAGTGGTTGTAAAAGTTTGCACTACCACCAGCAATGGAGGAGTGTTACCCTTTCTCTACATCATTGCCAGCATGTGCTGTCTCTTGAGTTGTTGAACTTAGCTATTCTCATGGGTGTGAGATGGAAACTCAGATTCATTTTTGATTTGCATTTCCCTAATGACTAAGGATGTTGAACATTTCTTTAAATGCTTTTCAGCCTTTCAAGATTCCTCTGTTGAGGATTATCTGTTTAGCTCTATATCCAATTTTTAATTGGATTATTTGGTTTGTTGGAGTTTAATTCCTTGAGTTATTTATATATTCTTGATATTACACCCCTGTCAAATATAGGGTTGGTAGATAACTTTTCCCAGTCTGTAGGCTGCAGTTCTGTTCTGTTTACAGTTTCCTCAGCTTTACAGAAGCTTTTCAGTTTTATGAGGTCCCATTTATTAATTGTTGATCTTAGAGGTTGAGCTGTTGGCGTTCTGTTCATAGGAAGTTGTCTCCTATGCCAGTGAGTTCAAGGATCTTCCTCATTTTTTTTCTAAAAGATTTAGTATATCTGGTGTTGGTATAATGTTCTTGTGGAATGTATACAATTTACCCTTGTTCATCCAAATGTTGATTTCTCTACCCCACTATCTAGTTTCAATCTGGACATTGCATTGTGATGCTTATTTTAAGCATCACCTATTTCAATTTTGTGAAAACATGCTACTATTCTCTGTATTGAAAAAAAAAACAATGCTGAGCAATGGAGAGGCTGGGGTGGAACATCCTGGTCCAGAGGGGAAGAGAAAGAATTAAGTGGGAGGAGGTTCATAGAGGAGAGATCTGAGAGGAAAGGACCTAGAAACACCAGGAGAGATGAACTTGACCTAAGATATAACTAAAAAGAAAGTATAATGTGTGAAATCTGAATGGGAGGAAGCTATGCAGGCTTAAAGGTTTAGGTTGGAGTAATTATTGCCCAACATTGTGCTCTAGGTTAATTAAATAAACCCTGGTCTTTGTGTGGTGATTTGGGTATGCAGTTTGTTTAGGAATAACCACTGTTTGCCTAAAATAAAAATCAATATTAACTATTAATAATCAACAACAGTCTGGTTTAATGTCTTTGATACACTTGGACTTTATTTTGTGCAGGGTGGTAAATATGGATCTATTTACACTTTCCTACATGTAGACATATTGTTAGACCAGCACCATTTGTGCTATTATATGTGCTATTATATGGTTTTGGCACTTTTGTCAAAAATCAAATTTCCATTGGTGTATGGTTTTATTTCTGGGTCCTCAATCAGAATCTCTTGATCCACCAGTCTGTTTCTATGCCAGTACCATGTAGTTTTCATTACTGTTGCTCTATAGTATAGTTTGAGATTAGAGATGGAGATATCTCCCAAAGATCTGTTGTTGTACGGGATTGTTTTAGCTATTCTGGTTTTTTTACTATTCCATATGAAGTTGAGAATTTTTCTTTCAAGGTCTGTAAAGAATTGTATTGGTATTTTGAAGGAAATTGCATTGACTGTGTAGACTGCTTTTGGCAAGAATCCATTTTTATTGGGTTGATCTTAACAATCTAAAAGCATGGTAGATCTTTCCATCTTCTGATATCTTCTTCAATTTCTTTCTTTGGACACTTGAAGTTTTTTTCATACAAGTCTTTCACTTGCTTGGTTAGGGTAACACCAACATACTTCATGTTTTTTATGCCTATTGTTCTACCAATTTATTTCTCAGCCCATTTGTCTTTTCTATATAGGAGGGCTACTGATTTTTTGAGTTAAATTTGTATTCAGCAACTTTGCTAAAGGTGTTTTTCAACTGTAAGAGTTCCCTCATAGATTTTTTGTGTCACTTATGAATACTAGCAAATCATCTGCAAACAGTGATACTTTGATTTCTTTCTTTCTGATTTGTATCCCCTTGATCTCCTTTAGTTGTCTTATTGCTCCAACTAGGACTTCAAGTACTCTATTGAAGAAACATGGAGAGAGTGGGCAACCTTGTCTTGTCCATGATTTCAGTAGAACTGAATTATCTTTCTCTCTGTTTAGCTTGATGTTGGCAATAGACTTGTTGAATAATACATTGACTATGTTTGGGTATGAGCCATTTATCCCTGATCTCTCCAAGATTTTAAACATGAATGTGTGTTGGATTTTGTCAAATGCTTTCCTTTTTTTGGCATTTAAAGAGATGATCATATTTGTGTGTGTGTGTGTGTTTCCTTCAGCATGTTTATATGGTGGACTACATTGATGGATTTCCATATATTGAGGCACCTCTGCATGCCTGGGATGAAGCCTACTTGGTCATAATGGATGATATCTGATGTGTTCTTGGACTCAGTTTGCAAGTGTTTTATTGAATATTTTTGCTTCAATGTTTATAAAAATGATTAGTTGAAATCCTCTCTCTTTGTTGGGTCTTTATGTGGTTTAGTAGCAAGGTGACCATGGCCTCATAGAATGAGTTTGGTAATATTCCTTCTTTTTCTATCTTGTGGAATAGTTTGAAGAGAATTGGTGTTAGCTCTTCTTTGAAGATCTGGTAGAATTCTGTGCTGAAAGCATCTGGCCCTGAGCTTTTTTTTTTTTTTTTTTTTTTTTTTTTTTTTTGGAAGGGAGACTTTTGATGACTGCTTCTATTTATTTGGGGCATACAGGGCTATTTAATCTATTTACCATCTATTTACCTGATCTTGATTTAATTTTTGTAAGTAGAATCTATCAAGAAAATTGTCCATTACATTTAGATTTTCAAATTTGTAGCATATATGTCTTTGAAGTAAGGCCTAATTATTCTTTGGATTTCTTCAGTGTCTGTTGTTATGACTTTTTTTTTATTTATGATGTGTTGATTTTGATAGTTTCTCTCTGTTGTTTAGTTAGTTCAGCTAAAGTTTTGTCTATCTTGTTGATTTTTTCAAATTACTAGGTATTGGTTTTGTTAACTGTTTAAATTGTTCTTTTTTTTTTCTAACTTATTGATTTGAGCCCTGAATTTATTTCCAAACATCTATTCCTCTTGGGTGTCTCTGCTTCTATCCCCCCCCCCACTCGTAGGGCTTTCTGGTGTGCTATTAAATTGCTTGTGTGGATGTCGCCAATCACTTAATGAAGGCACTTACTGTTATTACATTTTTTTTAATTAAATTTTTATTTTTTTATATTAATTACAGTTTATTCACTTTGTATCCCAGCTGTAGCCTCATCCTTCATTCCTTCCCAATCCCACCCTCCTTCTCTCATGTCCTCCCAAGCTCTTCTCCAAGTCCACTGATAGGGGAGGTCCTCCTCCTCTTCCATCTGACCCTAGCTTATCAGGTCTCATCAGGACTGGCTGCATTGTCCTCTTCTGTGGCGTGGCAAGGCTGCTCCCCTCTCAGGGGGAGGTGGTCAAAGAATCAGTGACTGAGTTCATGTCAGAGACAGTCCCTGTTTCCCTTACTAGGGAACCCACTTGGAGACTGAGCTACCATGGGCTGCATCTGTGCAGGGGTTCAAGGTTATATCCATGAATGGTCCTTGGTTGGAGTATAAGTCTCAGGAAAGAACCCTGTGCCCAGATATTTTGGTTGCTCTCCTTGTGGAGCTCTTGTCTGCTCCAGGTCTTACTATCTCCCCTTTCTATCACAAGATACCTTGTACTCTGCCCAATGTTTGGTTATGAGTCGCAGCATTTGCTTTGATACACTGATGTGTAGAGTTTTTCAGAGGCCCTCTGTGGTTGGCTCCTGTCCTGTTTCCTGTTTATTCCTTCATCCAATGTCCATCCCGTTTTTCTTTCTGAGTGAGGATTGATTATCTTACCCAGGGTCCTCCTTTCTTGCTTAGCTTCTTTAGGTGTTCAGTTTTTTGTAGGTTTATCCTATATTATATGTCTAGTATCTACATATAAGTGAGTATATACCATGTGTATTTCTGCTTCTGGGATACTTTACTCAAGATGATCTTTTCTAGATCCCACCATTTGCCTGCAAATTTCATGATTTCCTTGTTTTTAATTGCTGAGTAATATTCCATTGTGTAACTTTAACTTTCTTCTTAACATTGTTTTTATTGTGTCCAATAAGTTTGGGTATGTTGTGCCTTCATTTTCTTTGAATTTTAGGAAGTCTTTAATTTCTTTATTTCTTTCTTGATCCAGGTGCTATTGAGTAGGTAGTTGTTCAGGTTCCATTTGTGTGGAGGCTTTCTGTTATTTCAGTTGCTGTTGAAGTCCAGCTTTATCCATAGTGGTTTGATAGGATACAAGGTATTATTTCAATATTCTTGTATCTGTTGAGGTTTGCTTTGTGACCTACTATGTGCTCAGTTTTGGAGAAGGTTCTGTGAGGTGCTGAGAAGTTATATTCTTTTGTGTTTGGGTGAAAAGTTCTGTAGATATCTGTTACGTCCATTTGATTCGTGACATCTATTAGTGTCATTGTTTGTTTAGTTTCTGTTTTATTGACATGTCCTTTGATGAGAGTGGGGTGTTAAAGTCTCCTGCTATTAATATGTGGGGATCAATGTGTGGTTTAAGCATTATTAATGTTTCTTTTACAAATGTGGGTTCCCTTTTATTTGGGGCACAGATATTCAGAATTGAGGTGTCATCTTGGTGGAATTTTGTTTTAATGAGTATGAAATGTCTTGACTCATCTCTTTTTATTATTTTGTTTTTTTTGTTTTAAAATATTTTTTATTGTTTATTATTATTAGTTACATTTTATTAGCTCTGTATCCCAGCTGTATCCCGCTCCCTTATTCTCTCCCAATCCCACCCTCCCTCCCTCAGCTTCTCCCTGCCCCTTTCCAAGTCCACTGATAGAAGAGGACCTCCTCCCCTTTCATCTGGCCCTGTTTTATCAGGTATCTTCAGGACTGGCTGCAAAGTCCTCCTCTGTGGCCTAGCAAGACTGCTCCTCCCTTGGGGGGTGGGGAGTTCAAAAAGCGTGCCATTGAGTTCATGTCAGAAATAGTCCCTGTTCCCGTTACTATGGGAAACCAATTGGTTACTGAGCTACCACAGGCTTCATCCGAGCAGAGGTTCTAGGTTATATCCATGCATGGTCCTTGGTTGGAGAAACAGTTTCAGAAAAAAAACCCTGTGCCCAGATATATTTGGTCCTTGTGGGGCTCCTATCCTTTCCACATCATACTAATTCCCCTTCTGCCGAAGGTTTAGTTATGAGTCTTAGTATATGTTTTGAAACGCTGCTTGGTAGAGGCTTTCACATGCCTTCTGCAGTAGATTCCCGTCATATGTCCAATTCACATCCCATTTGTCTTTCTAAGTGAGGATTGATCATCTTACCCCATGTCTGCTTTCTTGTTTATCTTCTTTAGGTATATAGACTTCATTATGTTTATCATATCTTGTAGGTCTATATAAGCGAGCATATACCATGTTTGTCTTTCTCCTTCTGAGATACTTCACTCAGAATGATCTTTTCTAGATCCCACCATTTGCCTGCAAATTTCATGATTTCCTCCTTTTTGATTGTTGAGTAGTATTCCATTGTGTAAAAATACCACAAGGTACAACCACTTTGGAAGTCAATCTGGTGCTTACTCAGACAATTAGGAATAAAGCTTCCTCAAGACCCAGCTATATCACTGCTAGGTATATACCTAAAATTTTCTCAAGTACACAAGAAGGACATTTGCTCAACCATGTTTGTAGCAGCTTTATTTGTAATAGCCAGAACCTGGAAACAACCCAGATGTCTTTTGATTCTTTTTGTTTGAAAGTCCATTTTATTAGATATTAGAGTCGCTACTTCTCCTTGCTTCTTGGGTCCATTTGCTTAGAAAACTTTCTTCCAGCCGTTTACTCTTATAATGTCTATCTTTCTGACTAAGGTGTAATTCTTGTATGCAACAGAATGTTGGGTCTTGTTTATGCATCCATTCTGTTAGTCTCTGTCTTTTTATTGGAGAGCTGAGACCACTGATTTTGAAAGAAATTAATGACCAGTGACTGTTAGTTCCTTTTATTTTGATGTTGGTTGTGGTAGTGTATGTTTGTGATTGTCTACTTTTAGTTTTTCTGTAGTGAAGTTATTTATTTCCTGTGTTCTCCAGGGTGTAGTTAGCTTTCTTGGGTTGGACTTTTCCTTCTAGTATCCTCTGTAGGGCTGGAATTACGGATAGGTACTGTTTAAATTTGTTTTTGTCATGGAATATCTTGTTTTCTCCATCTATAGTGATTGAGAGTTTTGCTGGGTATAGTAGTAGTCTAGGCTGACATCTGTGTTCTCTTAGGGTTTGCATTGCATCTGTCAAGCCCCTTCTGGCTTTCATGGTCTCTGCTGAGAAGTCAGATATGATTCTGATGTGTTTGCCATGTTACTTTGCCATTTTTCCTTGCAACTTTTAATTTTTTTTGTTCTGAACATTTAGTATTTTGCTTATTATGTGGCAGGAGAATTTTTTTTCTGGTCTAATCTATTAGGTGTTCTGTAGGCCTCTTGTATGTGTATAAGCATCTCTTTCTTTAAATTGGGGAATTTTCTTCTATGGTTTTGTTTAAAATATTTTCTGGACCTTTGGAGACAGGAATCTTGTTTTTCCTCTATACCTGTTATTCTTAGGTTTTGTCTTTTCATGGTGTCCTTGATTTCTTAGATGTTTTTTTTTTTTTTTTTTTTTTTTTTTTTAGCTTTAACAGAGTGATATTTTTTTTTTCAATGCAGTTTATTCAGGAATGTATGTGGACCTATCTGCATTGCCCCCGTGGCACGCCTGGGTTGGCTACCCAGAGGCTATTTAAGCAGTGGGCTGGCTTCCCCGGGGTCCGAGGATTGTTCAATGTTCTTAGATGTTTTAAATCAGGAATTTTTTAGATATAACATTTTCTTTGATGGATGCATCACGTTCTTCCATTGTACCTTCTACACCTGAGATTCTTTCCTCCACTTCTTGTATTCTGTTGGAGATGCTTGCCTCTGTAGTTCCTGTTTTCATCTGTAATTTATCCCCCTTGAGGATTTCTTCGTTTTTTTTTTCTTTGTGTTCTTTAATGTTTTCATTTCCATCTTCAGATCTTGAACCTCTTTGTTGATTTCCTTCAGCTGTTTGTCGTTTCCTGCCTTTCATTTAATTTTTTTACCTGTTTCTTTGAAGTTTCCTCTATTTCTCTCAGTGACTTAATTATTTGCTCTCTAAAAGCACAATTTGTTTGACTGTATCTCCCTGTATTTCTTTACTAATTTTATTCATTTCCTCTGTTCTTATGTTCATAAGCATAGTTTTAAGGTCGTTTTCTTGAGTTTTAATTGTGCTAGGATATCCAGGGCTGCTTGCCTTTGGGTAACTAGGTTCTGGAAATGCCATATTGCTTTGTCTTTTGTTGATTGTGTTTTTATACTGGTCTTTCCCAATTTGGTTGTCTCTGGTGTTGTCTGAAATTTTCTGGTGCTCACTGGCAGGGGTGGTGGGGGGGGGGTGGTTGGAAAGCCTTAGACAGAAAGCTGCATGTTCTCGAAGCAGCCCTCCTCAGATTGTTGGGTATGGTCTCTGACTGGCAGGTGATTCTCTAGGAATTACTGCTGCTCTCCTCGGGTATATGATCCTGTGGACTAACTGGATTCCTCAAGCGTGCAGGGGCTCTCCTTTCATCACAGGAAATCCCAGAGACAGCTGCCCCTTACACTGCCTTTCTTGCTCTGAAGTTAATGAGCTACAGCTGCCCAGACACTTTGCTCAGACACTGTGTTTTCTGGGTGCAGCCATCTTAAAGAACCAGAGAGGAAAGAAGTTTGGTCAGTCTCCCTAGGGAGACATATTGAGATTTGGATGGGTGTCTAAGGATGCTCATATGGCTCCCAGGTGGAGGCCTGATGTTGGAGCTCTGTGTCCCAGTACCCAGAAGGTAATCACTGGCTGGTGAGCATACCAAGTAGGCCTGTGGCGAGATGCTGGAGACCCTGGGCCTGAGGGAACCCAGGAACTTCTCCTGAGGTCTAATCCAATTGTTTCCCTCACCATGGGGTTTCCTTAGACTGTTTCTTGAATCCAGGCCCAGGACCCTTGGGGGCAGTGGTGAGCTGGTGCAGAGCCAATGGCACAGACTCCTGCTGTCAGGCAAGTGGCAAAAGCAGATTCATTTATTTCAGGAAGAGGATACCCCTTTCTAACCTCTGCTCAGTACTCCGTTGGTTCCCGGACTCAAGGCTGTTGGTGTGGCTATTCCACATTGGCTCCTATCTCATTACCCAGTGTGGCATCATCAGTTTCCGGGAACGTACAGGTATGTCTCATACGGAAGCCCAGCTAAGTATGCACGCCGTTTAGCAGCAGGCCGTATTCCTGCTAATGGCAGGCCTTCTTCCTCCTGGAAAAGAATCAGTCTCTGGTGTTTGGGGGCTCACAATTCAGTCTGGGAAAGTGAGCACAGTGTGCAGGCAGGAGGCTAGGTGCTGGAGACTGCATACCTACACAAACCCAGGAACTTTTCCAGACATTAGCTGGGTGACCTGAGCGAGGACCCAATTGTTTCTGTCATTGTGGGGTTTCCTCTCACCTTGGAAACACAGCCACTGGTATTTTGGGGCCTGAAGTTTGGTCTATTGCTCACTGTGCAGTCACTGCTGCCCTGATGATAAGACACAGTGTACAATCTGCACCACCACCTTGGATGTCTCCAGGTGTCATTTTCTTAAGCTATTAATAAGTTGCCCATACTTCTATAAATAACCATCCCCACCCATGCCCATGCAGACAATCTAATTAAATGCAACAGATTTTTAAAACAAAGAAAATAATTTCTGACAATCTCCTAAACAATCTTATTTATTTCTTCACCAGTATGTCATTATTCCATAACTCAATATATACCGATTTGCATAGCACTTCAAATGTTATTCACACATGTTTATTTATTGATTTTATTTAATGTATTATATTTCTTCATACCAGAGCATAGACTTGATGTAAGAAAGAATGTTTTGCTACTCACCAATATATACACAACTTCTTATACATCTTCCAAATTGTAAACACACAAAAAATGTTTCTTGAGGAAGTCAATCAGTTAAATACAAAAGAAAGAAAGAAAGAAAGAAAGAAAGAAAGAAAGAAAGAAAGAAAGAAAGAAAGAAAGAAAGGAAAGGCAAAGAAATGTTACCCTGTCCCATCCACCCAAGCAGGATATAGGTTTCTAGCTTTTTAGCGTAACAATAATTCCTTGGCTAATATGTTATGACTTTGTAATTCTGCAACTACATTTTACTAAACTAACTGGGTCTTTTGATAGGAACTATGGCATTATGTCTATGCAAAAAGAACCATTTCAGAAAATGTGTTTTTGCAGAAAATTAGTCACTGGGCATGAATCCAGAGGCTCCTCTTAGTAAGATGTCATCTTCCAAGCTGGATGAACTGATACGATGTGTATCTCTTATAAAATCAAGGGAGACAAAGAAGAAAAAGAAGATTATAACTTAATATTTTCCCAGCCATGTGCTGGCCATACTTGCATACAGAATTTCACTCAGTGCCTCCAAACACATTTTTATTATTCACTAGATGAGAGATTTATCTGTAACTTTCCCAATTGATTAACATCTTCGTCACAGAGCCACATTCAGACATGCTTGGATGCTGTTTTCCACAAAAAGACATGGAGAAGAAAATTCTTTGTATATTGGTTCTTTATGGAAACAGATGGGAGAATGTTGACTTATCTCAGTAATCTGACTCTATCTGGTTAAAGTGAAGCTATGGCAGGCCATCAGAGCTGGTAATGTGCTTTTATCTTTGGTTCACCCCTCCCATAGACAGGCAGGCTGGGTTTTATCATCTGGATTCTTACGTTGAAGGAAGTGAGATCTAGGAAGCACAGGAAACTCCAACAACAAGCAACATTAATAAAAAGTTCCATTTCCTTACTTAAGCCATATACTTTGCCAGACACTCCGTGTATATTCCATCAGTGGTGCTTCACAACAAGCCTAGAATCTGAGTCTTATTCAAATAGCCTTTTTACATATAATAAAACAAGATCTGAGACATGAAGTTACTGGCCTAATTCTATTCCCATGCTTTTAAGAAACATTCTGTTATAAGAGAGGTTTACATTGCCTTTCCTTCCTGCTAAATCCAATATTCAGCTTGCTTTGCGTGCTGTATGGCCACCCTATTTCTAAGAAAATTAGGGCTAGGATCTCCCATCACTGTTATTTTGATCAGTATTCCCCTGTTGTCCTCTACCACCAGTTAGAGACAAGGAATTCCTCCTTACAATGCGGATATATTTTTTCAAAATTTTCTTGCTAGAAATAGAAATGATTAAATGATGAGTCTATGATGGTAGGCTTCTAAGTGTGTAGGGTCAGAGGGATGCATAGTCAGAGGAACTAGTAACTATAGGGGAAATGAGACTACTCAGGACCATTTCTTGAAACATCAGGACAATGGCCTTCAGAAATGAGAGAGTTTCCCAACTGTGCAGAAGTGGAAAATGGGAGGATACTTTAATATCAATCATTTTAGGTTCTGTACTTTAAAATGAAGTCGTCCAACCAACAAAAAGTAAAAATAACAAGACCAATTCATTCACAAAGCAGACAATAAAATGAGTCTTACAAGCCTCTTAAATTTTTTCAAGGCAATTCTTTTGTTTCTCTTCTGTTTCTTTCTCTTTTTTTTTTTTTTTTACAGACTTTCTTTAACTTCTGACATTTGCTTTTTCTTCTTGTCCCAGACTGCTATGATTTGGTTAGGGGCTGTCACTCTACAAAGGCCAATGTGTTGGATTCTTGGTGTCTGGGATGACAGTGCTAGGGGCTGAGATCTGGTGAGAAGTCTTTAGATCACTGAGGGTATGCCCTTTGGAAAAGATTAAGGTAGTTCTCTCAGGTCCCTGCGGCAGTTCACATAAGAACAAACATTTATATAACTCTGTGCCTAGCTTCTGAATTATAAGCTTGCTACTAGTAATATGCCAGTTCCCTTTTACATGTTTCCCCCCATTCTGATGCCATAATAAGGTAATGTAGTTTTGCATGTCTTACAAGAGTACATTAAGACGTGTGGATTTTCAGCTTCCAAACATGAGCTAAAACCTTTTCTCTCTTATTATTATTACTGTGTATATGTGGCCTTGTGAATACCATGGAAACCAATTTGGACAGAGGACAACACTGGGGAGTTGGTTTTCTCCTTGGGTTCCAGGGATTGAACACCAATTATCAGGATTTCACAGTAAACACTTTTTTTTTCAATAAAAAGTTTATTAAATAAAAGGTTAATTAAATGAAATGCAGTAGAAATTGAAATTGATAGAATACAGTTATTAATTACAGGTCTCTAGAAGAGAAGCAAATATAACAAGGAGATAGAATCAACAGTTTAGATGCTGCAGTTTAAAATAAGGTCATAGCAAGCATGACACACAGATTTTTATCTTGGATGTACCTATCTTTTTTATTTTATTTATTTTTTCTTGATTTTAATATTTTTTATTTTTAAATAATTTTATACATTCACTTGTATCCCAGCTGTAGCTCTCTACCTCTTTCCCTCGCAATCCTCCCCTCCCTCCCTCCCTTGTCTCCTCCCTGCCCCCTTCCGAGTCCACTGAGAGGGGGTGTCCTCCTCTCCTTCCATCTGGCCCTAGCTTATCAGGTATCTTCAGGATGGTTCCAATGTCCTTATCTGTGGCCTAACAAGGCTGCTCCTCCCTCAGCAGGGAGGGGAAGCTCATGAGTTCATGTCAGAAACAATTCCTGTCCCTCTTACTAGGGAACCCACTTGGATACTGAGCTACCATGGGCTGTCTGAGCAGGGGTTGTAGGTTATATCCATGCATGGTCCTTTGTTGGATAAACAGTCTCATAGAAGACCCCTGTGCTCAGATATATTTAGACCTTGTGGGGCTCCCTGTTCCCTCTAGGATATACTAATTCCTCCTTCCTTCATATGATTCCCTACATTCTGTTGAAGGCTTGGTTATAGGTCTCAGCATCTGCTTTGATACACTGCTAGGTAGAATCTTTCAGGTGACTTCTGGCTGTTTATAGCAGCCAGAACCTGGTTCATAATAGCCAGAACCTGGAAACAACACAGATGTCCATCAATGGAGGAATGGATACAGAAATTTTGGTACTTTTACACAATGGAATACTACTCAGCAATTAAAAACAAAGAAATCATGAATTTTGCAGGCAAATGGTGGGATCAAAAAAAATCATCCTGAGTGAGGTATCCCAAAAGCAGAAAGACACACACGGTATATACTCACTTATATAGACCTATAAGATAGGATAAACATACTAAAATATGTACACCTAAAGAAGATAAGCAAGAAAGAGGTCCAGGGGTAAGATGATCAATCCTCATCTAGAAAGACAAAGGGCATGGACATTGGAAATAAGAGAAAACAAGTTAAAGGATGTACCTATCTTAATGAACCATAAGGTCACAGTAAACACCTTTACCTGCTAGCCTTCACTTTTTAAGTGCCTATGTTCAGCCATTTTGTTACAGTTCTGAAGAATAAATATACTGACCTGTGCTCATTTTCAGAATTTGTTAACAAAATACATCTTTCTAGTTTTGGCTTTTGGTGTTTCTATGTATTCACCTTTTCCTTGCTTTTCTTCAGATATTCGTTTTCTTAAAGCTAAGAACCACCCTGGGCAGTAAAATTTTTCAGGATGTTCCAAATGATTATTTAGAGCTTTCTATATAAACCTGTCTTGGTTACAAGCTTAGAAAGACAAGATTCATCTGCTGCAATCAATACGTTAAGGAGTACAGTTGCAAAGAGGAATAACAAAGTCTTAATCCAAGGAAATGAATTTAAATCAGGCAAATGAAGACCCCCTAAAATATCTGGCCACACAACCAAATCAGACTCTTAGGAAATAGAGTCCTGAAAGGCTCACAAAAGAAATGTAGAAGATGAATGTTCAGTGAATGGAGGCCAGGTGACAGAGAAACCTCTCCTAGGAAAGGGAGTGAAGAGGTCATGGGGTCTAGGTTGCAATAGGAAACACAGGGTTGAACAAAACTCAGGCAAAGGAGACTGCCTTGTAATTAGATCAAATAACTGAGCACTTGGCTCAACACCTTGCTTAAATCTATTCCAGGCCAAATTTTGGATATCTTGAGCTACAACAAAATCTAATTCCAATTTTAAGGGGCCATACGATAACTAGGGTCTAGTATCTTAAGCGCTGTAAGTCAGATAGGGCATGCAATACCTAGATTTAAATTAAAAGTTATATTCTCTATAAATACCACAACCTCACTTTTTTATCATTTGTTTTCCATTAGTTTTGAATTATTTCAATGCTGTCACTGCTGAGCTAAGAGGAAAAAGATTTAGATACATTTCATCTGACCTAAAGATGAGATCAAAGATAGCCAAAGCTTCCCATGTTCAGCATCTCAGAATTATTGATAGACACATAAAGTGCTTACCATCCATGAGAGAGAAAGTAGTGAACATTAATTCCAGCCTATGTAGGGCTTACTATCCCACCAGTCCTTGTTAGCTGGCTCTACCACATTCTCCGTGATCCCCAAGATCCACATACAGGTTGAATGTCCAATTTGTAGAAAGAGATGTCATAAGCACTAAAAAACGATAAACTCAATGTCAGGATTTGATCTTTCAAACAGTGATAGGGTCTCAAGGTTTACAAAAATACCAGTCCCTGGCCCCTATCCCCTAAGAGTCATATTGGGAAAAAAAAGAAAAAGGAAAAAAGTTTTAGGATAATTAACTTTACTGTTTAAACATTTGTTAACAACTGCCTAGAAAGTGTAAAGTATTTATTTGCATTTTAAAATAATAAAAACATTTATAAAATATTTTTTAAAAAAAGAAATTCTCATGGATAAAGTCCAAGTATCAGCATTTTTAAAGCTGCTTGCATAATTTGAACAGGCATTTAAGGTGACAAAACTTCTCAGTGCAAGTATAGGGAAAGTACTGGGATCACATACAGGAAAAATAATGTACTAGGTATCATGATAGGTTAGTCAAGAAAGCTGGATTTTAGTACCCTGTTTCCTTCTAATGCTCTCTTTCTCCACACTGCTTCTCAGTGTAAAACACCATTGCAGCCAGGAGTTCCTTCTAAGCCTTTCCAGTTCTTTTACAGAGCAGAAAAAACACCATTCAGTCTTTTACATACACATCTCACACAACCACAGACTAAGATGATTTTGCGGAAATTGTAGTCATTGCTACATATGGGAGATGAAATACTCACACTCAAGGTACTCTTAACAACAGAATATAGGAAATTTATTTATGAGATTATTCCAAATTTTTTATCTGCTTTTGAAAGAGCATATCTCTAAGTACTTAAATATTTCCACAGTCTACATAATGATAATTCTAATTCACATTATTAAACACTTAACGTCATTGCAAATTATTAGTGCATTACAAAAAGAACAAGAAAGAACAGCTGCATTTGGGGCTAATTCTAAGATAATTCCTTCTGGGGGCAGAAAAACAAACTAAAAAATATGAACAATCAGAATTAAGTTAAAAGCTGCCCTTCAGAATGATTATAATGATTTATACTGACAAGGACAACATGTATAAAGTATGTAGAAATTATCAGTTCAATTTATTCTGCCAAATACTTTGCTATCAAGTTTTTTTAACATTTATTTATTTATTTTCTTTTTAGATTTTAGTTCCTTTTTTTTTTTTTTTTTTTTTACAAAACAATAAATGCCCTTTATTTTCACCATGTACAGCGGAACAAACAAGTGATATATATTTCTACCAAAAAAAATTATATGTGTACGAGTGTTTTGCCTGCATGTATGTTTGTGAACAATTGTGTGTGTGTGTGTGTGTGTGTGTGTGTGTGTGTGTGTGTGTGTGTTACCCATGGAGGTCAGAAGAGGGTGTTGAATCCTCTAGAACTGAGTTATAGGAGGCTGTGGGACACGGGACACTGTGTGGCTCTGGGCGCAGACCTGGCTCCTTTGCAAGAGTAGTAAGTGCTCTTAACCATGGAGCCATCTCTCCAGCCCCCATTACTGCATCTCCTTAAGGGAACACACTCTCAAAACCTATGGGACTCCTTAATGTGAATATTCACTTTCTGCCAACCCACATGTCACAGTCTGCAGGCCTCAGACCTGCAGTCAGAACAGTACACACCCACATGGTTTTCAGACATCTTTTTTTTTTTTTTTTTTTTTTTTTTATAAAGTCCCAAAGTTAGCTAGACAGAGTTGACCAGTGTGATAGCTTGGCTTGACTGTGCACTTAATAGGGTTTGGCATCATCGGCTGATTTCTCTCTCTCTCTTGCCCTCAGCCTCTTTCCCAGAGTGATAAGGTTATTAGTTGGTAAGTTACACACATGGTTTACTTTTCTGAGAGTAATTTAAACTTGTGCACATGGAGATTTGTGTGTCATCAAAGTTTTTTTGTTTTTGTTTTTTGTTTTGTTTTTTTTTTAATTTCTCATCAATTACACTTTATTCATTCTGCATCCCCCCATAAGCCCCTCCCTCCTCCCCTCCCAGTCCCACCCTCCCTCCTCCCTCTGCTTGCATGCCACTCCCCAAGTCCACTAATAGGGGAGGTTCTCCTCTCCTTTCTGATCTTAGTCTGTCAGTTCACATCAAAAGTGGCTGTATTGTCCTCTACTGTGGCCTGGTAAGGCTGCTCCCCCCCCCCAGAGGGAGGTGATCAAAGAGCAGGCCAATCAGATTATGTCAGAGGCAGTCCCTCTTCACATTACTATGTAACCCAATTGGACTCTGAACTGCCCTGGGCTACATCTGTGCAGGGGTTCTGGGTTATCTCCATGAATAGTCAGTCCTTGGTTGGAGTATGAGTCTCTGGGAAGTTCCCTGTGTTCAAATTTTCTTGTTCTGTTGCTGTCCTTGTGGAGACCCTGTCCTCTCCAGCTCTTACTATTTCCCAGTTCTTACCTAAAATTCCGTTCACTCTGCCCAACAGTTGCCCATCAGGCTCAGCATCTGCTTTGATAGTCTGAAGGGCAGAGGCTTTCAGAGGCCCTCTGTGGTAGGTTCCTAGGTTGTTTCCTGTTTTCTTCTTCTTCTGATGTCCATCCTCTTTGCCTTTCTGGATGGGGTTTGGACGTTTTAGTTAGGGTCCTCTCTCTTGCTTAGTTTCTTTAGATGCGCAGGTTTTAGTGGGTTTGTCCTATGTTGTATGTCTATATGAGTGAGTATATACCATGTGTGTCTTTTTGCTTCTGAGACAACTCACTCAGGATGATCCTTTCCAGATCCCACCATTTACCTGCAAATTTCATGATTTCCTTATTTTTCATTGCTGAGTAATATTCCATTGTGTAGATGTACCACAATTTCTGCATCCATTCTTCAGTTGAGGGGCATCTGGGTTGTTTCCAGCTTCTGGCTATTACAAATAAAGCTGCTACAAACATGGTTGAGCAAATGTCCTTTTTGTGTACTTGAGCCTCTTTTGGATATATGCCCAGTAGTGGTATGGCTGGATCTTGAGGAAGCGCTATTCCTAGTTGTCTGAGAAAGCGCCAGATTGATTTCCAGAGTGGTTGTACAAGTTTACATTCCCACCAGCAGTGGAGAAGGGTTCCCCTTTCTCCACAACCTCTCCAGCATGTGTTGTCACTTGAGTTTTTGATCTTGGCCATTCTCATGGGTGTAAGGTGAAATCTCAGGGTTGTTTTGATTTGCATTTCCCTAATGGCTAATGAGGTTGAGCATTTCTTTAAGTGCTTCTCTGCCGTTCGGTATTCCTCTACAGAGAATTCTCTGTTTAGCTCTGTTCCCCATTTTTTAATTGGATTACTTGGTTTGCTGCTTTTCAGCTTCTTTAGTTCTTTATATATACTGGATATGAGTCCTCTGTCAGATAAAGGGTTGGTGAAGATTCTTTCCCAATCTGTAGGTGGTCGCTTTGTTTTGATGACGGTGTCCTTTGCTTTACAGAAGCTTTTCAGTTTCATGAGGTCCCATTTATTGACTGTTGCTCTTAGAGCCTGTGCTGTTGGTGTTCTGTTCAGGAAGTTTTCTCCTGTACCAATGAGTTCTAGGGTATTTCCCACTTTTTTTTCAAGCCGATTTAATGTGTCTGGTTTTATGTTGAGGTCTTTGATCCACTTGGACTTCAGTTTTGTGCAGGGTGACAAGTATGGATCTATTTTCATTTTTCTACATGTAGACATCCAGTTAGACCAGCACCATTTGTTGAAGATGCTATCTTTTTTCCATAGTATGGTTTTGGCGTCTTTGTCAAAGATCAGGTGTCCATAAGTGTGTGGGTTTATTTCTGGGTCCTCTGTTCGGTTCCATTGATCCACCATTCTGTTTCTATGCCAGTAACATGCAGTTTTTAAATTTAGTTCGATACTACGATGGAGCAGCTGAGAGTGGCCATTGTCACAGTAAATTCTACCGGAGTGGACGCAGGACTAGCCACAGGATTATCAACATGGATTGCTGCAGCCATGAATCATCTGAAGGAATGGGCGGGCATGGGAGTGTTAGCAGGCCTTCTGGTGTTGGTCTCCTTGGTTTGCCTGTGGTATATATGCAAGATTAGAGTCTCACAACAGTGTGATGCAGCCATGATCATTCAGGCCTTTACAGCCATTGAAGCAAGACATTCTCCCCAAGCATGGTTGGATACCATAAAAAGCTAAAATGATACGCTCAGGATGCGAGGCTAAGCACTGCACTCAGGGTCAGCCGCTTTGGACCCAGAGAAGAGCATGTCTGATTGCATGCGGGTTGATGCCCCAGGTCCCGCCTCTGAGAAAAAGGTATCGGACGGGTCCGATGCTCTTTGGGTGGATGACACCTAAATGAACATCTGTACAAAGTCCCAATTTATTTCTAATATCAGAGATCAGACCTCTACTCTTGCCTGATGCGTCTAAAACAAAAAGGGGGAACTGTAGAGAGCTGCAGAATGCTATGCCTTAAAGATGGAGCTGGTTTCCGCCTTCCACCTTCCCGATGGTGAGTGCTCTCTGTCAGGAACAACTCCACATTTGGCTAAGGCCGAGGATCTGGCTTGCTTCCATGTATGTGGACCTATCTGCATTGCCCCCGTGGCACGCCTGGGTTGGCTACCCAGAGGCTATTTAAGCTGTGGGCTGGCTTTCCCCGGGGTCCGAGGATTGTTCAAGGTTCCTGAATAAACTGCATTGAAAAAAAAAAAAAAAAAAAAAAAAAAAAAAAGAGTTACATTATGTTTTTAAAAGTTCATTATATTGTTATCCCCCCCAAATTGTGTTTCCTTCAAGCATTAAATCCATCATCTACAAGTCTAAAAAAAAAAAAAAAATTTAGTTCCTATTTTTATTAATTACAGTTTATTCACTTTGTATCCCCCCTCTAAAGCCCACCCTCCCTCCTCCTGTCCCAATCCCACCCTCTTTCCTCCTTCTCTACCCATGTCCTTCTCCATGTCCACTGATAGGGGAGGTCCTCCTCCCATTCCTTCTGATCCTAGTCTATCAGGTCTCATCAGGACTGGCTGCATTGTCTTCCTTTGTGGCCTGGGAAGGCTGCTCTCTCCTCAGGGGGAGGTGACCAAAGAGCAGGCCAATCAGTTCATGTCAGAGACAGTCCCTGTTCCCATTACTATGGACCCTACTTGGACACTGAACTGCCATGGGATACATCTGTGCAGGGGTTCTAGGTTATCTCCATGAATGGTCCTTGGTTGGAGTATCAGTCTCAGAAAAGACCCCTGGGCCCAGATTTTTTTGGTTGCTCTCCTTGTGGAGCTCCTCTCCTCCCCAGGTCTTACTATCTCCCAGTTCTTTCATAAGATTCCCTGAACTCTGCCCAAAGTTTGGCTATGAGTCTCAGCATCTGTTCTGATACCGTGCAGGGTAGAGTCTTTCAGAGGCCCTCTGTGATAGGCTCCTGTCCTGTTCCCTGTTTTCTCCATCTTCCGATGTCCATCCTATTTGTTTTTCTGAATGGGGATTGAGCGTCTTACCCAGAGTCCTCCTTCTTGATTAGTTTCTTTAGTTGTACATATTTTAGTATGTTTATCCTATATTATATATCTAATATCCACTTATGAGTGAGTATGTACCCTGTGTGTCTTTCTGCTTCTGGAATACCTCACTCAGGATGATCAGTTTTCTAGGTCCCACCATTTACCTGCAAATTTCATGATTTCCTTTTTTTTTATTGTTGAGTAATATTTCATTGTGTAAATATACCCCAATATCTGTATCCATTCCTCAACTGAGGGGCATCTGTATTGTTTCCAGTTTCTGACTATTACGAATAAAGCTGCTATGAACATGGTTGAGCAAATGTCCTTCTTGTATACTTAAGTGTCTTTTGGGTATATGCCTAGGAGTTTTACAGTTGGATCTCGTGGAAGTGCTATTCCTAATTGCCTGAGAAAGTGCCAGACTGATTTCCAAAGTGGCTGTACAATTTTACATTCCCACAATTTCTCATTTATTTCACAAAGAGAAAAATATTGTATTTACTTTAATGATATCATTTTTATACATTAATGAATATCTGTATTACTGAATTGTCCCTATTTATAAACTTTTGTCAAGGAGATCCAAGATGGTGGCAGTGACCATCTCAGCAATGAAAACAGGGTGACCAGCAGGCCATATTGTGCACCCCCATACCCAGGTGTATGTGTTTCTCAGGTGAGAGGAGAATCCAAAGGGATACTCAAAGGTCTATCTTCAGGCCACCTGGCTAATACCAGGAAAATTTCCAGGCTCCCGCCTGGCACTGCTGCAGGACTAGGCCACCCGCCCAAGCCCACCATCTGTGGATGCCTTCCTGGGACTGGCAGCGACTCTGACCCTGCCACTCTAAACCACCTGCACAAACCCACCATCTGTGGATATCTTCCTGGGACCAGCCCCCAACAGCTCAGACCTTGGGCACTTACTCTCATTGACTGTGCAATGGATACCTTTCTTTACTGAGGTTAAGGCCCCAAACACAGGTGCCCACTCTCACAGACACCTTCGGGGTACTAGGAGAACCTCCTTCCAAACTCTGGAGACCACACACAACATCCTGTGGATACCTTCCTGGTCTCAGCTGCTAGTGGCACTCACTCTCATAGCCCTCTGGCAGGTGTACATTCTGGTACTATGGAGGAAGCATGGCTCCATTCTACCTGTTCCCACCAGCCTGTCTCACACAGGTCACAATCAGCCAGCACAGCACAGACAGTGAACACAGTGAACTAAGCAAGGCAAGGGACCCAGGTACCATTCTCCACAATCTTAAGGAAGCCTGTGGGGCACTGGAGCAGCTCTAGGCACAGAGATCTGTCTGCCAGTGCCCCAGCAGCCTGGCTCACCTAGGCCAGGGACAAGCTAGCCCAGCACAGACAGTCAAGCTGAGCTAGGCACCTGACCCAAGTGCCATTGTCCTCCTCTCCAAGGAGGAATGTGGGGTGCTGGAGCAGCTCTAGGCTAGATCTCTAGGGAGATCTTTCTCTCTGTTCCCTAGCAACCTAGCCAACCTGGATTTGAAACAAAGAGTTGAGCATAGCCAGTGAACCCAGCAGAGCTGAGCAATGCATAAGACCCATATTCCATCCTCCACCATCTTAAGGAAGCCTGTGGGACAATGAAGCAGCTCTAGGCTCAGAGAGCTTTCTGGTGTGCCCTAGCACCTGGTATACCTGGGTCACAAACAGTGAGCCAGCAGAGACAGTGAATCCAGGGGTACTACTCGAGATTCCAGAAACAGGTGGACCCAGCAATACAGGCGCCAGGAATAATTAGTCAAGGCTACAGACAACCAGATGGCTAGAGGCCAGTTGAAGAATACAAGTAACAAAAACCGGGACATCATGTTTTCACCAGAATCCCCCCAAATCAACAGATATTCTATTGCAGCTGAATCACAGGAGACTGATCTAAAATCTATAATTATGCATTTATTCAAAGCACACAAAAATAATAAAAAAATAGAGGCACATAAAGAGGAAATGAACAACAAAAAATAGAGTTCATCATGGACAGATAGGAATCCACATTCAAACAGATGAAGAAAATAGTGTAAGACATCAAAACAGAATTAGAATCAGTAAAGAAAACACAAGCAGAGAAAACCTGGAGTTGGAGAACTTAGATGTCAGGAACCACAAAGGTAAGCATCACCAACAGAATACAAAAGATGCAAGAGAGAATCTCAGGTGCTGAAAATACAATTGCAGAAATTGATACATCTCTCAAAGAAAAAATAAAATTGGAAAGTTCCAGACATAAAATATCCTAGAAATCAAGGACGCCAAGCAAAGATGATACATAAGAATAACAGGAATCGAAAAAAAAAAAAAAAAAAAAGAAGAAGAAGAAGAAGAAGAAGATTCCAGGCTTGAAAAGGCCCAGAAAATATTTTCAAAAAAATCATAGAAGAAAATTTTTCCCGACCTTAAACATACAAGAGGCCTATAGAAACCAAATAGACTAGACCAGAAAAGAAACTCCTCCCACCACATAGTAATCAAAACACTAAATCTACGGAACAAAGAAAAAATATTAAAAGTGGCAAGGGAAAAATGAAAAGTAAAGGCAGACCTATCAGAATCACACCATACATCACAACAGAGAGTATGAATGCCAAAAGGCCCTGGGCAGATATCATGCAGACACTAAGAGATCACAGATGTCAACCCAGACTACTATATCCAACAAAACTTTCAATCAACATCGATGGAGAAAACAAAATAGTCCATGACATAACTAAATTTAAACAATTTCTACACAACAATCCAGGCCTACAAAAGAAGCTAGAAGGAAAACTCCACCCCAACAAGATGAAGTACACCCAAGAAAACACGGGATAAAGACGCCTTCACAACAAAAAGCAAAAGAAAACAAGCACTCAAACATACAATCACCACCAACTCCACAATAAAAGGAATTAGCAATCATTGGTCACTAATATCTATCAACATTAATGGTCCCAACTCTCCAATAAAAAGACACAGACTAACAGAATGGTTGCAGAAACAGGATCCAGCATTCTGCTGCATTCAAGAAACACACTTCTGCAACAAAGGTAGACACTACCTCAGGGTAAAGGGCTGGAAAAAGGTTTTCCAAGCAAATAGACACAAGACACGAGCTGAAGTAGCCACCGTAATATCAAATTTTGGTTGACTTTCAACCAAAATTAATCAAAAGAAATGGTGAGAGACACTTCATTCTTATCAAAGGAAAAATCCACCAAGAGGATATCACAATCCTGAATATCTAAGTATCAAAAACAAAGGATCCTGCATTTGCCAAAAAAATATTATTAATGCTTAAATCTCACATCGATCCCAACACCTTAATAGTAGGAGACTTCAACACCCCACTCTTGCCAAGGAACAGATAATTGAGAAAGAAGTTAAACAGAGAAATAATAACACTTACAGAGGTCTTAAATCAAATGGACCTAATAGATGTCTACAGAACATTTCACCCAAACAAAAAAGAAGATACTTTCTTCTCAGTACCTTATGGAACCTTCTCCAAATGTGACCATATAGTCAGGCACAAAGCAAGTCTCAACAGATACAAGAAAATTGAAATAATCCCTTGTATCCTATCAGACCACCATGGTCTAAAACTAGATCTCAACAATAACAGAAATAACAAAAAAACCTACAAATACATGGTAACTGAACAACTCTATGCTCAATGACAACTGAGTCAAGGAGGAAATAAGAAAGAAATTAAAGACTTCTTACAATTCAATGAAAATGAAGGTACAACTTACCCTAACTTATGAAACACAATGAAATCATTCCTAAGAGGAAAGTTCATAGCAATAAGTGCCTTCAATTAAAAAAAAAAATGAGGCATCTCATACAAGCAACTTAAAGGCTCACCTGAAATCACTAGAAAAAAAAAGAAGCAGAGACACCTAAGAGGAGTAGACAGCTGGAAATAATTAAACTCAGGGCAGATCAAGTAAATAAATTAAAGGTATACCAAGAGCAAAACTTGACTCAGTAGATTAGTATGGTACAATCTTTTCCAACAGCTGGTCAGCATTGGGACAGAGACCAAGGGCACAGTTGCCTGTAGCAGACACAGTTTACAGAGTTAGGATTTTGTAGAAGAGCGAGAGGGGGAGAGGGAAACTGTGCTGGGAGAGGGAAAATCTCACCCAGGGGAGAAGGTTCTGGATGTAGGTTGGCAAGAGTGGTAGAAAGTGCTTGCGCCAACCAAAAGTCAAGACTCACCAATTGGCTGGTGTTGGGTTACAATCGTAGCAGTCAAGTAGCCAGGAATTGATGCCAACCAGAAGGGAAGTCTCACCAGTCAAAGCTTGTTGTATGTAGGAATATAGCAATCAAGTAGCCAGGAAGGGGAAGTCCCAAAACCAGGGAAAGGGGAGGAATCCCACCCTCTGAGATAGGCAATAGGTGCAGTACTTATCTGGAGCCCAACTGACCTGAGAGGTGGAGTCAGGTGGATTCCCTGCAGTTTCCAAGAATTACTTTTAAGGTTTACAAAGGAGATAATACTTTAGACATGTTAGCATCACAATTGTAATATGCACTGAAATACACGTTGTAGAAAAGGCAGTATAAATGCACTTTTGTGTTAAAATATAAACACTCTCTAAAGTGAGCTCTGGAAAGGCAGAAGCCATTTGTGAAGTAGAAGGGGCAAAAGCTCACTTGACCTTAACTTTTGGTATGATTACACATTTTAGAAGAGAGGCTTAACCAATTTTTAAGTTTCTGTTTATCAACCTTAAAACACTTTCTTAGATCCTCAAACATTTATAACTTGTATTTACAAACCTTACAATACTTTCTTAGATCCTCAAACATTTTTTTGGAAGCTTTATAACTTAAACTTCTGTATCCTTAGGCTTATGTATCTAGTTATTTACCATGAGACATATATGAGACTGCTGTGAACATGGTAAAAGGTTATCTCTGAGACCTGTTTCTTGAGTCTGGCAACAAAATAGACTGTTTCTGTATGTGACAGTAACAGAGACCACCTTAAGGCCTGGTCTCCTGCTTATAAAAAGAACTGAGAAGGCACCTGAAGCCTCCCAAGACAGTTGGCAATATGACTGTGGGACCCGAGTGTCAGGTTAAAACAGACCTGTAATGTTAACCTGGGCTGAGTGATGGTGGTGGAGATAGCTGAATCTAGGAGCCATTTGCCCTCCACCAGGTCAAGGAGCTTGAAGCCTGGAAGTGTCTATGACTCTTGTGCTGGCTGAGCCTCCATGGCTCGGCACAGAGGACAAGCCTGCACGGGAGCATTTCGGCTTTCAGGGGCCAGTCTGCCAGCAGGCAGCCATGGCTTGTTGAGGTGGCTGTGATACCAGTGTCCTTCTTGGCTGCATTTGAAACAGTTACCTGGCAGAGTTGACTTTGGCTATACACTGGTAGGATGGGGCATTGCAGACCTCTTGGGTTTGTTTGTTTGTTTATTTGTTTGTTTGTTTGTTTGTTTTTCTACGGGAATGTGGACAACCTCAGAGCAGCAGCCAAGGTCTGGAGCATAGTTTTTGTTATAGCTGAGACTGTTGGGAAGGCTCTCAGGCTTTAAAATTCATTTTTTACCGACTCCTGTATGGTGTCTCAGGGATCATCCCCAGCCATTCAAATAAGGTAGCAGTGAGATCAAGCTTGCATCTGTAGGACTATAAATATATTTTTGGACATGTTAGAGGACTTGATCATCTATGAAATGAATGACTATTAACTTGCATTTGTAGGACTTTAGGTTTCATCCCTGTTAAGTTGGAGCTTTAAAAGTCATAAACGTAGTCCATGAAAATAAGAGCATAACAGTTTCCTGTATGATTTAGTATATAAAAAGTCCATAATTTATAAAAGTCTAAGGCTACATTATAGATTAATAATATTATCATATTCAGAAAATAAGAACAAGCACATTTTAACTTTTTTGATAATGAAGATATAGCACAATGACCAGGTTTTAACATAAACAAATAAATGCCTCTAAAATTAATAGATCTTAATTTAGAATATCCTTGGAATTATACCATATGGTTTAAAGATATTTAGGCAAAAGCTTTTACTTACTAACACCCGAGTTATGAGATTTAAAATAAACATAGTAGAACAGTATAGAAGAATTTTAAAATTACATTTGAATTTATTATACCAAATCCATTGGCAGGGAAACCCAGTGGTAAATCTGGATCACAGGCAGCTCATGGCAGGAGAAACAACATTTATTAATTCAGGAATTGATAAAGACATAGGCGGTTAGATGTACATTTTAAATTGGCTTTAATTTGAATAGACCTTTATAACCTTGAAATTTAACATCGTATAAAAATTATTCTTAACTAGGGTTGAATAATCTATATAGCATGTTGTAAAAGTATAACTTTGAATTTAAAAGTCCATACCCATTTAAAACAAGACTTGCTGCTGCTTTAATCTAAAAGGAGATAAAATAAACAGAATTAATTATGATTAAAATTGTTCACACCAAGTGGTCACCTAAGGTTTACCGTTTAATCTTAAGATTTTTTTTTTTGAGAGTGTAAAAAGGAACCAGAGTGTGTTTTTATTTAGTGAGCTAGCAGGCAGAGAGAAACAGACAAGATTTTGAGAAAAAAGAACTAGGGAATTGCTTCTTACTTCATGGATCACTCTTATTGTTACTGGATATAAGACATTTGAGTAGGGCAAATATAGGTGTAGAAGCCAGAGGTTTCCCAAATGGGAGAGAATATGACAAAGCCATTCCTGTGAATGAGAAAGGGGAAATGGAAATGGACCATGTGGCTAGTGGTTTATCAACCAAATAGCACAGCAGGTCAGGGGCTTAGCCCGGCTAAGACCTAGAATCTCGGTGCTAGGGCTTTATCAGAGGGAATCTCATACAGGGAATCTCATTTGCGGGAAAGAATAAGAGCAGATAGGCAGCTTTAGAGTGGAGGTAGGAAGGGGCACAGTGGCCTTTTAGGGCCTTCAAGAGACTGCGGTTTTGCAGCTCCAAATACAATGGGACAGAAACAAAGTAGTAAAAGCAGCTGGCAGCAGGGGACACCACAGCATGTTTTTATAACCAAGATGGCTGCCAATCATGCGACTGCCCTTGATTGCCCTAAGTGAAGATGGTGGTGAAACCATGTGCTTGCCCTTAGTAGAGATGGCAGTGAAGCCATAGCTCCACCCTCCTTATCCTAAAATCAACATGGTAGCTAGCCATGAGTCCTGAGCAGCAGAAACAGCACTACAGAACCAGGGTTGCAAGACCCAGGGCATTGATGAAGGAATGGCAATCCAGTCTCTGCCTGGATTCACTTTTAAACAGTCTGCAGGTGGCATGGCTGAGCAGGTGTCAGCGCAATTCAAAAACTCTGCTCCACACATAAGCATGAAGAAAATTTAAAGCCCAAATTCCAGGGGTCTAAGGCAGTGGCAAATTTTAAAGCCATTTGAGGGTAGTTTTAAAATCCTCTGAGTTGTGCAGGTGGGTCCCAAGACCTGGCTTACATAATAGTGAAGTCCAACGTGGATGAGGGTGTTGGCATGAGAAAAAAGTTCTGTTGTGGGCCACACACACATATGAGCAGCTGCCAGAAGCAGGACAATACATCTAGTGGCAGCAGGGAGCAGCAGGTTAAGCAGATAATGAGGAGCAGCAGACAAGGGTGTGAAAGAAAGATTTGTTGTGAGTGGGCATATGAAAAGGGGTTCTAGTGTGTCTAAACATTATTAAAAGAGCCCTCCCAGGTTTTGGCACCAAATGTTAGCATTTATTTAAAAATGATGTCATGCACACAACAAGAACAGGTATTATATCCTTTCATATAATACCTCTTTCAGTTAATTGGATGAAGATGGAGAGAGAGAAGGAAAAAAAAAGGGGAGAAAGACATGGTGGGGGAGGGGGCACATTGGCAGAGAGAGGGGAGAGAAGGCAAGAAAAGGGAAGAGCAAGAGAGACAGAGAACAAGAGAGTGAGAGAGTGGCCAACAGGTCACTATGTATCCAGCCCAGATGATGTCATAGGATGCAGGTACAGACATAGGATATTGACAGGACCGTAAAGGTCCCCAAGGGTAGGCCAGTTGAATTGCCTGCACAACATACAGTATATACTCACTTATTAGTGAAAATTAGCTATGTAATATCAGATAAATATACTAAAATCTATAGTCCTAAAGAAGCTAAACAATAAGGAGGACCCTAGGGAAGAGGCTGAAACCTCATTCAGAAGAGCAAAAAGGATAGATATCAGAAGTAGGAGAAGACAGGGAACAGGACAGGAGCCTTCCACAGGGGCCTCTGAAAGACTCTACCCATCAGGGTAACAAAGGAGATGCTGAGACCCATAGCCAAACTTTGGGCAGAATGCAAGGAACCTTACGCAAGAAGGGGGAATTAGAAAGACCTGGAGGGGACAGGAGCTCCACAAGGAGACCAACCGATTAAAAAAATCTGGGCCCTGGGTCACCTGCAGAGACTGATATTCCAACCACGGACCACATATGAAGAGGACCTAGACCCCTTGGCGCAGATGAAGCCCATAGACTTCTCAGTTTCCAAGCTTCCCATTACTACTAATGGGATCAGGGGCTGTCTCTGACATGAGCTCAGTGGCAGGCTCTCTGATCACCTCTCCCTGGGGGGTACAGCCTTGCCATGTGGCCAGCCCTGATGAGACCTGAGAGGCTAGGGTCACATAGAAGGGAGGAGGTCCTCCCATATCAGTGGACTAGGGGAGGGGCATAGGAGAAGAGGGAGCGTGAGTGGGATTGGGAGGAGACAGGGAGGCTACAGCTGGGGTACTTTCATGCTAACATCATTTGGTCCTATTTTTCCCCTAAGGGTATGCTTCATTTTGAGCAAGAAGTTCACATCAGTGTATTTGCGCATCCCTGCAAAGCAATTATTTGTGTGTCCTAGCACATGTAGCAGCAAGGTTGGCTGTTGAGATTCAGTGGATGACCGAGAGCTAGCATTCTTCTGTACAGTCGCCCTCATGCCAGGCTGATAGGCTGTGAAGGTGGAGAGAGACCTTCACCCCAGTCCTGTGGAGAGGCCCTTAGTTTCCAAATCAAAATAAATCAATAGTTTAAACAAATATAGACCCATGTGACAGTAGGGACAGTAAATAGGATTCAAGGTTTTACATTCTTTAGATGTCTACTTGTGCTATGCTAGCTATTAAAAAGTTATGTGTGACTTCAAGCAGCAGTTTCTTAGAAGAGGAGAGTCCTCATCTTCTTGTGATTTAACTGAGGTTTCTGACTCAGTCGGCTATTCATTGAATCAAAGTCAATGACAATCTTGCTGTATTTTGCTATAAATTTTCTGAAGGTAGTCCTAGCTAATTTAAATGTGAACCTCGTGGCCATTGAGTTAGTCTTCACTGTCAAGTTATTTCTCTGACATGAAAATAACTTCTTGTGTACTTTCCTGTCTGATGAACTTAGCACATTAATTACATTGGATCAAGGCAATATGCATACTCAGGTCCATATCAGTTGAATTCTTGTTCATGATGGCATATTTAGCTTAACATGGCACACATAAGGATATTTCATACCCAGCTTATTTTCTACTGCTCTCCTCTAAGGCAACAGTTCATTACTGCACATATTTGGCATTCCATTGTCTCCAATCCTACCAACCTTGTTGTCTATATTCACAATGCAGGCTCCAAACTGGCAACTTGGATCTTCACTGCACTGTGCTGAAGACCACCGCCATGAAATATTCAGGCCATTCCAGATAGTCATCCTGATTTGTTTTTGCAGGAAATGTCACTTATGTTGATATGAAGAAGTCATATGCAACCACAAGCAACTTCAGAAAGAGGGAACTAATGCTGGAATGTAAAGAATGCAGGATGAAACTACTGTTCCTCACACACACACACACACACACACACACACACACACTAGGCACAGTCCTTGCAACTCCCACACCTCTGCTCCAGATTCTTAAGTCTCCATCCCTCCCTACCATGTGTGCCAGAAGAAAATGGAGGAGTATCCTCCCCTCTCCTTTGTGAGCCAACAAGTTGTTGCCCGCGTGCAGGCTGAGCTCAGTAAAAGCAGGGTAATCTGTGAGGGACTGTACTAACTGTGTGCTCTGCTCGGCTGCAGGCCAAGCATCTGCCCATATCCCCGCCCCTACCCCACCCCTTGCACACAGCACTAGAGAAGGAAGTCAGGATGCTCTTCTCTTGACTGTAGATGTAACACGATCATTTCTTCCCAACACCTGCTTCTGTGACTTCCCTGCCATGATGAACTGTAACCTGGAATTGAGAGCAAAATAACCACTTTCCCCCTATGTTGCTTTGGTCAAGATATTTTTTCATGGCAACAGGAAACAAACTAAGACAAAATCTTAAAATAACAAAAATAATAGGAAACCAGAGATAATAAATTAATTATTGTAGCTGATTCTAGGAAAAAAGAAGTAAAATAGGAATGAGGATGCATAGAAAGAAAACTTTAACATTACTTATAAAAGTATACTTTTCTATTAAGAAAGTTTTGCAAAGGACCCAACAGTTAGTGCTTGAGTTTACAGAATATGCTAACGGAGACAAACAGAATAGGGTTTATCCACAGATTCAGGCAGCATCTTAGAGGCATGTCCACAGGCAGAAAGTAATCACAGATGCCAATGTTTGTGAGGATTAGGCAGCCTGTTAGGATGGTGGGCTGGTATCTGAAGAGCTAAGCATTCGAATATCTGTTTCACTTTCCAAACTATAGTAAACACGGCTCACATTTCAGAATCTCAAGTTATTCACTAAAAATCAAATAGACGACTGGACTCATCTGCCAGCAATTAGAAGAGATATTGGCCCTGACTATAGTTTTTCCTCTGACGAGAAAAGATCTTAGCTGGAACCTCACAATTCTGCTTCCTTAACCAGCTGTGGACCATCATGCTATGTCCTCAAAGAACACACTGCTCAGAGAATAGACACTCCCTGCCAACATATACTCTCTACTCTAGTGAAGTGGTCTTGATGTAACCCTCTGCTCCCCCTTACCCCAGGCTCAGGCTGGGTTGGGGATGTCAGAGAACAGAGTTGAAACTAAGGAGCCAACCCTCTCACCTTCTCCAATATATGTTCCTCAGAATCTTATAGTGATTTAGCCACTTGATCTCCAATTTCCAGCAGATCATCCTGAAAATTATGCCTAAGATAGCCTATCTTTAAAAATATATGCTCTTGATGATTTATATTCAGTAACATCTCTTTTGTTTCTTCCTTCCTTCAAAAGTTGAAGAAAGCTCAGTGTCCCTCTAGGGTTAGATAGTAGTAGTATTACTACTTATACAATGTGACATTCCTATAATATACAGAAGCCTGCACCTACTTTGAGTATTTGAACAATTGTTTCAATGTTATTTTGCTTTATTTTTTGGTACTGCCTATTCTCAGCATTTTTCCAGTTCTGGCAAACCCAAGGCCTCATATACTCTGAGTAAGTGTTTCACTGATGACCTGGTGCCCCAGATTTGCCCCAGCCCTATTTTATTTTTAATATTACAGTATAAGAAATTGAAACCAATGAGCCAATATTTCTATAGTGCCTACTCAGTGCCAAAATCCTTAGAAATACAACATTCTAATAATAACCTGGGTGTAGTCCAGAAAGTAGGAGGCAAAAATACATTAAACAGTAGCAGCAGTAGGCATTTCCTACTATTTAGTAAAACACTAACACAGCAAGCTAAAGACTGTGAGATTTAGTGTAAACCAACAGGTATCAAGGGGAAAGGGGCTCGATGGAGCACAAGATGAATGAAGCAAGGAAGTAGATTCTCGTAGGCTGTAACCATCCTTAGAATAAACTAAAGTCTGCTTTCCTTTCTACAGGAAAGAGAACTGGATCCAGCCTCCTACAGAAAAGTGCTAAAGAGCTCAGCAAATATTTGGAATGATTATAAGTAGAATTTCTTGCCTGATAGGTTTGGTCTACTATTGGAGGGCTTAAAAAACAGACAAGTTGCAGGTTAGTTTTATGTCAACTTGACACAGCTAGAGTCATTTGAGAGGAGGCAAACTCAGTTGAGAAAATACCTCCTTAAGATCGGCTATAAAAGAAATTAGGGAAACAACACCCTTTACAATAGCCACAAAGGACATAAAGTACCTTGGTGTAACTCTAACCAAGCAAGTCAAAAATTTGTATGAAAAAAACTTTCACTCTCTGAAGAAATAAATAGAAGAAGATATCAGAAGATGGAAAGATCTTCCATGTTCATGGCTTAGCAGGATTAACATAGTAAAAATGGCCATCTTACCAAAAGTAATCTACAGATTCAATGCAATTCCCATCAAGTTACCAACACAATTCTGTACAGACCTTGAAAGAAAATTTCTCAATTTCATATGGAATAACAAGAAACCCAGAATAGCTAAAACAATCCTCTACAATAAAAGATCTTCTGGATGTAACTCCATACCTGATTTCAAACAGTAATATAGAGCAACAGTACTAAAAACTGCATGGAACTGACATAGAAAGCAGCTGGTGGATAAATGAAATTGAACAGAAGACCCAGAAATAAATCCACATACCTAGGGACACCTGATTTTTGACATAGATGTCAAAACCATACAATGGAAAAATGATAGCATCTTCAACAAATGGTGCTGGGCTAACGGGATATCTACATGTAGATCAATACTTATCACCCTGCATAAAACTAAAGTCCAAGTGGATCAAAGACCATAATATAAAACCATACACACTAAACCTGTTAGAAGAGAAAGTGGGGAAGATCTTTGAACTCACTGGCACAGGAGACAACTTCTTGAACAGAACACCAACAGCATACACTGTAAGATCAACTATCAAAAAATGGGACCTGATGAAACTGAAAAGCTTTTGTAAAGCAAAGGACACTGTTGTCAGACCAAATCGACAGTCTACAGACTGGGAAAGGATCTTCACCAACCCTATATCTGACAGGAATCTAATATCCAGAATACATAAAGACCCCAAGAAGTTAAACAGCAACAAATCAAGTAATCCAATTAAAAAATGGGTACAGAGCTAAACAGAGAATTCTCAATAGAGGAAGACTGAATGGCAGAGAAACACTTAAAGAAATGCTCAACATACTTAGCTATCAGGGAAAGGCAAATCAAAACGACCCTGAGATTTCACCTTACAACCATTTGGATAGCTAAGATCAAAACCTCAAGTGAATCGCATCCTGAGCGTAACATTTTAGCTTTTTATGGTAGCCAACCATGCTTGGGGAGACTGTCCTGCTTCAATGGCTGTAAAGGCCTGAATGATCATGGCTGCATTACACTGTTGTGAGACTCTAATCTTGCATATATACCACAGGCAAACCAAGGAGACCAACACCAGAAGGCCTGCTAATGCTCCCATGCCCGCCCATTCCTTCAGATGATTCATGGCTGCAGCAATCCATGATGATAATCCTGTGGCTAGTCCTGCGTCCACTCTGGTAGAATTTACTGTGACAATGGCCACTCTCAGCTGCTCCATCGTAGTATCGAATTCTCCAGTCCAATTACCTAAAATATAGCTAGACAATTGTTTAGACAGATTTGCAGCACACTCAGGGTCAGCCGCTTTAGACCCAGAGAAGAGCATGTCTGATTGCATGCGGGTTGATGCCCCAGGTCCCGCCTCTGAGAAAAAGGTATAGGACGGGTCTGATGCTCTTTGGGTGGATGACACCTAAATGAACATCTGTACAAAGTCCCAATTTATTTCTAATATCAGAGATCAGACCTCTACTCTTGCCTGATGCATCTAAAACAAAAAGGGGGAACTATAGAGAGCTGCGGAATGCTATGCCTTAAAGATGGAGCTGGTTTCCGCCTTCCACCTTCCCGATGGTGAGTGCTCTCTGTCACGAACAATTCCACATTTGGCTAAGTCTGAGGATCTGGCTTGCTTCCATGTATGTGGACCTATCTGCATTGCCCACGTGGCACGCTGGGGTTGGCTACCCAGAGGCTATTTAAGCTGTGGGCTGGCTTTCCCCAGGGTCAGATGATTGTTCAAGGTTCCTGAATAAACTGCATTGAAAAAAAAAACAAACAAAAAACAAAAAAACCCTCAAGTGACAACACATGATGGAGAGGATGTGGAGAAAGAGGAACCCTCCTCCATTGCTGGTGGGAATGTAAACTTGTACAACCACTTTGAAAATCAATCTGGCGCTTACTCAGACAATTAGAAATAGTGCTACCTCAAAACCTAACAATACCACTCCTAGACCTATATCCAAAAGATGCTCAAGTATACAAAAAGGACATTTACTCAACGATGTTTTTAGCAGCTCAATTCATAGTAGCCAGAATCTGGAAACATCCCAGATGTCCCTCAGTGGAGTAATGAATGGAGAAATTGTGGTACATTTGCACAATGGAATACTACTCAGCAATTAAATAAAAGGAAATCATGAAATTTGCAGGCAAATGGTGGGATCTAGAAAAGATCATCCTGAGTGTGGTATCCCAGAAGCGGAAAGAGACACCTGGTATATACACACTTATAAGTGGATATTAGACCTATAATATAAGCTAACCCTACTAAAATCTGTACACCTAAAGAAGCTAAGCAAGAAGGAGGACCATGGGTAAGATGATCAATCCTCCTTCAGAAAGACAAATGGGATGAACATCAGAAGAGGGAGAAAACAGGGAACAGGACAGGAGTCTATCACAGTGAGCCTCTGAAACACTCTACCCAAAACGTAGGATGGTGAGAGGCTGAGACTCATAGCCAAACTTTGGGCAGAGTGCAGGGATTCTTATGAGAGAAGGGGAAGATAGGAAAACCTAGAGGGTGCTCCACAAGGAGAGAAAAAAAAATCTTGACACAGAGATCTTTTCTGAGACTGATACTCCAACCAAGGACCATTCATGGAGATAACCTAGAACCCCTGTACAGATATAGCCCATGGCAGCTCAGTGTCCGAGTGGGTTCCCTAGTAATGGGAATAGGGACTGTCTTTGATATGAACTCAGTGGCCTGCTTTTTGATCACCTTCCCCTGATGGGGGTGCAGCCTTACCAGGCCACAGAGGAAGACAATGCAGCCAGTCCTAATGAGACCTGATAGACTAGGGTCAGATGGAATGGGAGGAGGACCTCCCCTATCAGTGGACTCGGGGAGGAGCATGTGTGGAGAAGAGGAAGGCAGGGTTGGAATGGGAGGAGGAGAGGGAGTAGGCTACAGTTGGGCTACAAAGCAAAGAAACTGTGATTAATAAAAAAATAAATAAAAATTTTAAAAAGGTTGGACTGTAGAAAAGTCTATAGTGCATTTTCTTAATTAATGACTGATGGAGGAGGCCTCAGCCCTGTGGGAGCCATCCCTGGGCAGGTGGTCCTGGGTTCTATAAGAAAACAGACTGAGCAAACCATGAGGAGCAAGCCAGTAAGCGGCACCCTTCCAAGGCCTCTGCATCAGCTCCTGCCTCCAGGTTCGTGCCCTGCTTAAGTTTTTGTCCTGACTTCCTTTGATGATCAACAGTGATATGAAAAGTATAAGCCAAATAAACTCTCCTCTCCAATTTTGCTTTTGGCCACCATGTTTCATCACAGTACTAGTAATGAGAAGGAGCTGGGAGAAGAGAAGGAAGGAGGGAAAACCAAGTTGGGAATGTAATATATGAGAGAAAAGGAAATAATAAATAAATATAAAGAATTACTAATTTTATAACAATCAAAATCATATTTTAATGTTTCATTGGCATATATTAATTATACATAACAATGGGTGGCATTATGAGCTCCAGGCCATCCTGAACTACATAGCAATATTATATCTCAATATTATAGTAAGCCCAACTAAGACAGGGGCAGGCATAGCTTTGTGAGTTTGAGGACAGCATGGTCTACAAAGTGAGACCAGGACAGCCAAGGCTACACAGAGAAACCCTGTCTTGAAAACAACAACAACAACAAAAAACTATTTATAGAAGTTTTCTAGACAAATGTTTATAAATTTGGAGCACTAAAGTTCTTAGATGAGTTACAAGATATAGACCTATAAAGATATTTGTGAGTTTAATAACCTAAAAAATGGAAAGCTTTTATAACAAAAAAAAAGTCTAACAACCTAAGCAGAATAAAACAATTGACAGACTAAGAGAAAACATTTTCCAAAAATCAGTGTCTGGACTAAAAATTAACCCCCCCCCAAAAAAAAACCCTAAAAAATAAATAATATTATTAGAAAGTAGACAAAGAATATCAGAGATACACAGAATAAGGAATGCAAATGACCAAGAAACACATGAAATGCTGTTTAAATGTCACTTACAATTTGGGCAATACTAATTTAATTTAAAAAACATTTTGCCCATCAAAGTGGCAGCAATTTTAAATGCTGCTAATATTAACACTGGAGAACAAATGTGGAACATTTTCTCATACACTATTAATGAAAATGTAAATCAGTATAAAGTTTTTGGAAGATAATTTGATAATGTCCACTCAGTATAAAATATATGCATAATTTGTTGAGTTTCTGCTTCTAAGGAAAAAAAAGAATTATTTTCACATATGCATAAAAAGTATGAATTAGGAAGTTGGTTACATTATTGGAAACAGCCATATAGAGATGCAAGACACACCATGGCATATCTGTTCTATGGCTCATGTACTTAAATTATATGTGAGGAGATACCAATTTTATAACAATCAACTATAATCTATAATTTTTAATAATTAATTCAAATTGTTATTTTGTAATAATCAACATTTGGCCCAAAGAATCATCTAACCAGTGCTCCTAGAGGCTCAAAGTGACTGAAGCGACAATCAAGGAGCCTCTACTGGTCTGACTTAGGTCCTCCGCATGTATGTTACAGATGTGTATCTTGGTGTTCTTGTGGGACTCCCAACAATGGGATCAGGGAGGTTGTCTCTGATTCTTTTGCCTGCTTTTCGTACCCTTTTCCTCCTACTTGGTTGGCTCATCCAGCCTTAATATGAGGAGAGGTGCTAGTCTTATTGTAACTTGTTATGCCATATTTCCTTGATATCCCTGGGAGGCCACTCTTTTCTGAAAGAAGTAGGGGAGAAGGAGCTGGGAGAAGAGAAGGAAGGAGGGAAAACCAAGTTGGGAATGTAATATATGAGAGAAAAGGAAATAATAAATAAATATAAAGAATTACTAATTTTATAACAATCAAAATCATATTTTAATGTTTCATTGGCATATATTAATTATACATAACAATGGGTGGCATTATGAGCTCCAGGCCATCCTGAACTACATAGCAATATTATATCTCAAAAAGAAAGAAAACTGTCCTTTATGCAATGACTTCCAAGTTAATTCCTATAAAACGAATACAAACCATTGCTACTAAAGTTAAGCTTCACCAGGATTATTCCTGTCTTGAGAAAATTTCTCAAGCAATTCTGGGCAGCACCTACCACCTAGACCAGTAAAATAGCAAGGCCATAGCTGGATTTCCCTTAAGTCACTTATCTTTGAATCACCATTTCATCCTTCAAGCTTTATAGAGTCATAAACATCATGGCACCAGGTTCCCTGGGAGCAAATTGCTCTAAGAAATTGATTTATACTCACTGAACCACCAGAGACAAGCCTAGAAACCAGAGTCAATTTTTAAATTTTCAATAAGCAACATTTCCTCCTGAGAAGGCTGAGAAATCATGTCAGCTTATCATGATCAAAAGATTCACAGTGAACACAGGCAGGACAAACAGGATGTTTTGAAAGAAAACGAGTTTGGAATGGCAACAGCTCTAAGGTTCTGTCTGCCTCCTAGTCGCCTCTTGGAGAAGTTACAGATGTCTCTGCCTGCTTCAGTCTGAAACTGGGGAAGACATTTGAAACTCAGCGGTAAGTTGGAATCTAAAGTTAGAATTTCTTCTTGGCTTAATTTTGACAGCTTTTTTGTTTCTCCTGTTGAATCTGAGACTCTGTTCTGACTTATTCCTGTTCTATGCAATAATATTCCAGGGACTTTTAAAAAACTGGTGTGCAGAATAGTTGGTTTTATTATGATTTGCCTATCATGTGCTTTTCTCATACTCAGTACTCATTGGACCCTCTTGTTCCTTCCTCAGCAGAAGTTTTTATTTATGTTTTTAGGGCAGCTGGGCTGGAACACAAAGTTGTACACACCCCAAGCAAGCACTCTGCTATGTACCTATGTTGCCATCTTTTCCCAGAACCAGTCTCAGCTATCCTTTACTTCATTCGATTTAGAGTCTTGATCTGACCTACCTGTAACCCAGGCTCTCATCTCACTGCTAGCAACCATCCCCTCACCAATTTAGCCTGTACAAATTATGTCATGAGTCTGTTACATCACTTTGCTCCATTGTCAGTGACATGATCATCATCCTGATTACCAGCAGCAGCAGCAGCACCGTCACTACCTCCATTACTGTTACCATCTTTGTAAATTAAGTTTCATTTATTTTTTGTCTTCAAAACTTTCCTTTTTATTGAAAACAGATATTTTTCCTAATACAGTACATCCTGGGTACAGTTTACTTCTCTCTACTCCTTCCAGTTCCTCCCTTCCCATCCAAATCCACTCCCTTTCTGATTCTCATTACAAAAGAATAGGATTGTAAGAGATAACAACAAGACATGGCAAAATAAGATATAATAAGATGAAGCAAGAACTACCATGTCTAAGTTGGACATTGCAGCCCAACAAAAGGAATATTGCCCTGAAAGAAGGCACAAGAATCAGAAACTCCACTTGTTCACACACTCAGGAATCTCATAAAAATTCTAAATTGAAATCTTTAATATATATGCCGATGACCTAGAACTGACCCATGCAGGCCCTGTACATCCTGCTTCAGTCTGTATGAATTAATATGAGCTTGGCTCAGTTGATTTGGAGGGCCTTGATTATTAGAGGGAGTCCTCCATCCCCTCTGGCTCTTATACTCTTTCTGTCTCCTCTTCTGTGGGGTTCCCTGAGCTCCAAGTGGAGGGATTTGATGGAGACAAACCATTTAGAGCTGTGTTCCAAGGTCTCTCTATATGTGTAATATCTGGCTGTGGGTCTCTGTATTTGTTCTCATCTCCTACAGGAGAAAGCTTCTCTGATGATAGCTTAATCAGGCACTTAATCTACGAATATAGCAGAATATCATTAGGAATCATTTTATCACTACTTTATTTTAAGACCTGTAGTTGTGTTTTACCCTAGGTCTCTGGACAACCTAGTCTCTGGTTCTTGGTCACCCAAGCAGTGCCGGTATGGGATCCATCTTAAGGAGTGAACCTTAAGTCAAATCAGATATAGGTTGATTACTCCAACCAGCTTTTTGTCACCATTGCCCTAGCATAGTTGTGTGGGTGCTGTCTTCAGCAATGGGGCCTTGCTGTTAGTCTGTGGAGCACAACCTATTTATTTTGCAACAGTCTGGGGTGGTTTGGGAAATTTCTATGGGACCTCTTTAGCCAACAACTCAATTGGGTGTATCCCAGTCCTGGTACTAGAAGCTTCATTTGGTGACAAAAGATGGCCAGTTAGGAATCATCTTGAGTGAGGTAACCCAGATCCCAAAAGATAATATGCTATATATTTGCTTATATGTAATATTTGCCATTAAATAAATGATAACCAAGCTAAAAATTTTAGACCCAGGAAGGTTATAAAAGGTGGTATAAAGGAAGGGACTGTGTTGAGGGAGACCTGGATCTTGGAAAGGGGAAATAGAATAGATTATATAGGTGGACTGGGTGTTAAGGGCATGGGAACAGAAGGATCAGGTGGGGAAGAAGAGGGAAAGTGGATTGCAGGAGGGAATACATGAAAAGACAGCTAGAAATTAGGGGTTAGTTATGAAAACCTAGTGCAGCAGAAACTTCCTAAAATATACAAAGATGATCTTAATGACGTTTCCAAATAACAAGGGAAATGGAATTCCAATTGGGAATCCCTCATCATGAAGTTTCTAATGCACACTTTTAGGAGAATTCATTTAAACTATCTGATGTTCATGTGGCCCTAGACCTTTAAATGACATGATCTTGAGAAGTTTGGATTTGTCGCTACCGGTGTGAACAATCCGGTCAAGGGAGTGAGATGAGTTTGCATGATAACTCAAGGATCCTTGGGACCTGGACAATGTTCTTCTTGAGCTTACATTGAAAATAAATCTGAAGCTTTGTAATCCCTGTCCACTCTTTCTTTATGTATATCTCAAATAACTCATATTATTGTGCCTTCTTTATTCTCAATGTGAAAGTAGTTTTATTTTCTACTAATGCAATAGGTAGTGCATCAGAGTAGTAGTATTCTATACTTTGAGGTCTTGCATGCCTTAGTTAACTAGGAAACTTTCCATGGTTTAGCACAGATATCTACTCCACCCTCAATATAGGAAAGTTAGAAGAGCTGCCCTTGTTTTTTAAATAATTATAAGACCAACTATTGTGAATCATTTCTTTTTTTTTTTTTTTGACTGTCCTAAATTGTTTATTGGGTATGAATTTTACAAACATTACGTGTATTAGCGGTAACGGTGGAGCTGGAGAGTGTTGCGCCTTCTCCAGGCTGCACGGCGAGAGCCACCAATAGTATGGTGGAACTTGTGGCCCTTTCCAAGGCCACGGCTCTTGCGGCCAGCAGATGTCAGCCCACGCATCTCTCTGTGTTTGTGGACTGGTTTGGTGATCCACTGGGTGTCAGGATTTCTTCTGATAGCTTTATGGAATGGATCAATGAGGATAATCTCAAAAAATTTGTATGTGGAATCTTCACCAACCCAGTAAGAATTCAGGACTCTCAAAGCCCCACAGTGGCGTCCAGCTCTCTCCTCAGCAACAGATTGAAGGCTTCGGGCAAATTTTAGCTGGTTAACACCATGGTGGACAGGCTTGCCATAAGTTGCACCCTTAGGAACTGGGCGTTTGCGGCCACCACGGCGGACACGAATCCTGTAAATAACATAACCTTGCTTGGCCTTGTATCCCAGCCTTCGCGCCTTATCAGGCCGAGTAGGGCGGGGAGCCCTGTGTAGCGCAGACAGCTGGCGGTACTGCCAGCAGCGGACCCTCAGGAGAAAGCGCATCACGTCCGACTGCTTCTTCCTCCATAGCTCCTGGATGTATTTGTATGCACCCATCCTGGCTCACCTGATGGCTGCCGCCAGAGGAAAGGTGAATCATTTCTTAAAGTCCCTTTCAAGCATGGAGTTTTTTCAGATTTACAGCTTTCTCTTTAAAGAAACATATAGTTACCTACTTGGGGACCAGTTCCTCTACCTTCTCTAGTAGAAAACTAAGTATAAAAGAGGAAAGAAATTATAAAAAAAAAGAGTACACATATACTTGAAAAACTAGAGTTTCGTTTTTTCTGTGAGGTCTATATGAAGTTCAACAGAAAGATTTGACCTCAAATCTCACTTTATTTCACACAAATCCCCCTGCACAATTTTTTTTTTCTGATACCATACAAGACAAACAAATAGTTAGATTCTAAAACTTTGTGTACGTCTTTCCTCCCCAGTTCATTTACTCTAAAATCAAAATCAGTAAGGGCATCTAAAAGCAACCTCTTCTTCCTGGAACCATTCCCAATGTTCAGGACAGACCCACCTCTCGCCCTTCTTACACAAAGCCATTGAGAGCATATACTTACATACTTCGGAATCTCTAAAATTAATTCCTAGTATCAGGTCCCTGCTCTCTGAGCCTCAAAGAGCCATATGCCTAGACTGAGTATCAAGCTAAGTGTCTTAGTTTTATTTCTATGAAATTAAAATGATAAAGTATTGGACAATAGTAAATTAAGAAGAAAGTTAATAGCTCATAGCCCACATCGTAGTGGATTGCTCTGGGGAAGGAACAGTGGCAGAAATTTGAAAAACACTGATCATATTGCTTCCATAGCCATGAAGAGGAATGAATTAATGCATGCATGCTAGTACTCAGTTGGATTTCTATAAATTTATATAGTTTGTGGTTTCCTGCCTATGGAACCAATCACAGTGTGCAGATTTTCCCACTTCAATGAGACATAATCAGGTGAATCTCTCCGAATATGCCCACAGGTCAACATGTTCTAAATCAGCATTTCTCAACCAGTGGGTCTTGAACCCTTTAAGGGTCTAACAATCATTTCACTGGGGTCATATATCCAATATACTCCATATCAGATTTTTATATTACAGTTCTTAGTAGTTGCAAAATTACAGTTATGAAGTAGCACTGAAATAATTTTAGGTTGGGTTCACTACAACATGAGGAACTGTGTGTGTTTAAGGGTTGCAGCATTAGAAAGGTTAAGAACCACTGATCTAGATAATCCTTTATTGAGACTTTCTTCCCAAGTGATTCAAGATGATGTCAAGTTGACAATTAAAATGAACAATCATACTAAACTTTATCTTAATGAAGAATATTCAGCTAGAAGTAGAACTAATAGAGATAATTGACTATTTATGCCACTTTCTATATCTGTGACATTAACATCTTATCTTCCTTGTATTCTTTTTGTCCAGAATACATGTGAATTATAAAAAATGGTTACTAAAATCACCTACCATTACTGAGTTGGAGTTAATCTGTGTCTTTAAGTCTAGTAGTACACTTTATGAAATTCAGTATACTGGAGATTGGTACACATAGGTTTAGAGTTGTAACATGTTCTCAGTTAATTACACCTAGAATATAATGAAGTAGGCTTTTTATCTTTTCTGATTAGTTTTACTTTGAACTACATTTTGTCAGAATGAAACATGTTTTCCCATCCTCTCACTTTAAAGGTGGTGCCCATCTTTGAAGATGAACTTCTAACAGACACACAAAAACGACTTGGTTGTTAACTCATTAAGCTATCTTGTATCTTTTGATTGGAGAGTTGAGGCTGTTAATATTTAAATTGATTATTGAAAGCAGTGTATCCTGCTTGGCTTTATGTCAATTTGGCCCAAGCTGTAGTCATTTTGGAAAAGGGTATTTCAATTGATAAGATGACCCTGCCAGACTAGCCTGGGAAAAAGTCTGTGGTACATTTTCTTGACTGGTGATTGATACTGGAAGGCCTAGATCACTGTAGGTGGTGCCACTGCTGGGAAGATGGACCTGAATGATAAAAGAAGAGAGGTCAAGCAGGCCAGTGGAGCAAGTCAATAAGCAGCACCCTTCAATGGCCTCTGCATCAGTTCTTGCCTCAGGTTGCTGCCCTGTTTGAGGTTCTATCCTGACTTCCCTTCAGATGTACTGTTACCTAAAAGTGTAATATGAAACATACCCTTTTCTCTGCAAGTTGCTTTTGATCATGGCATTTCATCACAGCAGTAAAATTCCTATAGGGGGATTGCTACCATGTTGTTGCTGTCATATTTTTCTTAATGTTTATGTTTTTAGTCCTATTTTGTTTTTCAGTAATTACAAATAATTTTCTCTATCATTTCTTAGATGTGCTTATCATTCTCTTTGCTCCAAAGTATTACTTCCGGTATTCTCTGTAGGGCTGGAGGTTCTGGTGGGTGTGAAATACTTTAGCCTGTTTAAGTGTTATAAAACTATTCTTTCTCTTTAACTATGGTGGATCTTTTTGCTTAGCATCATTGCATAGGTTGTCATGCATTATCTTTTAAACCAAGAAGTATATTGCTTCAGGATCATCTGCCTTTTAAAGTTTCCACTGACAAACTGGCTCTTACTCTGATGGGCTTTCCTTTATATGTGACTTGTGTTTTTTTTTTTCTTTTTCTTTTTCTTTTTTGTTTTGGTTTGGTTTGGTTTGGGTTTTTTTTGCATCTTTCAGCTACCCCCTATGAAATTTGCAAGAAAATGGCTGAAGCTAGAAGATGTGCTGAGTAAGATAGCCAAGTGACAAACGCCCCAAAAGACAACTACCACACGTTCACTCTTATTTGTGCTTTCTATCTTTAGATGTGAGTAACCACATCTAGAGTAACAACAAACCAGGAAAGTGAAACTATTGTGTGTGGGGGGGACACTGAAAACGGGGGTAGACAAGTGCAATCAAGGGAGAAACTGGAAAATAGGAGGACTTAAATAGGAAGTAGGGACGGTAGACAATACAGAGGGAGATAAAAAGAAAAGGGAGAAATAGAACGAAGGATGTCTGAAAGCCATAAGGAAACATTATGTAATATCACACATAGATATGCATTGTGTATATCATATCATACCTTTGTGTATACAAAGATATAGATATACATATGCGTATACATAGAGAGAGAGGAGTTTGAAGTTATGCCACTTGTGGTGATAATGCTGGCCTGAAGACCCATAGACTAACAGAAAATTCTCATGTCAAGCTTGGAAAATATCTCTTCAAGTTGTTCTTCAGAAGATTTGAAAAGATCCTCAAAATAATAGAAGGCTATTGCTGTTACCCTTGGTAACATATACTCTAGTTACAGAACTTGGAGGAATTGATCTAGAAGTAACTTTGAAGCCTTCTCCCTAAGGACTAGCTCTCATAGTATCTGAAGTTTCTATACAAACTGCCAAGGAAGAAAAACCATCAATACCCTACCAATCTATAAAGCTATGAACAACAATGACCAGAATGGCAAAATAAATTCAGGGGTGCAATAATGTCACTTCTATCTTAGGGGTAATTAACAGCTGTCTAATTAGACTTAAGGCCTGTTCAAAAGAGGCAACTCTTACCCTCTTGCCTACTACTGTAAACCTAGCCCACTACCCATGGCTGATGAAATAATGGATTCTAGAGGAAAACCTATACTGCCACTTTCCTATTATACTTGCTACCTGAATTCTAAATACATCTTTTTACCCACAACTAAGTGTAGTGCCCATCCCTCATCAAAGAAGCATTTTTTAAGCAGTAAGTGACCATTAAATAAATCTACAACTCCTCAAAATGCAGAAAGAAAAAAACAACTGACTCATAGGGCACCTTACAGTCTACTACTCTTTCTTAACTGCAAACCAGATAATTCTGTTCATCTAGTACCTACAATTCCTATAAATAATTTCTCTTTCATTTACATAAAAGAACATGAAAGAGGCCAAATAATCTGTGCCTTCATCTCCTTTCTTCCATCCCCACTCTCTCTCTCTCCTCTCTCTCTCTCTCTCTCTCTCTCTCTCTCTCTCTCTCTCTCTCTCTTTCTCATCGCTCTGCACCAACATAAATATTCTGCAAAGACACAAGTTCCATCCTGTTTCAGGACTTTCCTAATAAGTTCCCTCTATTCAGAATGTTTCTCAATAACACCAATCTTCGTAATAACTGAGAACTGATTTCTTCTCTTCATTAAAACCCTGGCTCAGATGTCATCACCACTGACAGATCTTTTTGAACTACCCATCCATTTGGTTTATTTTATTTTATCAAGTTCTACTTTCCCAGCATAGCATTTGCCTTATGTAGTTAAACCATTCTTCTATAACTAGATTTCCTTCTTCAAAACAAACATAGTCACTTAGAGTTGCAGAAAGTCAACATATATAGATAGCATCTCAGCTCAGAATATGTAACTAGACACATAGATATATAGCTTATTTTCTTATCCCTTCTCCTGAGGACTAGTCCACAATACTACAAATGTAATATGGAGCAATGGGCCATATTATTGATGGATTTCTCTATTTCTGTGAGCATCTAGTATATTACTCTCCAGTTTAATGGACGCATGGAAGAACCTTGATTCAGCAATGTAGCACTAAACAAGTTTACATCCAAATCTGGATCCCCTAAAGGGATGGGAAGTTGTGGTATGGAAGAAGAATGTTTTTTGGAGGGCTTGCTTTGTTTTTCTGCCTGGGCCTTTTAATATGGGCTATACTACTCACCTATCATGTACTCCTACAAAGGCATAAGGTAAGCGATATGTCCAATACCTTTCTAAAGAAGAGCTCAGTACCTAGAACTGTGTCCTATCCACTGTTGCTAAATACAGCCAGCACCTGTATAAGCACTTTCCATCCTTGGCAAACAATTTCTACAACCCCAGAGATGACACTTTCACACAAGCTCCCTTTCACTTTTCAGATAGATTACTTGTAAAGTTCTTACTTCTAAAGTTCAACTTTAGACGAATTATGCTCAGGATATCACAACATGCAAACTGGTTGCTAATGGGTATAACTGAGTGGGGTCTTGAATTATTTCTATCTCATGTATCACATATAACTTTATGAATATACCAACTGAGTTAAAAATCTTGGCTCTGTAAGTAGGAGTTGTGCACCTCTGAGAAAATGATTTTAACTGCCTTAGCCTCTGTATTTCATCAATGATATGTGAATTCTATGGGAATACTAAGTTGAATTCACATTAATATGGACATCTCTTGTAAATGGTCTTTTCTTTCATGATAACCACTGGTGTGACCCATCCACTATATTTGGTATCTGTACTCTTGCTTTTCTCTAAGGGGCTGCTTTCATTTTTTTTCCGTTATTTTAAACTTGTTTAGAATGATAGCTAAAAACATACAAGTTGTATAGGTGATGTTTTGATACACGTATAAGCAATGCAGTATTTAAATTGGATTAATGTTGTGTGACATTATTCCTGGGAATACACGAACAAAATTCTACCCTCTTAGATAGGTAACCAGAGATAGATCAAAGTAAGGATACCACCAATTTCTAGCTTGGTAAACCAATAAGTTTTATTGGGGTTACTTAGAGTAATATGGATGAAGGGTTACTTACAGGAGCAGAAATGACTCAAAGGCAACTGTGGCACAAAAACCAACCCCACCAAGGGGACAGCTGAGGAGAGCTGGAAACCTGGAGTACACTGCAATGCCTGAACGCTTTTGAATAGATTGAAGAGTGTCCTTTCTGGGTAGCTCCGTTGATCTGAACCTCTTCTAGGCAGCTTGATTGTTCTTGGCTTCTTCATGGCAATTTGGCTGGTCTGAGAGCCCCCTCAGCAGTCAGTATTGCTTATATAAGCTTAGGGGATGGAGGAGCCTAGTGAATTTTGTCAGTTTCAAGGACTTCCTGAAACTTTTGAGTTATTTAATTCCTGGATTTAATTAGCTTCCCTGAAGCATAGACTATTTCACCCCACCATTAGAATATTTTGTATCTTAAGAGCACTTACTTCCAAGATGAAATATTTTATCTCGAATGAAACTTCTTTATAGTTAAGTATATCTATTCCCTCAAATACTCAAAAAAGGTTTACAAGGAGATCAAGGGGATACAAATTGGAGAGGAAGAGGTCAAAGTTTCACTATTCACAGATAATATGATAGTATACATGAGTGACCCCAAAAAATTCAACCAGAGAACTCCTTCAGCTTATAAACACCTTCAGCAAAGTGGCTGGATACAAAATCAGCTCAAAAAATCAGAAGCCCTTCTGTATACCAAAGACAAAAGGGCTGAGAAAGAAATCAGGGAAACAATACCCTTCACAATAGCCACTAATAACATAAAGTACCTTGGGGTCACTCTCACCAAGCAAGTGAAAGACCTTTTTGGAAAAAAAAAAAAAAAAAACTTCAAGTCTCTGAAGAAAGAAATTGAAGAAGACATCAGAAGATGGAACGATCTCCCGTGCTCGTGGATTGGTAGGATTAACAGTGAAAATGGCCATCCTGTCAAAAGCAATCTACAGATTCAATGCAATTCCCATCAAAATACCAACTAAATTCTTTACAGACTTTGAAAAAAAGATTCTCAGCTTCATATGGAGAAACAAAACAAAACAAAACAACAACAAAAAACAAAGCACAGTCTCCAAAACAATCCTGTACAACAACAGATCATCTGGAGGTATTGGCATCCTGACCTCAAGCTGTACTACAGAGCAATAGTAATTAAAACTGCATGGTAGTGGCATAGAAACAGAAAGGAGGGTCAATAGAATTGAATGGAAGACCCAGAAATAAACCCACACCTATGAATACTTGATTTTTGACAAAGAAACCAAAACCATTCAATGGAAAAAAGACAGCATCTTCAACAAATGGTGCTGGTCCAACTGGATGTCTACATGCAGAAAAATGAAAATAGATCCATATTTATCATCCTGCACAAAACTAAAGTCCAAGTGGATCAAAGACCTCAACATAAAACCAGACACACTAAATCCATGAAAAGAAAATGTGGGGAAGAGCCTAGACTCATTGTCATAGGAGACAACTTCCTGAAGAGAGAACACCAACAGCACAGGCTCTAAGAGCAACAATCAGTAAATGGGACCTCATGAAACTGAAAAAAACTTCTGTAAAGCAAAAGACACTGTTGTCAGAACAAAATGACAGCCTACAGACTGGAAAAAGATCTTCACCAACCCTATATCTGACAGAGGGCTGATATCCAGCATATATAAAGAACTAAAGAAGTTAAACAGCAACAAATCAAGCAATCCAATTAAAAATGGGGTACAGAGCTAAACAGAGAATCTCTGTAGAGGAATATAGAATGACAGGAAAACACTTAAAAAGATGCTCAATGTCCTTTGTCATTAAGGAAATGCAAATCAAAACAACCCTGAGATTTCACCTTACACCCATCAAAATGGCTAAAATCAAAAATTCAAATGACAACACATGCTGGAGAGGTTGTGGAGAAAGAGGAACCCTCCTCCATTGCTGGTTGGAATGTAAACTTGTACAACCACTTTGGAAATCAATCTGGCACTTTCTCAGACAATTAGGAATAGTGCTTCCTCAAGATCCAGCTATAGCACTCCTGAGTATATATCCAAAAGTTGCAACAAGGTACACAACAAGGACATTTGCTCAACCATGTTCATAGCAGCTTTATTTGTAATAGCCAGAACATGGAAACAATCCAGATGTCCATCAACGACGGAATGGATACAGAAATTGTGGTATTTTTACAGAATGGAATACTATCTAAGCAATTAAAAATGAGGAAATCATGAAATTTGCAGACAAATGGTGGGATCTAGGAAAGATCAATCTGAGTGAGGTATCCCAGAAGGAGAAAGACACACATGGTATATACTCACTTATTTAGACTTAAAAGATATGATAAACACAATGAAATCTATACACCTAAAGAAGCTAATCAAGGAGGACCCTGGGTAAGATGATCAATCCTCACTTAGAAAGACAAATGGGATGGGCATTGGATGTAGGAGAAAACAAGTAACGGGACAGAAGCTTACCACAGAGGGCCTCTGAAAGACTCTACCTAGCAGTGTACCAAAGCAGATACTGAGACTCATAACCAAACCCTCGGCAGAGTGCAGGGAATCATTTGAAAGAAGGGGGAGTTAATATGACCTGGAGAGGACAGGAGCTCCACAAGGACTAAATATATCTGGGAACATGGGTCTTATATGAGACTGTTTCTCCAACCAAGGACCATGTATGGATATAACCAGGAACCTCTGCTCAGATGAAGCCCGTGGTAGCTCAGTAACCAAGTGGGTATCCTAATAAGGGGAACAGGGACTATTTTTGATATGAACTCGATGGCGGGCTCTTTGAACTCCCCACTCTCCCAAGGGAGGAGCAGTCCTGCTAGGCCACAGAGGAGCACTTTGCAGCCAGTCCTGAAATTGCCTGATAAAACAGGGTCAGAAGAAAGGGGAGGAAGTCCTCCCCAATCAGTGGACTTGGAAAGGAGCAGGGAGGATATGAGGGAGGGAGGGTGGGATTGGGAGGGAATGAGGGAGCAGGATACAGCTGGGATACAGAGTTAATAAAATGTAAGTAATAATAAAAATAAAGTTTTACAATGAAAATTCTAAAAATATTTTCTTCTACTTGCTCTGAAATGTATGTTGTTGTCTTATTACACCTTAACTCTTAAGTCTTCTAATCACATATTTGAATGATAGGTTCTAGCAATAATTATTCTAAAGTGCATATAGAAACCAGAGGGTTGACCTTGCATTCTTCCAATTAGATCAGACAAGGATACTTCCATCTTTCATGCGATGTGAAACAATACCCAAAAGTCTAGCTCTTTTTAGACTCATTCTTTAGGCATATATATGCTTATATATTTACATGATAGTTAGGACGATGGGAAGCAGTTAGTGAACTTGAACTCAGGAATCTAAAGCTGACATGGTATTATAGATCTGTAATCCCAGCACTAGGAAGACTATGGCAAGAAGATTCCCATGAATCCAAGGCCAGCCTGGGCTACAAAGTAAGTAAATGTCCTGTGAAAATGGCCTAAAGTAAATACATATCCATATACTATATAAAAGGGGAGGTTATATGGTATTACTGATAACAGATGGAAATACCCCTACTAGACACCAGAGACTAGCTAATACAAATCCTAGTTCAAGAAATGAATTACCTTTTTTTGGAACTGTTGGCCAGTGAGGTCCCATAGATTTCCAAGTATTACTGGTTACTGTCATTGATCTTTGTTTCCCTCCATAACTAGATAGAAAGACCTTACTTAAAAAAAACTGCATATATGAATCCTAGAACATGGGGAAAACAATTTGGTGCTGATTTGGAAGTTTCATTTACACAGATTAACTTTCATAGTGCTGGAAGGTACTACGTATGCATTTACTCTATTAAAGGAGAAAAGTAATCATCAATCTTACCCAGGTGTGGACACTGAGAGCGACAATAATGACTGACCTGGCAAGACAAGCCCACTGGTGCATTGGTACCATGAAAGCCATGGGAATAACCAACCACTTTCTGATTGGATTTAAGGCCCACTCCATAAGATGCAACTCATACTAGACACCATTATCAGGGCCAAGAACCAATGGATAAAAAGGTCATAGGCCCTAGGAGATATTCTATTACTATTATTCTGCTAAATAGATATGCTATTAAACTGACTTATAATGACTTACTCATCGATTTGGGCATTTCTCAACTCTCACCAGAGAATCTTCTTTGTGGTGGATGCTTATTAACACAAAGACCCACAAGTGATAAAAGATCAGAGAATGAGAGATGGAGGGATGCTCAGCTCTAAACATTATCTCTGTGACACCCTGTGGTGGTTTGGATAGGACTCATGTGTTTGAAGGTTTGACCTTGCTGGAGGAAGTATGTCACTGTCGGGGTAGACTTAGAGGTCTCAGAAACCAGTTCCCTTCCTGCGGCCTGCCAATCTGGATGTACAACATTCAGCTCCGTCTTCAGGGCCATGTCAGATTGCATGTTGCCATATTTCCTGCCATGTTGATAGCAAACTAAACCTCTGAGCTGTAAGCCAGCCCCAATTAAATATTTTCCTTTAGAAGAGTTGCTATTTACTTCAGATGTCTAATTTGTTTCCTGTTCTAAGTAAGATTGAAGTATTTTCCCTTTTGCCCTCCTTGGCTTCTTTGAGTGGGTGGGTTGTAACATGGTTATGGATATGGCTAATATCTACTTATAAGTGAGTACATATCATGAATGCCTTTCTAGGCCTGGGTTACCTCACTCAGGAGGATCTTTTCCAATTCTATCCATTTGCCTCCAAATTCCATGATGTCCTTGTTTTTAATAGCTGAGTACAATTTCATTGTGTAAATGTGCCACATTTTCTTCATCCATTTTTTTTTCAGGTGAAGCACATTTAGGTTGTTTCCAGATTCTATATTATGAATAAAGCTGCTATAAATATATTTGAGCAAGTGTGGTATGGTGGAACACATTTTGGATATATGCCCAGGAGTGATATACCTAGGTAGATGGAGGGAGGGAGTTGGAAGGGAGAGGGGGTAGAGAGGGTAATGAGGGTAGAAATCAGGCATGTGGAGAGCAGGGGAGTGGTAGCGAGGAGGACCAAGAGAAATAATGGAAATCATGGGGGGAGGGGAGCCAACTCTTGGACAGAAGAGGCTCCCAGGAGTCTATGAGGGTGACCCTAGCTGAAACTTCTAGCAGAAGGGGTTAAGGAGCCTGAAGTTGCCACCTCCTGTAGCCAGGTAGGACTTCCAGTGGAGGAGAGGGGACACCAAACCACCCATAAAACCTTACATCCAAATTTTGTCTTGCCTACAAAAAGCGTAGGAGTAAAGGTAGAGTAGAGATTTTGGGAATGGCCAACCAATACTGATCCAACTTGAGACCCACCCCATGGGACAGAACCAACCCCTGACTCTATCAATCGTATTCTGCTATGCTTTCAGGTAGGAGCTTAGCATAACTCTTTTCTGAGAGGCTTCATCCAGCAGCTGATGGAAACAGATGCAGAGACCCACAGCCAAACAATAGGCCTAGCTTGGAGAGTTTTGTGGAAGACTGGGAGGAAGATAGAGGGAGCTGGAGGGGTCAAGGACACCACAATAAGACCTACAGAGTAAACTAACATGGGCAGGTGGAGATTACAGAGACTGAATCACGAACCAAGGAGCATGCACAGGCTGGACCTAAACTCCCTACACTTATTTAGCAGATATGCAGCTTGGTCATCATGTGGGCCCCCTAACAATATGAGTAGAGGCTGTCTCTGTCTCTATTGCCTGCCTCTTGATTCCCTTCCTCTAGCTGGACTATCTTGCCTGCCCTCATTGGGAGAGGATTCCGTAGTCCTGCTGCAACTTGGGGTGACAAGGTAGATTGATACCCCTTGGGGTCCTCCCCTTCTCTGAGGAGAGTAGGCAATGAGGGGAAGGTGCATGATGGTACGACTATGAGGAGAGGTGGGAGGGGACTGGGATCAGGCTGTGAAAAGAAGAAAGAAAGAAAGAAAGAAAGAAAGAAAGAAAGAAAGAAAGAAAGAAAGAAAGAAAGAAAGAAGAGAGAAAGAGAGAGAGGGAGGAAGGGAGGGAGGGAGGAAGGAAGGAAGGGAGGGAGGAAGGAAGGAAGGAAGGAAGGAAGGAAGGAAGGAAGGAAGGGAAACAGTTGCTAAGGTCATAGTGTTCCTTTACAACATTATTAGTAGAAACCCTAATGAAGACACACCCCTTTTGCCCAAGGCCCACTGATGATTGTGTAAGAAGAGTGGAAAGCCTGCAAGAATGAGAAGTAGTGGATGTCTATAAAAAAACTAATTTCTGGATGTATCAAGACAGTTTCCCATGTGAGTTAGCTGCAACTGTGACAAAATATATAAGACCTGTGCAAGCTCAGGCCAGACAAAATCCCAGCACAGAGAAGGGAGGTGAGCACAAAATTCAACCCCTAGATAAGGACCTATTGGCAACTAATCGATGCTGAGAGAGGGAAAGTCAGTTTACCTTAAAGGCATGGCCCCTGATAAGTTGACCATACTTAAGCGGAAGCCTGTATTGAGTATGTGAGTATCACAAACTGTATTTCATGACTTTAAAAAAAAAGAAGAAGACAAATTTGTGTGGGTAAGAAAGGACAAATGAATCTGGAAGACAATGGAGGTAGGGAGTAAATTTGGTCAAAAATACATTGTACAAAATTCTCAAAGATTTAATAAAATAATATAATGTCTTAAATATTAAGCAGTTTCCAGAATTGCAGAAAGACTCAGGGATGGTAAAACACTGACCTTGCTTAAGAAAGTACTTATATTGTTTAAGCAATGACCCCCTTTGCTGTCTTTTCTTGTTTTTCTCTGTGCTCACAATACCATGTATCTTTATCTAAACAACAAATTCACTCTTTTTACAGTTTGCATATTGTTTAGATGTCTCTCAAAGATCCAGACTGAAAGTTTGGTTCCTACAGATGTCTTAACCTCAAAGAGGTAGGACCTAGTAAGAAATTGGGAGGAGACATCATTCCCCGTCATCCTCAGAATAGTTCTCAAAATCGGTTTGTTACAGAAGAATCAAGCCTGGAGCCTCTTCAGCTTTAAAATTTGTTACTAGAATATCTACTCCCATTTCCCAAGGTCTTAACGACAAACCAAATTATAACTTATCCAAGTATCTCAAGAAAGAATCAATAAGTACATTGGAGTTACTTAGAGAAAATAAGGGAGGAAATACTGACGAGACTGTGGATGACCTGAAAACAGCCACACTAGAAAGTCTTCAGCCAGCTTGGAGGATAGCTTTTCACTTGGCTGTGTCTATGTGTCATCCTTCCCCTAGTCTTCCCCAGCCTATATACTCTAGCTGTTTGTGGGAACCCTGAGAAAATGAAAAATTAGGCCAGAATACATGCAGATGGCTGTAAAGAGTGGTTGGAAATTCAAGTGAAGATCTACTGACTTTACCATGTCAACAGTATATAGGAGGATTTGCCAGGAGGCACATTTAAACTAATGAAGATGGCAATGACAGCAGTCTGGCCAAGATAATACAAAGCCTTACAACAGACTTTCTGTCTGGCTATATGACTGCTGGATTCTACACAGACATCCATCCAAATGTGGTACCATCCACTGACTTCACCAAACACTAAATCAGTGAGGCCAAGCCATCTTTAAGTTTAAACCTCACAAAACTGTGAGTTAAATAAATTTCATTCTTGTTTATCCAGCCTGTTTCAGGTATTTAAGTGAAAAAAAAAAAGTAATAGGACACTGAATGGTGTTCATTGCATTTCAGTGAAATCTTTTGGGTTTGTTATTATCTTGTTTTCAAAGGAATAAATCTTTCTTTGTGATTTTGGTTATTTTCTATATATACACGTACACACATATACATGTGAGTATGAATTATTTCTTGGTGAATTGTTTCTTCTTTCTAATACCTGTTTGTCTAATGTGTTGTCCCTCTGCCTGCATTACTAAAGTCTTGAATATTATCTGCCTTTAAGAGCAAATGTCTATAGGAACTGGATGGACCCTGTCTCTGTAAGTCTTGTGCAGCTAGCCTTGAGGTTGGGATATTCTGCAAGTTCTTTCTCAGACCAATTTCATTTGGAGAAACTTTGCCTCAGATCACAATTTCAAAACCTTATAAGGAGGTCTTCAGTCATGATTTTATGTCCTTGAGAACGTCTAGTATTTTCATTTCCAACCTCCCAGAATCAGGAGGTTTTTTTTTTTAATTCTTTATTAATTACACTTTATTCACTTTGTATCCCTCCTGTGTTTCCCTCCCTTCTGTCCCAATCCCTCCATTCCTCCACCCTCTGCGTGCATGCCCCTCTCCAAGTCCACTGATAGGGGAGGACTTCTTTTCCTTCCTTCTGATCCTAGTCAATTAGGTCTCATCAGGAGTGGCTGCATTGTCTTCTTATGTGGCCTGGTAATGCTGCTTCCCCCTCAAGGGGAGGTGATTAAAGAACAGGCCAATCAGTTCATGTCAGAGACAGTCCCTGTTCCTATTACAATGGAATCCACATGGATACTGAACTTCCATGGGCTACATCTGTGCATGGGTCTTAGGTTATCTCCATGCATAGTCCTTGGTTGGAGTATCAGTCTCAGGAAAGACTCCTGTGCTCAGATTTTTGGTTCTGTTGCTCTCCTTGTGCAGTTGCTGTCCTCTCCAGATCTTACTGTTTCCCACTTCTTTCATAAGATTCCCTGCACTCTGCCCAAAGGTTGCCCATAAGCCTCAGCATCTACATTGATAGTCTGCAGGGCAGAGCCTTTCAGAGGTTCTCCTGAATTGTTCCCTCTTTTCTCCTTCTTCTGATGCCCATACTCTTTGCCTTTCTGGATAGGAATTGAGCATTTTAGCAAGAGTCCTCCCTCTTGATTAGTTTCTTTAGGTGTACAGATTTTAGTAGGTTTATCCTATATTATAGGTCTATATGAGTGAGTATATACCATGTGCATCTTTCTGCTTCTGGGATAGCTCACTAAGGATGATCTTTTCTAGATCTCTCTATTTACCTGCAAATTTCATGATTCCTTGTTTTTTATTGCTGAGTAATATTCCATTGTATAGATATACCACAATTTGTGCATCCATTCCTCCACTGAGGGACATCTGGGCTGTTTCCAGTTTCTGGCTATTACAAATAAGGCTCTACAAACATGATTGAGCAAAACCATACACACTAAGCGGCTTAGAAGAAAAAGTGGGAAATACCCTAGAACTCATTGGTACAGGAGACAACTTCCTGAACAGAACACCAACAGCACATGCTCTAAGAGCAACAATCAGTAAATGGGACCTCATGAAACTGAAAAGCTTCTGCAAAGCATCGGACACTGTCATCTAAACAAAACGACTGCCTACAGATTGGGAAAGAATCTTCACCAACCCTTTATTTGACAGAGGGCTAATATCCAGTGTATATAAAGAACTGAAGAAACTAAAAAGCAGCAAACCATGTAATCCAATTAAAAAATGGGGAACAGAGCTAAACAGAGAATTCTCTGTAGAGGAATATCGAATGGCAGAGAAACACTTAAAGAAATGCTCAACCTCATTAGCCATCAGGGAAATGCAAATCAAAACAACCGTAAGATTTCACCTTACACCCATTAGAATGGCTAAGATCAAAAACTCAAGAGACAACACATGCTGGAGAGGTTGTGGAGAAAGGGGAACCCTTCTCCACTGCTGGTGGGAATGTAATCTGGTACAACCACTTTGGAAAGCAATCTGGTGCTTTCTCAGACAACTAGGAATAGTGCTTCCTCAAGATCCAGCTATACCACCCCTAGGCATTGAATCAGGAGGTTTCAACCAGCCTCTGATCAGTAATTACTGACATAATACAAAGTTCCAGGATATACACATCATTTAAGTACCATTCTTATGGATATGGTACAGCCTTCGTGTGATTTGCCACTGCTTATCATACACCACTTTATATAAGAATGTACTTACATTATAGAAGGGCCATGTTGGGGAAACACTGATATGTATGAGCTATGCTTTGGAAGGTGACTACTTTAAAGAAAAATAAAACTGACTGACCCATACACTGCTTTTGTTAATGGACATTAGAAGCCTTATAATTACTTTCCTAAAATATACTTGAGCTAAGATTAATGGAAAACCTGAGAACCATTTCCTTAATTAGCCCTTTAGACTACATTGAGGATTTGCTTTCAATTTATTTATACATGTACGTATATGTCTGTGCAATCCTTGTGTGTGAATGTGCATGCCTGTATGTGTGTTTGCATGTGCAGGTGCAGCTTTGTGTGTGTGTGTGTGTGTGTGTGTCTACGTGTGTGTGTGCATGCATGCACACATGTGCTTACAGAGACCAGAAAGGTGTTAGGTTTCCTGAAGCTGGAGTAACAGGCAGTTATTTACCACCAAACATGGGAGCTAAGAACTAAACCCAGGTCCTCCAGAAGATTTGGAAGTGCTGTGAATACAGAGATTTCTCTTTAGCCCCAGGATTAACTTGGTTGTTAATGTATTTGATGTTCTCTCCCACCTTTTGTTTGATTAAAGCCTGAAACTGCAGATGTGATATGGAATTGGTGAGAAAAGTCATGATGTCTGACATTTAGATAACCATTTTAATGAGAACATTTCAAAAACAAACTAAAAAAAAATAACCATCAAGGATTCTGTCTAAAAAGATGCTACTTTATTAACAACCACCCCTGACACACACACCTTTATTACTCTGAGGCTTAAAGAGTTCAGAATCTTTAAATTGTCTTGTTAATAAAGTGGCTAAGAACAAAAATTATGTCAAAATTACTGTGATGCATGCTCTTTTATACATATATGTTACAATATTTTTTCTGCATGAAGCTAAATAACATAACTAGCCAGCTAGTTGGCTCGCTCTTACCTTTCTGCCATATTTTCACATTTCTTAGTCTTAAGACTGTGACGATTGTCTGATTGAAATTTAACCAGTTGTTATGTATATAGCCTAGAAAACCGTAGTTTAGATAAAAAGTCAAAATCCTTGAAAGATTGGAAAGTTTTAAGGTTTGCTTTTGTGAACAATAAAAGGTATATTTTTATAATAGAAGCTATGAGAGTGATACTCCAACCAAGTACCATGCATGGAGATAACCTAAGACCCCTGCACAGATGTAGCCCGTGGCAGTTTAGTATTCAAGTGAGTTCCATTGTAATAGGAACAGGGACTGTCTCTGACATGAACTGATTGGCCTGCTCTTTAATTACCTCCCCCTGAGGGGGAAGCAGCATTAGCAGGCCACAGAAGAAGACAATGCAGCCACTCCTGATGAGACCTAATTGACTAGGATCAGAAGGAAGAAAAAGAAGACCTCCCCTATCAGTGGACTTGGGGAGGGGCATGCATGCAGAGGGTGGAGGAAGGGAGGGATTGGGACGGGAGAAGATAGGGAACCACAAGGGGGATACAAAGTGTAATTAATAAAGAATAAATAAATTAATAAAAGAAAAAATAAAAAGAAGCTATGAAATAATAAGTCTTCAATTCTAAAAGTGTTCATGTATTTCTATCAAGTGCTAGGTTTCTAAAAATCAATTATAATAATATTTTGGTTTATTTAGGACCAAGAATAAATTACTAATAATTCAAACTTCTTAAAGTTCTTCATATTTACTTTTATTACTAGAATACATTTTCACTTCTATATCTTCTTCAAAGTTAAAAATTACATTTATAAAGTTGTATGTGACTAAATAAAATAAGTATAATGAATTTTATGGACATAAGTAGTTGTTTAAACAGTTTTCAAAGTTATTATTCTTCCTTAAAAATGTTAAATTTAACATGACATATTAAGGTTATTTTAAAAGTTAAAGCCTTATATTGTAAACTAATTACATATTTTATGTCTATATATTTATATAGACATATTTTATATCTATATACATATACAGACATGCATTAAATACAGATTGACTCTATTTTTAATAAATACTATGCTAACTGAAAAAATTCAAATTTAGACTTTTCCTATAAAATCTCTAAGTTATGCTTTACTCAAATTGCTAGGGTTTTTTTTTCTATTTTAGAATTGTGTTAAATCTCAGCGCTTTTAGCATAATATTTTAAATTTTTTTCCTTATTATTATTATAATTTATTCACTTTGTATCCCTTCCTCATCTCCTCCAGGTCCCACCCTCCCTCAGTTTCCTCCCCGCCCCCCAATATCCCTTCCCTAGTCCACTGATAGGGAAGGTCTTTCTTCCTTTCCACCTGACCTATCCTGTCAGGTCTCATCAGGACTGTTTGCATTGTCTTCCTCTGTGGCCTACTTAGGCCACTTCAAAAGGAGCTGCTGATCAAAGTGCAGGCCACTGAGTTAATGGCAGGGACAGTCCCTGTTCCCCTTACTAGGGAACCCAATTGGAGACTGAGCTGCCCATGGGCTACCTCTGAGCACGGGTCTAGGTCATCTCCATGTGTGGTCCTTGGTTGGTGCATCAGTCTCTGCAGGATGCTCTCAGCCCAGATATTTTGGCTTTCATGGCCTCCTTGTAGAGCTATTGTCCCCTCCAGGTTTTTCTATCTCCCCCTTATTCCATAAGATTCCCTGCGCTGTGCCCAAAATTTGGTTATGAGACTCAGCATCTGCTTCGAAACCCTTATGGGTAGAGTCTTTCAGAGGCCACCTGTGGAAGACAATCTTAAATCATTTTATTGGAGATTCTGTTAAATAGCCCTGGGCTAGTTTTAATTGTTCATTTTTTAAAATGTTACCATAAGTCTAAAAGCCTTCTTAAAATACAAACTAATCTCAGAAATTAAGTCATTTTATATGACTAATGTAATTATCCTGACACTGTTTTTCTAACTGGGAAAAGCAAAAGAAAATATTTATATTGACAGTAGATGTATTTCAGGTGTACCCCACCAATCTGGAAGTTTGAAATGCTTTGGTAACCAAGGAAAATTGATGCGTATACTCTGGATGAGGCAAAACAAAACAATAAATTGAAGAAGTTTTAGACATGTTGTTCTTACCTAAAGAAAAAAAAAACTCTAATAAAAATATGGTCACAGAAAATAAAAAGGCCCAAAATCTCAAAGTAAGGCTTTAACTGACCACAGTGTTAAACAAACAGTAGTTCCAAAAATGACACAGAAACAGGAATCCTTGGGAAAACTCAATCAACTATTAAAATATGGGGAAAGTTAGAAGATGTAAGGCATAAAATAACATTTGTAGCCATGTGGGAACCTACATCTATACTCTCAATACTGGGACATGAGAGAAGGAGCTAAAGCAGGAGGATCATATGGTCAAGGTAAGTGAACTACAGAATGAATTCCTCTCCCACCAAAAGAAAAAATAAAATCACTGTCAGAGTGTCTAACTGAGAGCACTAAATAAGTCCAAATAAAATTATCAAACAAATGTTTGTGACTTACCTATAAAATGAAAATAATATTAAATTACCTCTTGGACACCAACCTCCAAATGGACATTAGTCAATTATCTCCTGCAGCAGTGTCATACTTAGGGTTTCTATTGCTGTGAAGAATGACCAGGCAAAGGACACTGTCGTCAGAACAAAACGACAGCCGACAGACTGGGAAAGGATCTTTACCGACCCTATATCTGACAGAGGACTAATGTCCAGAATATGTAAAGAACTAAAGAAGTTAAAAAGCAACAAATCAAGTAATTCAATTAAAAAATGGGGAACAGAGCTAAACAGAGAATCTCTGTAGAGGAATATAGAATGGGAGAGAAACACTTAAAGAAATGCTCAATGTCATTAGTCATTTGGGAAATGCAAATCAAAACAACCCTGAGATTTCACCTTACACCATCAGAATGGCTAACATCAAAAATTGAAGTGACAACACATGCTGGAGAGGTTGTGGAGAAAGGAGAACCCTCCTCCATTGCTGGTTGGAATGTAAACTTGTACAACCACTTTGGAAATCAATCTGGCACTTTCTCAGACAATTAGGAAAAGGGCTTCCTCAAGATCCAGCTATACCACTCCTGAGTATATATCCAAAATATGCTCAAGTACACAACAAAGATGTTTGCTCAACCATGTTCATAGCAGCTTTATTTGTATTAGCCAGAATCTGGAAACAACCCAGATGTCTTCAATGGAGGAATGGATACAGAAATTGTGGTACATTTACACAATGGAATACTACTCAGCAATTAAAAACAAGGAAATCATAAATCTGCAGGCAAATGGTAGGATCTAGTAAAGATCATCCTGAGTGAGGTATCCCAAAAGCAGAAAGACACACACTGTATAGACTCACTTTTAAGTGGTTATTAGACATATAATATAGGATAAACATACCAAAATCTGTACACCTAAAGAAGCTAAGCAACCAGTCCTGAAGATACCTGATAAAACAGGGTCAGATGCAAACCTTTGGCAGAGTACAGGGAATCATAAGAAAGAAGGGGAGTTAGTCTGATGGGGAAAGGATAGGAGCTCCACAAGGACCAAATATATCTGGGCACAGGGTCTTTGCTGAGACTGATATTCAACCAAGGTCCATGTATGGATATAACCTAGAACCTCCACTCAGATGTAGCATGTGGTAGCTCAGTAACCAATTGGTTTCCCAAAGTGAGGGGAACAAGGACTATTTCTAATAGGAACTCAATGACTGGCTCTTTGGCCTCCCCACCCCCCAAGGGAGGAGCAGCCCTGTTAGGCCACAGAGGAGGGCTTTGCAGCCAGTCCTGAAGATACCTGATAAAACAGGATCAGATGAATGGGGAGGAGGTCCCCCCCTATCAGTGGGCTTGGAAAGGGGCAGGGAGGATATGAGGGAGGGAGGATGGGATTGGGAAGGAATGAGGGAGCGGTATACAGGTGGGATACAGTGTAAATAAAATGCAACTGATAAGAAAAAAATAAAATAAAAACAAAAAAAGAAAAACCAGGGTCAGATGAAAGGGGAGGATATCCTCCCCAATCAGTGGACTTGGAAAGGGGCAGGGAGGAGATGAGGGAGGGAGGGTGGGATTGGGGAGGAAATGAGGGAGCGGGATACAGCTGGGATACAGAGTTAACAAAATGTAACTAATAATAAAAATAAAAAAAAATAAAAGCTGAAAAAAAGAAGCTAAGCAAGAAGGAGGACCCTGGGTAATCCTCACTCAGAAAGACAAATGGGATGGACATTGGAAGAAGGAGGAAACAGGAAACAGGACAGGAGATTACCACAGAGGGCCTCAGAAAGACTCTACCCAGCAGTGTATCAAAGCAGATGCTGAAACTCATAGTCAAATTTTGGGCAGAGTGCAACGAATCCTATATGAGAATGGGGAGAGAGTGGGGCTTGGAGAGGACAGGAGCTCCACAAGGAAAGCAACAGAACCAAATATCTGGGCATAGGGGTCTTTCCTGAGACTGATACTCCAACGAAGGACCATTCATGGAGAGGAACTAGGACCCCTGATCAGATGTAGCCCATGGCAGCCCAGTATCCAAATGGGTTCCCTTTAAGGGGAACAGGGACTGTCTCTGACATGAACTCAATGGCTAGCTCTTTGATTGCCATCCCCTGAATGGGGAGCAGCTTTGCCAGTCCACAGAGGAAGATAATGCAGCCACTCCTGATGATATCTGATAAGGTAGGGTCAGATGTAAGGGGAGGAGGACCTCTCCTATCAGTGGATTCGGAGAGGCATGGGAAGAGATGAAGGGGTGGTGGTGGATGGGATTGGGAGAGAATGAGGGAGGGGCCTACAGCTGAGGTACAAAGTGAATAAACTGTAATTAATATAAAAAATAAAAATTTATTCCTTTTACAAGTGTGTTTATTATTTCTATATTATTGTAAGTTGGTTTTTTGTTACCTGTCACTTTGCTGAAATTGGTGATTGTTTCTAGAAATTGCCTGGTGGAAATTTTGGCATCTCTTATGTAAAACATTATGTCACCTACAAATAAATATAATTTGAGAAAAAAATTTAATAAAGAAAGAGGAATGACCCTGCAACTTATAGAAGAAAGTCTTTAACCAGGAGTTTGCTTGAAGTTTCAAAGGGCTAGTCCTTGATTATAATGGCTTCAAGTGTGGCACCAGGTGGGCAGGCATGGCACTAGAGCAGTAGTTGAGAACCTAAATCCTGATGTGAGGAGTCAGAGAATGTGACTAGGCTTGTTGTAGCCTTTTGAAACCCCAAAGTGTCCCCTTTTCCCAGTGCTATACCTCCTATAGAAGACCACACTTCTTAATCCTTCCCCCCAAAAAAACATTTCCACCAACTAGAGACCAAGCTTTCAAATGCATGAGATTATAGAAGCTATTCTTATTCAAACCATATCATAGGCTATAAAAACTTTCTGGTTATTATTTATTGTTGAGGTAGATTAAACCTTTTTCTTAACTACATAGCCACCACCCTATGACTGTCCCATATCTGTCCCCAGTCTCTATCCCTGTCCCTATCTCACCGCACCCCACTGTCTTCAAAACTGATTTACTTTCTCCAACATGGAGAATTTCATTTGTCTTATGACACAATTTTAATAGAACATTTCTTGAGGAAAATTCATGAAATTTTTCATCTATAGTTCTCAAAAAATAGTGAGGACTAATAAAATTCTAAAACTAAAACTAAAATAATTATCAGGAATTATTAGACTTTCAGGTCTTTAAATTATTATTGCTTGCTCTGATGTCCTCTGAGATCCACAGTTTGCCTCCTTAGAAAACATCATAGGTCATGACATTCATTTCTTATAGCAAGCAGATTTAATATGATTAGGGAGTCAATCTATTCCTCAAACATTGTCAAAAAGCATTAAATGCATTTTCTAAACACCTACCTAAAAATCTAAATGTCTTTACATAATCTATAACTTTTAGATTTGTGCTTTTCTAATAGATGCAAGAAAAACAAATGAACCTTTTATCATATGTAGTTAATGACTGACATATCAATAAAATATCAAGGTATTCATTGCAATTATGTTTCCCAGATCAAAACATCTATGCCTTTTGAGTGGTGTGTGTGTGTGTGTGTGTGTGTGTGTGTGTGTGTGTGTTGGGGACCAAATCCATGGCCTCAGGAATGCTAAGAATGTGCTCTGCCACTGACCTATATGTCCAGCCATCAACTTCAAAATCTGTATCTTTCTTTCGACCATTGTTTATTCCCAGAATCACTGGGAATTCCTCAGAATCGACTGATTTAAGAAATAAGTTACTTCTGCCCAAGACAGTGGAACAAGATTAATTTTTTTGTTTCTTCAATAGTCTCCTGTCTTTAGTTTCTAAAGCAAAACTCTCCTTAAATTTTCAAAGAACATAACTGTTGCTGTGAATCCAGCAGGATTCTAGACCTATAGCCACTCCTCTGAATCTCTTGACAAAAAAATTTGATAGCTGTTCTTACCAATTAATGGGTTTCCTCACAGCTCATCAGCCTTCCATCTTTACCTCCCATGTACCAAATGTTAAGGTCATTAAAATCCTGCAAGTAAAACTGAACCAAAAATAGATACACTTATTAAAGCCTAGCTATAACAGATTTCTCTTTTGGGAAGATTTGTTTATAGAAACTGCTTGATTCCACTGAAGAAATCCATTCACAAATGACATAACATCAATCCACTTCTATTATACTAAATGATATACATGATCGCAATACAAGATGTGCTCCAACACAATATTATTCCTTATGTGAATATCAGGTTTCTACTTATATAGTAAACATGATTTTTGCTTTCTATTTGAATTAGAGATTTCTAGATGTCTGAAAATTACACCTGTCTAGTAAATGATGTTTCTATCAAAAATGTCTAGAAGCCTCCCAAATAAAATAAGCTCTAACTATTCTAGAAAACTTCCAAGAGAAGTAATTTTTTCTCACATGAGCTATAAATTCAAAATGGGCATAATACAACATATAAGGTGAGTAGGTCAAAACTTGTCTTTGTAGCTGAATCCATAAAATAATCCTCTTCTCTAGCAATCAAGAAACTTGGGCCCTACTGAATTCTGGAAAATTTTTCCACTGCCCAAATTACATAAGCTAGGACCCTGGCTTCAATACTTGATAGAGGCTAATAGAGGTTTATGATAACTTACTATGCTACAGTTGTCTGAATATAACCTGTTCAAACTCTTAAATGACAATGATGATGATGATACAAAGCCAGTCATGTCTGATGGTCCAAAAGTTCATCCTACAACAGAAGCAAGCTTAGTAGTGGTTTGCCTACAAATAACAACCAAAGGAAACTTTTCTGAGCTTAGTAAACAACCTGCTGGCAATAGTGAAAATCTGGAACCTATACATTAATGTCTTGCAGCCTGGATTTATATGTCTAGTCATAAGGTAAAACTGAGAAAAATAATCAGGTTCTGGCATCCAGAACTCATCTGGCATTCAGATAGACCTCCACAATATTTAAAACTGCTGTGACATCATAGGCAGGTCATTTTGTTCTCCTGTTGAGCATAAACAATATCAAAGAAAACAGCCTTAGACAAGGTTATTCTGAGATCACAGTAAAATGAAAGAAAGGAAGAGCACTTCATAATTTCATCTAAGTACAGAATGAAATAGGGTCATAATGTTGCCCCAACTTTCTGGTAACATCCAATCTGGAAGGAAACCTTACTTCCTTCAATCCTTGACAAAATCACCAGACAAAGCCCAAACCCTGGAGTAGTTTCTTTCTAGCACATGTTTCTATCACACCCTGCCTCTCCATGGTGTACATTTTTTCTAAACTTCAAGAGGAGTAATAAGCATAACTTTTTTGTGCCAAGATTTGACCCTAGAAAGATTTTAGATAAAATTGATTTACAACCCTTAGTAGGTATCAGATGAATATTTATTGTGAACTAATGATCCACAATTAGCTTTCTTTTCTTACATATACCATTCAAGATGAGTATTGAATTGTCTAGTTCAGTGGCTTTTTCTCCTGTTAACCCCCCCCATTAATCCATCACATTCTACCATACTATTGAGGTAGTACTTCTACTCTTTAAACTATCTTTCCTAGTCCTTGTCTATCCATTCTATATCATCGGAAATTCATAACATCCTATACTCTTCCTCTGAGAGTTTCACTTATTTCTGTGGCTTTGATAAATATAAATATGTGAATGATTCTAATATTTATATTTCCTATAACATCTTTCCTCTGTCTGTCCATTAAGCCTATCCAAGTATTTTCATGTTTCTTGTCTTCTACTCTCAGAGTGGTACTAGATATTGTATGTGGTGCCCTGAGCCACCACAGTCCAGAGAAAAGAAGCTATACTCTGACCCTAGTGTAACCTAGACTCAATAGAATATTGCAAATGTTTCAGTTGAGGGGCTACAGGGAACTTTTAAAACTCTGATTAAAGACTTAATCTCAGTTATGCAAGATCCAATGTGATAAAACAAGAAACATGAAAAAAATCAAGATAATATGAGTTTATAAAATTACCAATTCTGTAGGAATAGATCCCAACAGAGCGAAATCTTCCAAGTAATGTTCAATGAAGTCAAAGGATTAATTAAAAAAGAATTTAAATAAACTTCTTAATGAACTCAAGACATTGATAATGATGCTATTGAAAAATTCAAGAAATAAAATTTTAAAAAATTTACTTAAAAATTTTAGCAATAAAAACTTTAGTAAGTCAAAATTTAAAAACGTAAAAGATCATGTCATCAATAAATCAGATCAAATAGAAAACAGAATACTCAGAATAAAAGAAAAGGCAGATGAATTAGTTAGTTAAACAATAAAAATAGAACAAGAAAGTATGAATAGAAACTGTTAAATGTATGGGACACCATGCAAGGACAAAATTCTCTTTTGTTTTGTTTTGCTTTTTTTGAGACAGGGTTTGTCTGTGTAGTCTTGGCTGTCCTGGATTTCACTCTGTAGACCAGGCTGGCCTCAAACTCAGCAATTTGACTGCCTCTGTCTACTGAGTGCTGGATTAAAAGCATGCACCATCACTGCCAGGTGATCAAGGACCAAATTATCAAAGCAGAAACATGAAAGGAGGAGAAACACAAACAAAAGCATAGACATATTCTACAGATCATAATAGAAAAGTTCCCAGAACTAGGGAAAGTGATAGCCAACTAGATTTAAAAGACATTTAGATTGCCAAATAGAAAAGACTAGATTAAGAACCAACTCCAATTGATACATCTACAAAACAGTTCAGGGAACATTGTAAAAGAAGGAGTGGAAAGATTGTCAAAGTGAGAGAATTTCTGCGAGAATATGTCTCCCAACAATGTCAGAAGCTACATACTTAAATGTTTTTCAACATGACTGCCTAAACAGGAGCTGAACAGGGACAATTATATACATGCCAAAGTGGACAGGGGGAGATCACAAGGCCTCAACCCTACAGATAAGACTACAAGTTAACTAAGAAGTGTTAAGAGTGGGAGAAAACCCTCAGGAGGAGGAACACATCAATTAATTTTCCAATAATAAATGGTGAACCCTGAAAACAGGTACATAAAATAACATTATACCTAATGAATAGGTTATATTTAGGAATGTATATATATATGCATATACATGCACATAGCAACAGTTAATGAAAAAAGAGGCCATGATTTTGAAAAGAAGCAAGGAGGGATACATGGAGGGTTTAAAGTGAGGGAAGGAAAGAGATAAATGATATAATTAGATTATAATTTCAAAAAAAAGAATAAGATTAAAAGAATATACTGACATCAAGTTGCAGTTAAAACACTAAATGTACAAAACAGAGAGAGTATTAAAAGCTAAAAGAGAAAACATAAAGCCTTATACAAAAATAAATTCATTAAAATTATAGCATATTTTCTTAGCAGAAACTGTAAAACTTAAGAGGCCATCAGACAATTTTATTCAAAATTCTGAAAGGCAACTGTCAACCCATATTATTGTATTGGGGAAAACTACCCTTCACAATTGAAGTAAATAGAAAAATAATTTTTTTCATGATAAACAAATTCAAGAAATTTATGACCACTAAGACTATACCATACATGATACTGGAAGGAATTTATACTCTGAGAATTGCAATAAACATGCAGTCAGAGAAAAGAATAAGTGATGTTAACTGAGAGATGATGTAAGCAAATGTAAATTAAAGTAGAAAACAGGGGGTGATCCAAGATGGTGGCAACCAGCGCACGCCATATCTGAGGGCACAGGATCCGAAACACTGAAATTAGTGAGTGGAGGGGCAGCTGAAGCCAGAACATCCACATTGAGGCTTCTTGGGCTAGAGGGGACAACCCGTGAGCTGAGAACATTTAGATCCAAGTCACCAGTGGACCTCACCAGGGAATGAGAGTGGTGAATATTCAACCCCCCTGCACTTGTCTTTGAGGGTCCTTGGTAGAGGCGGCCCACACTGCCTGGTGTTCCCAAGACAGCAGAAGAAGGCCTCCCAGTTCCGCAGCTGTAGGTGGCTGTACTGTCTCCCAGGACTGCAGGCAGTTGTACAGGCTTCTCAAGGCCTCACAGTGGTTACTGTACCAGCTTCCCAGTTCTGAGGCTGCAGTGGCAGGAGGCTGGCAACTATACCAGGCTCCAAACTCTGTGGTGGTGGCAGCAGGGTGGAAGTGGGGTGGCAGCTGGCCCTAACAGGAGCCTTTATGCTCTGTGACTTAGACAACAGAAGTAACTACCCCAAGGAAGAGTCTCCCTGTCCAAGGGACAAACAGTGGACTCTACTGAGCTGACGGATCTCCTACACTCTCATTTGGCCATGCAGGCCCAATTCTGAGAGTAGAGAACGGGGGGGGAGGGTCCTCTGTGCTTTCCGATTAGGCCTGGTAGCTAGTAAGTGTTCCTACAAGTGAGTGTGTGCAAGGCCCCAGATTCCAGGATCCCTCTTTGCTAGCAGCCAGACATCGGATCTCTCCTACCCACAGACCCACTGTGGGCAACATAAGAATTCTTGGGACAGCATTCTCAACATTGAAGCCTCTGTTGTGTGAGTCTACTAGTGGAGTCTAGGCAAAAAAATTCCTGGAGCCCGGAAAGATCTGAATACTAGGAGGACAATAGGACAGGCCTGTAGACCATTGGGGTATTCAAGGAACCTGCACATTGCACCTGTGGACAACACCAGCACTCACACTCCTTCTTGCACTTAAACCGGACATTCCAGGCATCTGCATTCTCTAACACCCCGTCCTTCAAGGCCTACTTCCACATACATGCCTGCACTTGCTCACTCACACTTGTGCACCTACACCTGCAAATTTCCTCCCTTATCTATAGCTGAAACAACACACACTCTCAAACCAGTGGACCACTATCATCTTTCCTAAAGCGTACTCCAGACACCAGAGAAAGATGGACCCTGTCTGAAGTATAGAGTCCAGGAACAAACAGCGAAAGTTATGGATAAGCAGATACCTAGACATTGATGTAAGAATACCTCCCCTATGAGTGGACTTGGAGTCCCCTATGAGAGGGACATGGGAGGAGATGAGGAAGGGATGATGGGATTGGGAAGGAAAGAAGGTGGGGGCTACAGCAGGGATACAAAGTAAATAAACTGTAATTAATATAAAAAATTTTAAAAAGGAATAAAAAAGAACACATGCAACAAAAATCAGGATATCATGGCTTCACCATCAACCCCCAAAATCAATGGATATTTTAATTCATTGAAAACAGAGGAAAATGATTTTAAAGCTATGCTTATCCACTTATTAGAGGCACAGAAAGAGGAAATGAACAAATCTCTCAAAGAAATGGCCACACAGATAGAGCAAATAAACAGGAAACAAGCAAAGCTCTCAAAGGAATAGAGGAAAATATAGCCAAACAAATAGAGGCACGGGTAGAAGGATGAATAGAGGCATATAGTGAGGAAACTAATGAATCTTTCAGAAAAACACAGCCAACTACAGCCAAACAAACAGAGGCACAATTAGTGGCATATAGAGAGGAAATGAACAAAAAATTAGAGACCATCATGGAAAGACAGGAATAAACAGTCAAACAGATGAGGGAAATGGTACAAAATATGAAAACAGAATTTGAGTCAATAAAGAAAACACAAACAGAGAAAACCCTGGAGCTGGAGAACTTAGAGAAAAGATCAGGAACCACAAAGTAAGCATCACCAATAGAATACAAAAGATGGAAGAAAGAATCTCTGGTGCTAAAGATACACTTGTAGAAATTGATACTTCTCTCAAAGAAAAAGTAAAATTGGAAAAATTCCAAACACAAAACATCCAAGAAGTGAAGGATTCTATGAAAAGACAAAATCGAAGAATAATAGGAATAGATGAAAAAGAAGATTCCAGGCTCCAATTTCCAGAAAATATTTTCAAGAAAATAATTGAAGAAAATGTTCCCAACATAAAGAATGAGATGTCCATAAACATACAAAAAGGCTACAGAACACCAAATAGACTAGACCAGAAAAGAAACTCCTCACGTCACATAATAGACAAAACGCTAAATCTGCAGAACAAAGAAAAAATATTAAAAGCAGCAAGGGAAAAAGGCCAAGTAACATGTCAAGGTGGACCTATCAGAATCACACCAGACTTCTCAATGGAAACTATGAAAGCCAGAAGGGCCTGGGCAGATGTCATGCAGACTCTAAGGGACCACAGATGCCAACACAGACTACTATACCTAGCAAAGATTTCAATCAACGGAAATGAAAAACAAAATATTCCATGATGAAACTAAACTTAAACAATATCTACACAGCAACCAAGCCCTACAGAAGATACTAGAAGGAAAACAATAATACCATGAAAACAACTACACCCAAAAAAACCACAGGATATAGATAACTTCACGACAAAAAACTAAAATAAAACAAGCATTGAAACACAGTAACACCACCAACTCCACAATAAAAAGAAGTAACTTTCATTGGTCACTATTATCTATCGACATCAAAAGATTCAACTCTCCAATAAAAAGACACAGACTAACAGAATGGGTGTGGAAACAGGATCCAACATTCTGGTGCATCCAAGAAACACACCTCTGCAACAAAGATAAACACTACCTCAGAGTAAAGGGCTAGAAAAATATTTTTCAAGCAAATTGACTGAGAAAATAAGCTGGGGTAGCTATCCTAATATCTAATAAAATAGACTTTCTTTTTTTCCATTTTTTTAAAATTTTCATCCATTACACTTTATTCATTCTGCATCCCCCCCATAAACCCCTCCCTCCTCCCCTCCCAATCCCACCCTCCCACCTCCCTCTGCATGCATGCCACTCCCCAAGTCCACTGATAGGGGAGATTCTCATCTCCTTTCTGATATTAGTCCATCAGTTCACATCAAAAGTGGCTGCATTGTCCTCTACTATGGCCTGGTAAGGCTGCTCCCCCCCAGGGGGAGGTGATCAAAGAGCAGGCCAATCAGATTATGTCATAGGCAGTCCCTCTTCACATTACTATGTAACCCAATTGGACTTTCAACCAAAATTAATCAAAAAGATGAGGAGGGGCACTGTTCTCACCAAAGGAAAAATCCAAGAGGAGGACATCACAGGAGGAACATCTTAAAAGACTTCTTTAAGACTTCATTAAGACTTCTTAAAATTCAATGAAAAGGAAGGCACAATGAAACCAAACTTATGGGGCACAATGAAAGCAGTGCTAAGAGGAAAGTTCATAGTGCCTTCAGAAAGAAGTTGGAAACATCTCATACAAGCAACTTAACGGCACACCTAAACACCCTAGAGAAAAAAAAAGCAGACACACCCAAGATTAAACAATTGGAAATAATCAAACTCAGAGCTGAAATCAACAAAAGAGAAAAAAACAAAACAAAACAAAACAAAAATACAAAGAAAAAATGAGACCAGGAGCTGGTTCATGGAGAAAATCAACAAAACAGACAAACTCTTAGGCAAACTAACTAAAGGGCACAGAGAAACTGTCCAAATCAGCAAGATCAGAAATGAAAACGGGACATAACAACAGATACTGAGGAAAGCCAAACAATCATTAGGTCTTACTATAAGAGCCTATATGCCACAAAATTTGAAAATCTAAAGAAAATGGACAATTTTCTTGATAGATTCCATTTACCAAAATTAAATCAAGATCAGGTAGAAAGATAGAATAGTCCTATATCCCCCAAGGAAATAGAAGCAGTCATCAAAAGTCTCCCTTAAAAAAAAAAAAAGCCCAGAGCCAGATGGTTTTACTGCAGAATTCTACCAGACCTTCAAAGAAGAGCTAACTCCAATTATCTTCAAACTATTCCACAAAATTGGAAACAAAAGGAACATTAACAAATTCATTCTATGCAACCACAGTCACCTTGATAACTAAACCACACAAAGACCCAACAAAATGAGAACTTCAGACCTATCTCTCCTATGAATATTGATACAAAAATATTCAATAAAATATTAGCAAACCGAATCCAAGAACACATAAAAGATATCATCCACCATGACCAAGTACGCTCCATCCCAGGCTTGCAAGGTGGTTCATTAAACATAAATCCTACAATGTAATCCACCCTATTAACAAACTGAAGGAGAAAAACCACATTATCTTCTCCTTAGATGTCAAGAAACATTTGACAAAATCCAACACCCATTCATGTTTAAAGTCTTGGAGAGATCAGGGATACATAGTACATACCTAAACATAGTAAAGACAATATACAGCAAACCTATAACCAACATAAAACTAAACGGAGAGAAACTTAAATGAATCCCACTGAAATCAGGGACAAGGCAAGGCTGCCTACTCTCTCCATATTTTTTCACCATAGTACTTGAAATCCTAGCTACAGCAACAAGACAACTAAAGGAGATCAATAGGATACAAATCTGAAAGGAAGAAGTCAAAGTATCACTATTCAAAGATGATATGTTAGTATACATTAGTGATCCCAAATATTCAACCAGAGAACTCATTCAGCTGAAAAACACCTTCAGCAAAGTGGCTGGATACAAAATTAACTCAAAAAAATTAGTAACCTCCTGTATACAAAGGACAAAATGGCTAAGAATGAAATTAAGGAAACTACACTCTTCACAATAGCCACTAATAACATAAAGTGCCTTGGTGTGACTCTAACCAAGCAAGTGAAAGACCTGTTTGAAAAAAACTTCAAGTCTCTGAAGAAAGAAATTGAAGAAGATATCAGAAGATGGAAAGATCTCGCATACTCATGGACCGATAGGATTAACATAGTGAAAATGGCCATCCTGCCAAAAGCAATCTACAGATTCAATGCAATTCCCATCAAAATACTAACACAATTCTTTACAGACCATGAATGAAAAATTCTCAACTTGATGTGGAAAGACAAAAAAAAAAAAAAAAAAAGAGAATTTCCAAAATGATCCTGTACGACAACAGATCATCTGGAGGTATCTCCATCCCTGATCTCAAGCTGTATTACAGAGCAATAGTAATAAAAACTACATGGCACTAGCATAGAAACAGAATGGTGGATCAATGGAATTGAATAGAAAACCCAGAAATAAATCCATATAGGTACAGATACTTGATTTTTGACAGACATGTCAAAACCATACAAAGGAAAACAGCATCTTCAACAAATGGTGCTGGTCTAACTGGATGTTTACCTGTAGAAAAATGCAAATAGATCCATATTTGTCACCCTGCACAAAACTAAAGTCCAAGTGTATCAAAGACCTCAACATAAAACCAGACACACTAAATCTGTGAGAAGAAAAAGTGTGGGGGGGAACCTTGAACTCATTTGCACAAGATACAACTTTCTGAACAGAACACCAGCAGCACAGGCTCTAAGATCAGCAATCAATAAATGGGATCTCATGAAACTGAAAAGCTTCAGTAAATCAAAGGACACTGTTGTCAGAACAAAAAGACTGCCTACAGAGTGGGAAATGATCTTCACCAACCCTATATCTGATAGAGGGCTAATATCCATAATATATAAAGAACTCAAAAGGTTAAACAGCAACAAATCAAGTAATCCAAATAAAAATCAGGTACAGAGGTAAACAGAGAAGAATATAGAATGGCAGAGAAACACTTAAAGAAATGCTCAGAATCCTTAGTTACCAGGAAAATGCAAACCAAAACAACCCTGAGATTTCACCTTATACCCATCAGAATGGCTAAGATCAAAAACTCAAATGACAATAAATGCTGGACAGGATGTGGAGAAAGGGGAACCTTCCTCCACTGCTGGTAGGAATGTAAACTTGTACAACCACTTTGGAAAGCAATCTGGCACATTCTCAGACAATTAGGAATAATGCTTCCTCAAGATCTAGCTATATCACTCGTAGGCATATATCCAAAAGATGCTCAAGTACACAGTAAGGACATTTGCTCAACCATGTTCATAGCAGCTTTATTTGTAATAGCCAGAATCTGGAAAAAACCCAGATGTCCCTCAACTGAGGAATGGATACAGAAATTGTGGTACATTTACACAGTGGAATACTACACAGCAATTAAAAACAAGGAAATCATGAAATTTGTAGGCAAATGGTGGGATCTAGAAAAGATCATCCTGAGTGAGGTATCCGAGAAGCAGAAAAAGACACATGGTATATGTTCACTCATAAGTGGATATTAGACATTTAATATAGGCTAAACATACTAAAATCTGTACACCTAAAGAAGCTAAACAAGGAGGACCCAGGATAAAATGATCAATCCTCACTCAGGAAGGCAAATGGGATGGACATTGGAAGAGGGAGAAAAATAGAAAACAGGACAGGAGCCTACCACAGAGGGTCTCTGAAAGAATACACCTAGCAGTGTATCAAAGCAGATTCTGAGGCTCATATACAAACTTTGGGCAGAGTGCATGGAATCTTATGAAAGAAGGGGGAGATAGAAAGACCTGGAGGGGACAGGAGCTCCACAAGGAGAAAACAGGACCAAGAAATCTGAGCCCATGGTTCTTTTCTGAGACTGATGCTCCAACCAAGGACCATGCATGGAGATAACCTAGAACCCCTGCACAGATGTAGCCCATGGCAGCTCAGTATCCAAGTTGGTTTCCCAGTAATTTCAACAGGGACTCTCTCACACATGAACTAAGTGGATGACTCTTTGATCTCTCCCCCGTGAGGGGAGAGCAGCCTTACCAGGCCACAGAGGAAGACAGTGAAGCCAGTCTTGATGAGACCTGATAGGCTAGTTTCAGATGGAATTGGGGAGGACTTCCTCTCTCAGTAGACTTGGAGAAGGGCTTGGGAGGAGAAGAGGGAGGGAGGGTTGTATTGGGAGAGGAAGAGGGAGGGGACTACAGCTGGGATACAAAGTGAACAAACTGTAACTAACATAAAAATAAAAGTAAAAATTAAGAAAGTAGAAAACATTTTTAAATTAACAAAATGATACAAATTAATATAACCCTTTAAATAATAATAATAACATTGAATATTAATGGTGTAAATTAACTGATCAAAAGACATAGTACCATATTGGATTAAGAAACTAAACCCATTCCAAGCATGGTGGTGCAGACCTGTAATCCCAGCACTTGTGAGGCAGAGGTGGTGGGAGGATATCTGTGAGTTCCAGGCCACTCTGAACTACAAAGTGTGTCCTTGACAGCCAGGGCTCTGTTACACAGAGAACTCCTGTCTCAACAAAATAACCCATATCCCCCAAAAAAGAAAAGAAATAAAGAAAACCCACAAACCATACTTATTACCTGTATAAAATTGACCTAGCTGACAAATATAACCTTATAATAAAAAGATGAGAAATTATATTCTAAATTAATGGAACCTTAAGGCAACCAGGCATATCTATATTAACATCTGAAAAATATATTTCAATCCAAAACTAGGTAGAATAGAGAACAGTCACTTTGTATTGATTCTGGGACTAGTTCATCAAAAGGATACTATAATTCTATACATAACTGTAGCAAACACAATTTCATATGTAAAGCCTATTGGTTATGAAGACAGAGAAAACTCAAAACAAAAATAATTGTTGGTTTTATTACCCCATTTTCACCAATAAATAGGTAATATAGACAGAAATATCAACAAAGAACTATCAGGGCTAAATGACAAGCCAAATCAAAAGGACTTAAAGTAACAAAACATCTATAGAATAGTCTATATGAACAAATTCCAGGTTTGATAATTCACTGTTGAATGGTGACTAAGGATTAGGAGGCAAAAATGAATACTCCATGGAGTTGCATGAAATGAAAATAAAACATACTAGATTTTCTGAAGTTCAGTGAAATTGGTTCCTAAAGGACAACATACTCAGAAACAAAGCAAGCTTCAGCAGATACAGGAAATTTGAAATAAGTTTCTACATCCTATCAGACAATGCCTGGTTAAAGCTGGATACCAACAACAACAGAAATCTTACTGATTCATTGAAACTGAACAACTCTCTACTGAATGAACAAAGAATCAAGACAGACAGAAAGAAAGAAATTAAAGACTTCCTAGAATTCAATTCAATCAAGAAAATGAATACACAGCATACCAAAACTTATGGGTCACCATGAATGTGCTTCTGAAAGGCAAGTTCATAGCACTATATGCCTACATAAATGGGAGAGATCTCACACTAGCAACTTAGGCTCTAGAACAAAAGAAGTAACCACACCCAAGAGAAGTAGATGATAATAAATAATAAAACTTAGGGCTGAAACAGTAAAATTGAAACAAAGAGAGCAAAACAAAGGATCAATGAAACAGAGAGTTGGTTCTTTGATACAATAAAAAAAAGACAAAACCTTATCCAAAATAAGTAAAAGATATAGAGAGATTTTCCAAGTTAATAAAATCAAAAATGAAAAAGTGGATATAACAACAGATACTGAAAAAAAAAACAAAACAGAGACTCATAAGAACATACTTGAAAAAAAAATAAAAGAAAGAAAGAAAGAAAGAAAGAAAGAAAGAGGAAGAGAGAGAGAGGAGAAAGGGAAGGAGAGAGGGAGGAAGGAAAGAAGGAAGGAAGGAAGAAAAGAAGGAAGGAAGGTAGAAAAGAGGGAAGGCAGGAAGAAAATCTGTACACCACCAAATTGGAAAGTCTAAAAGAAATGGATCATTTCTCAAAAAGAATCACTAGCAAAGTTAAATCAAGACCATATAAGCAATTTAAATAGACTTAGAATCTCTAGAAGCATTCATTGAAATTCTCCATCTAAAACAAAGCCCAAGGCTAGATGGTTTTAGCAGAGAATACTACCAGAAATTCTAAGAAGAATTAATACCAATACATCTCAAACTATTCTACAAAAATGGAAACAGAAGAAACATTGCCTAATTCATTTTATAAGGCCTACAGTTACTCTTATACCCAAACCACATAAAGATCCAATAAAGAAAGGGAATTCCAGACCAGTATTTTATGAACATAGATACAAAAATGCTCAATATACTGCTCACAGAATACAGAAACATATAAAAAAATCATCCATCATAATCAAGTAGCGTTTAACCCGGAGATGTCAGATGGTTCAATTTACACAAAAATCAATAAATGTAATCCACCATATAAACAAACTGAAAAAAAAAAGACATGATCATCTCATTACATGCAAAAAAAAAAAAGGCCTTTGACAAAATCTAATACCCTTTCATGACAAAAGTCCTGGAAATATTACTGATAGAAATATTAGGGATAGAAACAGTAAAATTGAAACAAAGAGAGCAATACAAAGGATCAGTGAAACAGAGAGTTGATTCTTTGATACATTAAAAAAATAGTATACCTAACATATACCTAAATATAATAATACCTAAACATAATAAAGGCATCTTGTACACACCTATAGCCAACATCGATTAAATGGAGAGAAACTCAAAGCAATTCTACTAAAATCACAAGTAAGACAAAGTTGTCCATTCTCTCCATGCCTATTCAATGGAGCTCTTGAAATCTTTTTTTTAATTTTTATTTTTTATTAATTACAGTTCATTTACTTTGTATCCCAGCTGTAGCTATAGCCCCCTCTTTCATTTCCTCCTAATCCCACCCTCCCTCTTTCATCTCCTCCCAGCCCCTGTCTAAGTCCACTGATAGGGGAGGTTCTCCTCCCCTTCCATCTGACTCTAGTTTATCAGTTCTCATCAGGCCTGGCTGCAATGTCCTCCTCTGTGGCTTAGCAAGGCTGCTCCTCCCTTGGCAGGGGTGGAGGTCAAAGAGCCCACCACTGAATTCATGTCAGAGACAGTCCATGCTCCCCTTACAGGGGTACCCACTTGGGTAATGAGCTGCCATGGGTTATGTCTGAGCAGGGGTTCTAGGTTATATCCATGCATGGTCCTTGGTTAGAAAATCAGTCTGAGAAAAGACCCCTGTGCCCAGATATATTTGGTCCTCGTGGCACTCCCTTCTTTCATATGAGTCTCTGCACTCTGCCCATGGTTTGGTTATGAGTCGCAGCATCTGCTTTAATATACTGTTAGGTAGAGTCTTTCAGAGGCCCTCTATGGTAGGCTCCTGTTCTGTTTCTTATTTTCTCCTACTTCCAATGTCCATCCCATTTGTCTTTCTAAGTGAGGGTTGATCATCTTACACCAAGACCTCCTTCTTGTTTAGCTTCTTTAGGTGTACAGATTTTAGTATGTTTATCCTATCTTAACAGGATATCTACATGCAGAAAAATTAAAATAGATCCATACTTATCACCCTGCACAAAACTAAAGTCCACGTGGATCAAAGACCTCAATATAAAACCAGACACATTAAATCGAGTAGAAGAAAAAGTGGAGAAGAGCCTATAATTCATTGGCACAGAAGACAACTTCCTGAACAGAACACCAACAGCACAGGTTCTAAGAGCAACAATCAATAAATGGGACCTCATGAAACCGAAAACCTTCTGTAAAGCAAAAGACACTGTCATCAGAACAAAACAACAGCCTACAGACTGGGAAAGCATCTTCACCACCCCTTTATCTGACAAAGGGCTAATATCCAGAATATATAAAGAACAAAAGAAGTTAAAAAGCAACAAATCAAGCGATCCAATTAAAAATGGGGTACAGAGCTAAACAGAGACATCTCTGTAGAGGAATATAGAATGACAGAGAAACACTTAAAGAAATGCTCAATGTCCTTAGCCAAAAGGGAGATGCAAATCCAAAAAAAAAAAAAACCTGAGATTTCACCTTACACCCATCAAAATGGCTAAGATCAAAAACTCAATTGGCAACACACCCTGGACAGGTTGTAGAAAAGGGGAACCCTCCTCCATTGCTGGTTGGAATGTAAACTTGTACAACCACTTTGGAAAAAAATCTGGCGTTTTCTCAGACAATTGGAAATAGTATTTCCTCAAGATCCAGCTATACCACTCCTAGGTATATATCCAAAAGTTGCTCAAGTACACAAGAACATTTGCTTAACCATGTTTGTAGCAGCTTTATTTGTAATAGCCAGAATCTGGGAACAACCTAGATGTCCCTCAACTGAGGAATGGATACAGAAATTGTGGTACATTTACACAATGGAATACTACTCAGCAATTAAAAACAAGGAAATCATGAAATTTGTAGGCAAATGTTGGGATCTAGAAAAGATTATCCTGAGTGAGGTATCCCAGAAGCAGAAAGCACTTGAAATCTTAGCCAGAGTAATAAGACCACTCACAGAGATCAAGGGATTATAAAATGGAAAAAAAGTTAGAGTATTGTTATTTGCATATGATATGATAGTATATCTATGTGACCCTCAAAATTCCACCATGAAATTAGTACAGCTGATATGCTTTCAGTGATGTAGCTAGATCTACAATTAACTCATAAAAATCAGTAGCCTTTCTACATACAATTGACAGACTGAGAAAGAAATCAGGGAAATAACACTTTTCACAAAATCCTCAAACAATATAAAATATTTTGGGGTATTTCTAACCAAGCAAATGAAAGAATTTTATGATAAAACTTCAAATCCTTGAAAAAAAGAAATTGAAGAAGATATGAGAAGTTGGAAAGGTCTCCTGTGCTCATAGATCAGTTGGGTTAATGTTGTCAGAATGCCCATTCTACCAAAAGCAATCTACAGATTCAATGCAGTCTCTATCAAGATTCCATCATAATTCTTCACAGACCTTGAAAGAACAATTCTAAATTTCACATGGATAAAACACTTCGTCATAGCTATAACAATCCTGAATCCTCATCCTCATCCTTATCATCTGCTGGAAGGTCACCATTCCTGATTTCAGGTTCTGCTACAGAGTTATAGTAATAAAAACCACATGGTATTGGCATTAAAAAAACAGGCACTTTGTTCAAGGGAATAAAACTGAAGATACAGACAAAAATCTATACACCTATGGATACCTGATTTTTATTTTTTAAAAATTTAGAAATACACATTGAACTAAAGAGATCATCTACAAATTGTGCTTGTCAAGCTGGATGTCTGCATATAGAAGAATGCAAATAGATCCATATCCATCACCTTGCACAAAATTCTAGTCCAATTGGATCAAATAACTCAACATAAAACCAGATTCCCTGAACCTGATAGAAGAGATAATGGGGAATAACCTTGAATGCACTGGCACAGAAACTACTTCCTGGACAAAAACACCGACAGTGCAAGGCAGACTGACAAGTAATAAATGGGACCCCATGAAACTAAAATGTTTCTATTGATGGCAAAGGGCACCATCAATAGAAAACAACAACAACAACAAAACACAGCAGCCTAGAGAAAGGGAAATGATTTTTTGTGTCAACTCTTCTTTTGACAGAGGACTAATATGCAAGCTATATAAAGAACTCAAGAAACTAGATATCAACAAATCAAATAATCCAATTAAAAATATAGATCTAAAAAGAGAATTCTCAATAGAGGAAATTAAATAGATGAGAAGCACTTGGAGAAATGTTCAGTCTCCTTAGCCATCAAGGAAATGAAAATCAAAACTACTCTTAGATTCTATCTTACACCTGTCAGGAAGAATAAGGTCAATAATACAATTGACAGCTCAGGCTAGCAAGGACATAGAGCAAGAAAAACACTTATCCATTGTTGGTGGGAGTGCAAATTTGTAAAGCCATTGTGGAAATCAATAGAGCAGTTCCTTTGAAAGTTGAGAATTGATCTATTTCAGGTGCTTTGTTTTATTTTTACTTTTGGTCTCATTTTATTTGAATTTATCATTATAATTTATACTTTATGGAGTCATAGACACATTTAATTTGTGAATGTACACAGTGGTCATAATTTTGCTTTTAAATCATGACATTTCATCCCTCTCCTACATATACTCAATGCCATGTCATGATGGAAAATGTATTCATTCCAGCTTCAAAAGTCTCCATAAGCTTAACATTTTTATTACTATTTACAAGTAACTCTGATATTCCCTTCTGAGATCTAAAGCAATCTCTTAATTTTGAGCCATTAAAAATTAAGTAACAAGTTACTTAGTCATCATATACAATGGCAAAAAGTAAACATTCCTAACACAAAGTGAAGGGTTGGAAAGTATAATTAGGAAAGATGTGACCATAGAAATGCAAAATTCAGCCAGGACATCAAATCTGCCCCCACCTCTATTTCTTTGTATCAATGCCTTATTGTCTTTTAATTCCCAAGTTATATATTAAATGTTCAGAAAAATCCTTTCTTGAGGCCCCAAATAAACAAATAAACAATGTGATTTCATTGCTGTGAACCTCACTCTTTATTTAATAATACTTGCTATGATATATAATCTATAATTGTGTTTTCCTTCTTTTCACATAGGGTCATGCTATTGTAGTCCAGGATTTAACTCACTATGTAACCCAGGCTGGCCTTGAGTCTTCCTGCTTCAGTCTTCCAAATGCCATCTGGGATCCTAATTGCTGGCAGCAAACTTGGTAGTGTTGTTCATATGATATTGGTTCTGAAAGCAGGCAAAAGTCAACTATTTCAAAGTTACAAAATATTCAATTATATACACAGAAAGTTATTGAGGCTAGGCAATGTGTGGCAGATCAGATTCCTTGCAACAGGACTGGTGCCAAGATGCCACTGTATGGAGTTGTGCATGTAAAGCTCACATTACAATGGTGATCTCACAATATTGGAGATTTCCATGGACAGTATGGAACTAGTACACAAAAGAGACTATAGGTACTATAGGTGACAAAGCTGCAGTGGGAACTACTCACCAGTACTGGAGCCTAGATGATTCCATCTCAAGCCTCAGCTACTAGACATGGACAAACCCTTTGACAACGCTTGGTTTTAGCATGTAAAAATAACTAAAATTCTGTTACAGTTTGAATCAAGATGTTATAAAGGAAGTCTTTTGTATTTTTAATTACTTTTTCTTTTTCTGGGTTGGGGAATTGGAGATAGAGTTTCTCTGTGTAGCCTTGGCTATCCTGGTACTCTCTTTGTAGAACAGGCTGGCCTCAAACTCCCAGAGATCTGCCAGCTTCTGCCTTCCTGAGTGCTGGAATTACAGGTGTGTACTGCGTCGGGCTTGTAATTTTAATTTTTAATGCTGTTGTTACTAATCCCTTCGCATGAATTCACAATCACACTGATCTAGTAAAAGTGCTTTCTTCTTAAAAAAGAAAAGAAATGAAGATAGCTTAGAGCTTGAGCTTTGTGGCATACTTTTATAAACCCAGCATTTGAAAGGGTGATGCAGGAGGATTATACATTTCAGGCATTTTTGGGTTATGTAGTATGGAGGACATAGGATTAATAGATGGCCATGGATAGGGCTCAAGTACACAAATTCTAGTTACCTTTTGCAAATGGAATTGTCAAGGTTTGCTGACCAAGAATGGTAACTGAAAGAGAGGGATGCAAATGATTCCCAGGGAAATTCTCTCTCTCTTCTATCTTTTGTGTGTGTGTGTTGTCTATGAGTATATGTAGCATATGTGAAGGTATTCATTCATGGATTCCCAGAGTTGAATTACAGGTGGTTGTGAGCAACTTGATGTGGGTGGTGGCAACTTAACTAGGGTCCTCTGAAAGATTAGGAAGTGATCTTAACTGCTGATCTATCTCTTCAGCCCCATGGACAAAGATCTTGATATGAACCATTAGATGAGGGACACTACCATTTATTGAGATGAAGGTAAAAGAAGACGAGATTTGGACTGTGAAGAAGAGAACAAAAGTTTAGTTTTGAATACACTGAATTTGAGGAGTTGGAGATATAATGGAATAAAAATGTCAAGGAAGTAATTGGATTAGTAGACATAGAACTCAAAAGATAAAGATACAGATGAAAGAGTGGGTTAGGAGGAGGGAGAAAAGGATAAAGAGGGAGAGGAGAGAGAACACAGAGGTGCTCTCTGAAGTTTTGTGAAGTCCAGGACGGAAGTACAGACTTTTATAAATTAGAACAGAAGGAATAAACAGACAAAAGTAAGAAAAATAATGAAAAGTCCAGAGGAAAATTGAAATATCATGGGAAGAATTACAAGGAATGACTGATCATTAGGCTAAATGTGGCAGAGAGGATAAGCAGAAACATCACTGGAAATACCAATGCATTTAAAGTCTTCAACATGCTTGATGACATTGACAAGAGTAGTTTTTGTCAAATGGTGATAGTGTGAGCCAGATTGGGGTGGGTTGAAATGTAAGAATTTATGATACTGAGTGTAATCAACTCTCACTCTAAAAGGTTAGTGATATATAAAAGGAAAACAATTTAGAGGTGGCAGTGATACCAGAAAGATAGAAGAAAATAGTGGTGGAGGGAGAATTTGTATTAAATCCTGCATAGAAATGATAGGTTTAGAGGTTATGTCAGTTCAGTGGGTACAGAGTGACAGGTATTGACACAAAAATAATTAAAATATTAAATAATTGGTTTTCTGTTGCATTTTCAGACATTCCCTCTAAACCTACCATTTCTTCCCAGTGTTATTTTTAGCCATTTTCTAATGGGTTTTTCTGTCTCCAATATTCTGTTCTTTAAAACATTTTTATGTTAGCAGTTTTCCAAGTATAATTCATGGTCTTCTTGGACTGGGCAATGCTGAGGCGTTTAGACATGACAGTACCACTATCTCATGAATTAACAGCATCTGTGTGTGTATGAATCAGACAGGCACAAAATCAAGCAATCATTATTCCAGCATAGAGAGAGGGGGCTCTTAGGAGGCTCACCCCTAGCTGAGGAACTCTTGACAGGTGATGACTGCTGGAGAAGCTGGTGTCACTTTTTTAGGTATGGCAAGGGATTGTCCCATACATGTACTTATATGGGAAACACTAATTGGGCTGAAGAAGACATGAAGTCAGTTCTAAGAGAGTTCTGTGGGGTTTGGGATGGAGCCTAGAGAAGTTAGTGGAAACAGTAGGCATGAAAATGATTAAAATACATTGTATGCATGTATGAAATCTTCAAAGAATTAATACAAACACACTTAAAAATAGTGCCCTTGATTGAACAGTAAATTTATTATTTTGTTGAATACTAACCCTTTAATACATAGCTAATATTTTGCATGACACAATTAAGAGCAGTTGTAATAATATATGTCTTCTCTACAACAAAAGTGATGCATGTCACAAGAAAAAAAAAGGACTTGTGAATTGTATATTGAACTAGAGTTTTTCTTGTGGAGCACAATCTTTTAAATGCCAGTGACAGATGAACTATAGTCATTCAAACTTGAATATTTGGCAGGCATTTTCTCACAAATAAATAATGTGATCTTATCTCATTAAGAAAAACAACTGATACTATTTTTGCCAATGGCAAAAGTTGGCTTTTTCAAGTACAACTTAGAATTTTAAAAATATTTTATGAGCTTGAAATTTTAAATGGACTTAAAAAGTTTTTGTGCTGATTTTCCTGATACATCAGGAAATGGTTCTATTAAGCCACAACTTAAAAAAAAACATATTAGGGTTGGAGAGATTGGAGAGATGGCTCACTGGTTAAGAGTACTGTCTGCTCTTCCAAAGGACCCAGGTTCAATTCCTAGCACCCACATGACAGCTCACAACTGTCTGTAACTTCAGAGATCTGACATCTTTACACTAATGTGCATAAAATAAAATTAAATAAATTACAAGAAAAACATATTATACAGTGAATGTACATGTAAGGTTGGCATGTTTTGGTGGCCAAATATTTTCCAAATGTTCCATCCATGTTGCTTCTAATGCATTCATAAATAATGCATGCATATCTTAAAGCATGAATAAGTTATGAAAGATTCATTAAAAGTATAAGGCAGACCAATAGATTTTAATGTAGCATGATATGCTAAACCATTAATGTGCTTTCTGGTTCTACATGGCAGCTAACATTTTTATTATTTATTATAATTTGTTCACTTTGTATCCTAGTTCTGGCCCCCTCCCTCATCTCTTCCCAATCCCCCCTCCATCCTTCTTCTCCCCCTATGTCCCTCCCCTAGCCCACTGATAAGGGAGGTCCTCCTCCTCTTCTATCTGATCCTAGCCTCTCAGGTCTCATCAGGTCTGTCTGAATCCTCTTTCTCTTTGGCCTGGCAAGGTTGTATCCCCCAGAGGGGGGTGATCAAAGAGCCTGCCACTGAATTCATGCCAGAGACAGCCCCTGCTACCCATACTAGCAAACCCACTTGGAGACTGGGTCTATTTGCTACATCTGAGCAGGGGTTTTAGGTCCTCTCTATGCATGGTCCTTGGTTGGGGTACCAGTCTCTACAAGGGGACCAACGATCCAGTTTTGTTTTTTTTTTTTCTATATTGTTTTCCTTTTGGAGATCCAGTCCTCTCCAGGTCTTTTTATCTGCCCTTCTTTCATAAAATTCCATGTACTCTGCCCACAGTTTGGCTATGAATCTCAGCCTCTACTTCAATACCTTAGTGAGTAGTCTTTCAGAGACCCTCTGTGGTAGGTTCCTGTCCTGTTCCCTGTCTTCTGCTGTTTCCGATGTCTCTTGTGTTTGCCCTTCTGAATGAGGGTTGGGCATCTTCCCTAGGGTCCTCCTTCTTGCTTAGCTTCTTTAGGATTACAGATTTTAGTACATTTATCCTATATTATATGTATAATAAACAATTATGAGTGAGTATATACCATGTGTGTCTTTCTGCTTCTGGGTTACCTCACTCAAGATGATCTTTTCTAATTACCACCACTTTCCTTCAAATTTCATGATTTCCTTGTTTTGTTTTTTAATAGCTGAATAGTATTACATTGTGCAAATGTGCTACAAGTTCTGTATCCATTCCTCCACTGAGGGATATCTAGGTTGTTTCCAGATTCTAGCTATTGAGAATAGAGCTGCTACACAGTTGAAAAAATGTCCTTGTTGCATACTTGAGCATATTTCAGATGAGTGGTATTGCTGGACCTTGAGGTAGCACTATTCCTAATTTCTGACAAAGTGCCAGATTGATTTCCAAAGTGGTTGTACAAGTTTACATTCCCACCAGCAATGGAGAAGGGTTCCCCTTTCCACATCTTCTCCAGCATGTGTTGTCAATTGAGTTTTTGATCTTAGCCATTCTGATGGGTGCAAGGCGAAATCTCAGGGTCATTTTGATGATTTGCATCTCCCTGATGACTAAGGACGATGAACATTTCTTTAAGTGTTTCTCTATGGCAGCTAACTTTTCTTTCTAATTCTTTATTAATTACATTTTATTTGCTTTGTATCCCCCCTATGGTTCCCTCTCTCCTCCTGTCCCAATCCCTCCCTTCTCCCCCTCTGCACATGCCCCTCCCCAAGTCCACCGATAGGGGAGGTCTTCTTTTCCTTCTTTCTGACCCTAGTCAATCAGTTCTCATCAGGAGTGGCTGCATTGTCTTCCTCTGGGCCTGGCAATGCTGCTCCCCACCTCAGTGGGAGGTAATTAAAGAGCAGGCCAATCAGTTCATGTCAGAGATAGTCCCTGTTCCTATCACTAGGGAACCCACTTGTACCCTGAACTACATCTGTGCAGAGGTCTTAGGTTATCTCCATGCATGGTCCTTGGTTGGATTATCAGTCTCAGGAAAGACTCCTGTGCTCAGATTTTTTGGTTCTGTTGCTCTCCTTGTGGAGTTCCTGTCCTTTTCAGATCCCCCTGTTTCCTAATTCTTTCATAAGGTTCCCTACACTCTACCCAAAGCAGCTAACTTTTAAGAGACTACAGTTATTGATCTTGGGAGTAGTCTCAAAGAAAAATATCCGCATGGTATGTATCCCATTTCTTCAAGCATTCTTCAAAACCAAATGCTCAAACAGAACATGACAGAAAGCAAGTATGTTCTTTTAATAAAGCCAGGTAACAAAAAGGTTCGAAAAAAAAAAGGTTCCTTCCTTTTTTATTTTAAAAAATACAGCCATTTCCCAATTCATTTTCATCATATGTAATTGTTTATTTGCATTAATCTTAAATGAATCAGTTTTAAAATTCTCAGTTTCAATAGCAAGATGGCAAAAAATGAACAGCTATAAATCACAAAGGCAAGAGCTCTTTGAGATTTTCAACAATTTATTAAGAGTGTGAAATGCTCCTGAGACCAAAATATGTGATGACAGTTCTTCTGTAACAGTCATGTCATCTCCCTGGTTGTTAGTCTTCAAATCATCTTATAGGCGTTCAGGACTTTTCACAGACAGGCTTAAAGCTTCTCTGTCCATGTCTGACATCTGTTACCACCCTGCATGCAGCACAGCTGAATCTGTGGCAGGTAACTTGCAGCTTCTTCACACTGCCATGTTTTCTGTGATGGTTAATTTTCCTTTGCCAGCTTGTCTGAACCTAGAATCAACCAAGAGGCATGCACCTGGGAAGTTCCATAAAGGAAACTCCTGGTTGTCTGAGGGGTGAAGACCTTGGAAGCCTAGGTTGGAGAGAAAATCTAGGTTCCTCTTGCTTACCCTCTTTGTCTTGCTGATGACTTCTGATGCCACTGCTGCTGCCATTCAACCCCAGCCTTTTTGGCCTTCAAACATGGATGGAAGAGCAGTGGCTCTCTAGACCTTCAATCCCACAGAGGAACTGCTGAGGTACCCAGCATTTTGGACCCAGCAGATACCCAGGTCCTCACAGCCTTTGCAGTGTAAAGACAGTCACTTATATACTACCCAGCCCACATAGTGTCAGTCATCCTAATAAAGCCCAATTTGAATACAAATACATTCTATATGAGTTCTGTTCTTCTAGAGAGCCCACCCACATGTCTACGCCTAATTAAAATGCCATGTTGTGTTTTTCTACTACATTCGATTGATCCTTTTCTCTCTAGTACAGTTTATGACTTCATAATCACTATTTTCCTACTTTTGCATCTGAAGAAGCCTTGGTGCAAAGAATGAAAGGAGTTCCACTGCAATTTACAGTAAGTGAATAACAGAGCTTGTGCCTAAATTCCAAGAATTCTTTCCATAGTTCCCTCTATAGCAGCTGTGGCAGAGACTCAAATCGCGAAAGAGAGTGGAAGGATTAACCTATGAGGAAAGTGAAAAGGAGATGGAAGATGAGTAGAACATTTGTTTAATATGCATAAACTAAACATTTCTTTAGAATGTTCAATTCCCAGTACTGAAAAAAAAAACATTCCGAGTTAGACTGGTTTTGAGGGAATAATTCTTGACTCTGGCTTGGAAGAAGGCCTATCAGTCTTTACATAGGTTGACAGCAGATACAAGTGACTTATAGGTGCTATCCTTGTCTTGTTAATTTCTATTCTATGTCTTGCCGGTCATTATCCTTAAGTGGAGTGGCTATGGAGCCTGCAGGTGTTCTAGAGGCCACCTGTTCCCACCTGAAGAAACCTACGGGGGCTAACTTTTTGTCAGAAAAGCTCATCATTTCCACTGCTTTTATTTGATTTCCTAGGCTGAGACAAGTACTCCAAACAAGGCTTAAAAGAACAGTTCAGAGACTGGTAGAAAATGTGTGTTTCAAAGCGTTGTGCCTTTCGTCAAATTTGTCAAATGGTAAGTATTGAGATTTTCCTTTTGAAAAAAAAAACAAAAAAAAAAAAAAACATGGCTTAAAAAGCTTTGGGCAAATACCAAAATAAAATTTTTGTGAGTCCTCTGAATGAAACTTGGTCTAAAGTATAATGTGCCGTAACATCTAGCTGGCTAAGAAAGGAGCAGACGCCTAGAAAATGAGGAACATTTTAATTGTCCCATGTCAAAGCCTTTCACATATCTTAAAAAAAAATTATTGATTCTTTGTGAACATCACATCATTCACCCCAACCCCACTCATGTCCCCATCCCTAGATATTAGCCCTCTGTTGCAACCTCCCTCCCCAAAGAAAACAAAAAATAAAAACAAAAAAAATTAAACATCATTTAAAAAAAAAACATTTAGAGGTGATATATCACAGTTTGTTATACAGAATACCCTTTGTCCAAATTTTTACTTGCAAATGTTCATTGCAGTGCATCATTGGTCTGTTTTGAGGTTTCTGGCTTCTGCTACAATTTCAATACTGGATACCCACCTGGACTCCTTTCAGATATCCTGTTGCTGCCCTGTGTCATGGAGGTCCTGCAGCTTTGGATCTGCAGGACCACCCCTCAGGCTCTTCAGTAGTTCATAGAAGTTATCAATGTAATGGTAGAATCCAGCTGCTGCTCAGACCACTATACTTGTAGCAGCCAATCCCTTTTAGAATATACTGACAGGCACCCTGCTGAGACAGTCAGTGAGCTTTCCAAGTACCAAAATCTCTTAGCAGGCATCAAAGGGATATTAGTGGACACATGTGATGCTACTCCCCACCCTGTTCTCTATGTCTCTCACCAAGAAAGAAGAGTGCCTGCAGCCAGCTTCATGCTCTGACATTCCCCCTTTCCTCAGAGAGCTATAAGAAAGCATCTGAAATCTACCACATGGGCCCCGAATCCAATCTCCAGAACCTCATCAAGCTGTCTGTCTCTGGCACTGAATTCTTCTCAGAGCTTCAACCAAGCTGTTATTTATCTGTCTGTCCATGGCATTATTAACTCTAATAAGTTACTTAACCCCACAATAAATCTTGCCTCCCTCTTGAACCTGCATCTTAGATCCTTCAGTGATCAATTCCATTATTTAATTGTGTTGGCTACATGTGAGCCAGATTCCATGCTATGAGATTAGAGCACAGAGTTAAACAAAAATGGGCCCCTCTTTTCCTGATAAATGCATGGTCTCTTGAGGAAAGCAGGAAGAAATATAGTGACAATTAGTATTATCAATGGTAAAATGAGTATTACTTGAACAGGAGTGACCATAACAAAATAAAGGCTTGCTTAGGGAAGGACTAGTTAATGTTCTGGTCACAAATCACTGCAGGTTCAAGAACTCATATGTGTAAGGTGGTGCAGGAAGTTATCAGCATGTTGGTTCTTCTGAGGTGATCATTCCTGCCACAAGATAGATTCTCTTCCCATTTTTCCATGCTTTGTGTCCCAGGAAACTATATTTGTGAACTGTATCAACTAGACATTCATGTCTTCTAGCTTCAGACTGGTTTTAACACTAATGGGAAGAATCACTAGAACGAGAAGTAACCTCACATTTTTGCCACCACAATATGCCCTCCATAATAGAGTACACCTGCAAACTGAACCAAAATAAACCCTTCCTTACCTCGTTTTTGTCAGGTATTTTGTCACAAGTTGAGAACAGTAACATTGTGAACCAGACCATATTGCCATTTAGGTTATCTTTCAACTCTACAATTCCATAAATCTACAAGGTACGCAGGTATCTCAGATTCAGCCCAGTGGCCCATTCATTAGTTAAAGGTGATGGTGACAGATTTATGGCCACAGGGTTCTTTCAGTAACACATGTGGTGATATAAATGAGACCTCTTTGTTAGGACAATGATCCTTTCTTTCTCCTACTTACCTTGTCTCCCCAATAACTGGTTATAGAGAGAAGCATATGGCTAATTCTCATAGATGCCTATGTTTAGAAATGACAGTCCCATGAGCTCCACTGCTGGAAATCTGGCCATTCAGTAGGTATGAATGCAGCCATTCACAGTCCCAGCCATGTGTGCTAAGCACTGAACACACTGAGCTGATTTTGATAATGGTCCTAGAAACCAAACTTCAAGAAAATAAAAATCAGCAACCTTAATGCTTCCCATTGGTGTAGCAATAAACCTCAGAAGCACATGTTATCACCACTATGTTATAAGAAAAGAAACTAAGGTTGAGAGAGATGAGGTGATTACTGTGGTATTCTCTCTCTCTCTCTGCTTCTCTACATTAATCCCCCCTTCTCAGCTCTCTCGCTCCTCCACTCTTTCTGCTCTTTCCCTGTCCCATCCCCTCTGGAAAAAAAATCTGTTACTGGTTCTAGTCTCTGAAAAACTGACAGTCACATTTAGGGATACCTCTTGGATTTCTGAAAGCTGTACATGTATTTACAATTTTCTAGCAGATGGTCGTTAAGTATCTTGAGAAGGGAGCGTCTTTTCCAAACACAAGGTCAAAGGTGCCCTGTACATCTCCCATCTTCAACTTATTTCAGGTCCTGACCACACCTTTATTTACCCCCATGGTCCAACTTCAGCAGCACAGAATGAACAAGTAAAAGCTCCTTTCCCAATCATAAATTCAACACTTAGCTTGAGAGATGCTGGGTATTCTGATAGTACTGACAGCATTACGTAAATGAACATCTGGACATGTATATGAGAGAATTTCTAGACTGGACTAAGGAAGGAAGACCCACCATAACTATGGGTAGCATCATCCATGGCCTGTAGTCTTGGACTGAATGAAAAGGAGAAAGCTTAGCAATTGTGTCATCACTCCTAACTCTGGATCAGACACAGTGTGATCTCCTGCCTGTAGTTTCTGCCACCATGTTTTCTCTACACATGATGGATTGCACCCCCAAACTCTGAGATAAAATAAGCTTTCTTTGAGTCACTTTTCTCAGGATATTTTATCACCACAACAGGCTTTTTCAGCACTGGAAATCTTTTTATAGCATCAGGAGTCCCCCAGGATTTATTTTTACTTTGGTGTTCACTATTTATTTACTGTGACTTTGAGCAACTAATGATTTCTCTGAATCTCTCTTTTTTTTAATGTGTAAGATGGGACTAAAATGAGGTGGTAAGACGCTCAAATAAAACTCTCTCTTCCTCCCTTCCTCCCCCATTTGTGTGTGTATACAAGTTAGTATTTTCTTTCACCAAATTACTTTTCTAACTCTAATCCTAGACAACTGGGAAGTCTCAAGGATTTGGGCTTCTTCCACAAACTGCTTGGTGCTTGCAATACTTTTAGCAGTGCTTATTGGTGTTTATTTCCTTTATTTGGTTACAGAGCATTCTACCTCCTTCCAGGTTGTTTCAGTCAAGATTCTGAATCTTAGTAGAACAATTTAAAAAACCCTGAGTCTTATTCTCATCCCTGTCCCCATGTCGAGATCAGTCTTCCCCTTCCTTTGTCACAATGGGACTGCCATAATTCTTTGTTTGTGTTTCTTTCCTAGAAATTTCCAAATCTGCTTAGACTCATTTCCTAAAGCATTTTGAGATGCCATCTTCACTTCGGGAAGAATAATGTGATGTAATTTAGAAAGCCAAGATTGTAAAGTTAGTTTCCAATTATGGATGAAATGAACCAGTAAGCAGTGCACTATTTCTCATCTCTTTTGTCCTTGCCAGGACATTGCTATACCCTTTCTGAGCGCCTGCTCATGAACACCACAGAACAACTGCTATGACAGCAGGGGTGCAGCTCGTAAAAGAAGAAAGCAATAGCGTATGGGGAAGGGTTCCTTCCCAGGATATCAACTGGGAAGCTGATGGCACCCATGCACATCACCAGGAGCTATACTATAACAAAGAAGAGTCCTTGTCGCCTTGTAAAGACATAAGAATACTCAAGGTCTCTTTGTTGGAAAATGCACAAGGCCAATTAGGTGGGTCTCGGTAATGACAAAACAACAACAAAACAAAAAACAAAAAACACTGCATGGCAGAAAAGTCCAAATGAACTAACCCAGCTATGGGCATATATGGACAGAGATTGATGGTAAAAGTCAATATAGTTAGTCATGGAGTAAAAGACTTGATATTTTCCAGTCAGAGCAGGTGAAAATATATTGAAGAACTAAAGGTTAGGTAGTGGTCAGTATTTATGAATGTCTCCTTGTGTGGCAGAGCATTGAACTCTCTGGTCCAGGGTAGATGTAGAGAAGACTCCATTCCTAAAAGGTTACTCAAATACCACTGTCACTGCTAATGATGATAATGACTAAATCTGAGTGCTTATTAAAGGCCAACAAAACATGTTTGAGTGAGAATGGCTTGCTGTAGTGGCAGCTTTTTGGCACACAGTCTTATCTCAAGGTCTGTTTCTTTTCTTTTTTTTTTCATACATTTTTTTATCATGTTTCCTTCTTCCCCAGCTCCTTCCAGATACTACCTATCTCGCTACCTGCCCAACTTCATGTTTTCTTTCTCCCTCATGGTCTCCAAAAACAAAACAAAACAAAACAAAACAAAAACAAACAAACAAAAAAAACAACCCAAACAAAGCATAAATCAAAGGGAAAAAGAAACCACTAAGACAAAAATTCCTCTACCCTGAGATTTCAGCTTACACCCATATGAATGGCTAAGAAAAAATTCAAGTGACAATACATGCTCAAGAGGATGTGGAGAAAGGGGAATCGTCCTTCATTGCTGGTGGGAATATAAACTTGTACAACTGCTTTGGAAAACAATTTGGAACTTTCTCAATTAGGAATAGTGCTACCTCAAGAGCCAGCTATACCACTCCTGGGCATATATCCAAAATATGCTCAAGTATACAACGAGGACAATTGCTCAACCATGTTCATAGCAGCTTTATTTGTAATAGCCAGAACCTGGAAACAACCCAGATGTCCCTCAACTGAAAGAATGGGTACAGAAATTGTGGTACATTTACACAATGGAATACTACTCAGCAATTAAAAACAAGGAAATCATGAAATTTTTAGGCAAATGGTGGTATGTAGAAAAGATCATCTTGAGTGAGATATCCCAGAAACAGAAAGACACACAGGGTATATACTCACTTACAAGTGGATATCAGGCATATAATATAGGATAAACATACCATAATCTGTATACATAAAGAAGCTAATCAAGAAGGAGGACCCTGGGTAATATGATCAATCCTCACTCAGAAAGGCAAACACAATGGACATTGGAAGAGGGAGAAAATAGAAAACAGGGCAGGAGCCTACCACAGAGGGCCTCTGAAAGAATATACCCAGCAGTGTATCAAAGCAGATGCTGAGGCTCATATACAAACCTTGGGCAGAGTGCAGGGAATCTTATGAAAGGGGGAGATAGAAAAACATGGAGGGCATAGGAGCTCCACAAGGAGAGCAACAGAACCAAAAAATCTGGGCCCAGGGGTATTTTCTGAGACTGATACTCCAACCAAGGACCATCCATGCATGGAGATAACCTAGAACCCCTGTACAGATGTAGCCCATGGCAGCTCAGTATCCAAGTGGGTTCCCTAGTATGGGGAACAGAGACTGTCTCTGACATGAACTCAGTGGCTGGTCTTTGATCAAACCCCACCCCCATGTGGAAGCAGCCTTGCCAGGCCACAGAGGAAGACAGTGCATCCAGTCTTGATGAGACCTGATAGGCTAGGTTCAGATGGAAGGGGTAGAGGACCTCCCCCATCAGTGGACTTGGAGATGGGCATGGGAGGAGATGAGGGAAGGAGGGTAGGATTGGGAGGGAATGAGGGAGGGAGATACAGCCAGGATACAGAGTGAATAAACTGTAATTAATATAAAAATTAAAATATAAGACAAAAATTCCAAACAAAATAAAATGAAATATACCAAAACTGGAGTTTGTTTTGTGTTGGGCCTGGAGCTCCATGGAGCATAATTCACATACCCATTGACTTAAAGAAAGCTGATACAGACTTTGGAGCACTGACCTAAATGTTATGTCTGTGTCAAAGCTCTCATTTCAAGGTTCAAAAATCTGTGTAGACAATGAGGTAGAAAGATTGTAAGAGCCAGAGTGATTTCAAAGAAAGAGACACAACAGGATTGATTCACGTTTGAAGTTAACAGAGACTGTGACAGCATTCCCAACACCTGAACAGATTCAAGCCAGACAAAATCACAGCACTGAAAAGCAGATGCAAAGTCCAAGCCCAACCAAGAAACTTATTTAAAATAGATACTTTCTGGGAAAAGTTCTGTTACTCTTAATCATAGAAATACAGAGAACCATGAGTAATGAAGGCAAAGATTATGATTTATAGAGATTGTGTGTGTTTGTGTGTGTGTGTGTGTATGTGTGTGAGTGAGTGTTACTGGGGGTGAGTGCTTCTGAAGGTGTGAACATAAATGTCAGAATCTGACCAGCAATGTCTGCAAAATAAGTCAAGGGAGTAGTAGAGGGAGTCAATATCACACTAAGTATGCCTTGATCTCAGGCCTAGAACTGGGGAAGAATTCTGAATCTTATAGGATAATAGTAAGTATAAGGAGGAGATAAGGAATAATCATGACTGATGTTGGCCATACCCCACCTATCTCACATCATGATGGGATTAACAGTAGTAGGATGGCTCGTTCCAGTATTTTGGGTAGTAGTTGTTGGAAAAGCAGAAACCAGGAATAAATGTAGGATTGACAATACTAGTGGAAAAGGAGAAAATGGTGAAAGATGGCTACTGTGTAGCTACACTGTCAGAGCAAAAAAAAAAAAAAAAAAAAAACTTCATTTTATTTTCACTTCTAGGTGAAATTTTGGCAGGAATTCTGAGGGTCTGCATAGTCAGACTATAGAGTTCAGAGAAATTAATGTAAGCTCTTTGGATATCGAATGTCCTCCAAAGGCTCATGTGTTAAAGGTGAGGACACCATTATGTTACTTTTGGGAGGTTGGTGGCTGCTTTGTGAGTGAGGACCAGTGGGAAGTCACCATATCATTGAGGGTGGAGTTTCAGTGAATAAGGGTATGACTTGAGCACCCTCCTATTCTGTCCTAGTTTTCGCTACCATGTACTCCCGCTCCCCCCATTATGTTTTACTCAAAGCAACAGGTCCAAATGACCATGAACTGAAAACATTAAAAGTGAGACAAAACAAAGTTGATTATCTGGTATTTGTTATAGTGACAGAGAACCCATACTTCAATAGGAAAATCCCCCTATTTAATAAAAACTTTCAAGTGGAAATACTGCTCAGGAACACAATCCTGGTGCTGCTCCATTCTGACTTTACCCATCACAGACTATCACCTTTGAGTCTCTGAAAACAGAGACTGCACCTTCACTCCACCATATAAAACCTAGCAAGTTGCCATATTTCACAGACTTCTTCAAGAATTTCATTTGTATTGATAACACAACTGTGTTACCAAAATGTGAGGACAAAGGGAATAAGCATAGAACATCCTGAAAATCAAATTTGCCTTTATCTCCCCAGCATTGGAATTTCCCAAGTTGATAAATTAGACTTTTCTCAGTAGATAGTAAAAAGAATGGTCTGGATTTTAATCCTTAATTCACTATATCCTGACTGTGGAAATTTGGGTAAATGTTTAAAACATTCTGTGTCTCAGTGTTCTCCTTTATAAAATGGGCTAGTGTCAAGAGGTACCTCATAGGAATATTAGTAAGACAAATTCAAAGAACCTAAAAACACATTTTCCCTTAGTAGACAAGTGTCTACAACTACAACCAAATGATATGGCAATAGAAAATATACTTACCATCTCACATCTTTAGGAAAACAGAAGGCAAGGATGCTGTAGCTAGCTATTTCATACATTTTGCAAGCATCTATTATGTCCCCTAAGAGAATTCCATACCCCAAATTGATTTGTTACAAAAGTAATATTAATATGTAATTAATGCTGGGGTAGATATGAAGATACAGAGAAAATTCTGGTTTTATCAGATTAAATAATTGTTATGAGGTGAGCTCTAAACAGAAGAGGCAAAAGGGAAGCAAAAGAAAAGTAGACAGAAACAAAAAGGTGATTTGAGGAGTTGGCTTAAAAATGGAGCTAGTTTTTATTTTGTTATTTTTTTGTCTTACTGGTTTTTTATTTTGCAAGTTACTTTTTGAGAGAGAGATAAAAATATATTGTATATCAAATTTTTAAACAAAAAGAAACTAAAATGTTTAAAGACTTCAGTCTTACCAGAAGAAACTAAATTACGCTAACAACCTTGATTGAATTTAAAAGAGAATTGTGTATCTCAGATGATAACCACTCAACAAATCCAACCCTTGTATAGGAAAACTTCTGATGAACAGAAACAGTGAGATGACAATATATGAACAAGTGGTAAATTTTTGATAATTAAAAAGTTGGATCTATTGTTTATGCATGTTTTACTTGAATGCATGTATGTGAACCGCATCCTTGCCTGGTACTTTCAGAGACCAGAAGAGGACATCATCAGATCCCCTGGAATTGGAGTTATAGCCAGTTGTGAACTGCTGAGAACTGAATCCAGGTCCCATGGAAGATCAGCAAGTGCCTCAAATTGGGAAATAAAACTTTGTTCCCTGAAGTGGCTGTTGTGAGGACAAGATGATTTAAAGAACCTAAGGGTGTTCTTCAAACTTTAAGTCATGAAACTGTTCTGTGCTCCAACAGAAAAAAAAAAAAAAAGTCAACCTGGTTTAAAAAAAAAAAAAAAAAAAAAAAAACTGAATTGAAGCAATTAAGAACTTAGAACCTGTTACATTCCCCAGGAGAAAGACTAGGGCTCTGCATTTCAGCCTCATCTCCTCTAAAGAAATAGTGCAGCATAGGAGGAGTTGAAAAAATGAAGGCCCATTCTGTTTCTTACTCTGACACCCTTCTGAGCATCAACAAAATGGGAAAAAATCACACCTGCTCTGATAAGGTGATAAGGGCTGTGTGAAACTTAAACAAAGTAATGTTTGTGGATACCTGATAGAAACAAACACCAGAATGACAAGTACAGCACTCCTCTTCTGCGTGGGTGTCCAGCTGTTGGGAGCAGGTGTCTAGACTAGCCTCTGGCATACCGTTAACCCAAGGAAACTCCTGTCTGCTGGTACCATGAACACCTAGTTTTTACCCTTGGCTATGGTGGGTGGCTTTGCAAGTCTAATTCTCTCTCTGAGCTTGTTTCTGTACCTATAAAAGTTACCTTTTAGCCAGTAGCTTTCCAAAAATGGTCATTATACGCAGCTGGAGAGGTAAGTAGCAGATGATAAGAAGTAGGAAATTCCCCTTTGTTTATAAGTTCCTTCTCCCACTATCAAATCATCCCCCAAAGGCAAGAAATCTTTTTATTAAATCATGCAAGAAAAGCTGGTCAGATGGAAGGGGAGGAGTACCTCCCCTATCACTGGACTTAGAGAGGGGCAGAGAGGAAATGAGGGAGGGAGGGTGGGATTGGGAGGGACTGAGGGAGGGGGCTACAGCTGGGATACAAAGTTATTAAACTGTAAATAATATAAAAAGTAAAAAAAATAATTAAAAATAAAAGGGAAAAATAAAGTTACTATAAGCAAAAAAAAAAAAAAAAAAGCTTTAGCCACAGTATGGGTTGATAAATCGAGTCTGTGGCATGAAGCAGCTGAATTTCAGCATAATTTGTTATACTTTAATTTGAAAACCAATTTCCAGCTAGTTAACTAGCCACACTTCTGGTCTTTTACAATATCTGTTAATGCTGCCTTGATATGATCAAAATTTTCTCCCAGTATTGCCTTTCTTTTTTTATTTAACTTTATTTACATATTTATTTATTACAATTTGTTCACTTTGTATGTGCACTGCAGCCCCTCCTTGTCTCCTCTCAGTCCCATGAATCCTCCCTCTTCTCCCCCTATGCCCTTTCCCTAGTCCACTGATAGACTTCTTCCCCTTCTATTTTATCAGATCTCATCAAGGCTGGCTGCATCATCTTCCTCTGTGAACTGGCAAGGCTGCACTCTGCCCCCAGGTGGAGGTGATCAAAGAGCCTGCCACTGAGTTCCTGTCAGAAGCAGCCCCTGTACCCCTTACTAGAAAACCCAGTTGGGAACTGAGAAGCCAATGGGCTTTCTTTGAACAGGAGGTCTAGATCTTCTCCATGCATGGTCCTTAGTTGGAGTATCAGTCACTGCAGGCCCAGGTATTTTGGCTCTGTTGTTCTTGTGGAGTTCCTGTCCCCTCCAGGTCTTTCTTTCTCCCTCTTCTTCCATAAGGATTCCAGCACTCTGCTCAAATTTGGCTATGAGTCTCAGTGTGTCCTTTGATATCCTGGTGGGTAGAGTCTTTTGGAGGTCCTCTGTGGAAGGATACTTTCCTGTTCCTTGTAGCTAAACAGAGAATTCTCAACAGAGGGATATCGAATGGCAGAGAAACACTCATAGAAATGCTCAACATCCTTAGTCATTTGGAAAATGCAAATCAAAACAACCCTGAGATTTCACTTCATATCCATCAGCATGGCTGAGATCAAGAACTCAAGTGACAACACATGCTGAAGAGGATGTAGAGAATGGGGAATCCTCCTCCATTGCTGGTGGGAATGTAACCTTGTACAACCACTTTGGAAATTAATCTGGCATTTCTTCAGGAAATTAGAAATAGTGCTACCTCAAGATGCAGCTATACTATTCCTATGCATATACCCAAAAGATGCCCCACCATTCAATAAGGACATTTGCTCAACTATGTTTGTAGCAGCACTATTCATAATAGCCAGAATCTGGAAACAACCTAGATGTCCCTCAATGGAGGAATGGATACAGAAATTGTGGTACATTTACACAATGGAATACTACTCAGCAATTAAAACAAGGAAATCATGAAATTTGCAGGCAAATGGTAGGAACTAGAAAAGATCATCCTAAGTGAGGTAACTCAGAAACAGAAAAACAGAAAGGATATATATTCCCTTATAAGTTGATATTAGCCTTATAATATAGGATAAACACACTAAAATCTATAGCCCTAGCTAAACAACAATGATGACCCTAGGGAAGATGCTTAATCTTTTTTTCAGCAGGGCAAACAGGATAGACGGCAAAAGTACCAGTATTGTTTTTCTTATGTGAAATGAAGATGCCTAAACTGGCCAAAGACCAGCAGAGTTGTCCATTTTCATTATATCAAAGTCTGTGTATAAAAATTGAAAAGTCCCATTGAGAGAAAAGGTAGACAATGTGAATGACATGTTCAGCATCTCAGAGAGGAATGACAAAGATGACTCATGACCATAGACATCATGAGAAGAGTTCATTCTCAGTGCCACATGTTTTCTTTCTACTGCTTCCGTTACAGTTTGCCAGCCAAGTAACTTTCAGGTTGTTTATTCTCTATACTCTCTCCGCTATTCTTGGATGTAGAGAAACTTCATTCACTTGTCAATAAAGTCACAGGCCATGTGCAAACCAATGTAAGAAGCAGGCAGTTATGGATTCTCAGCATATTAGATCAGACTAAACCAAGTGTTTCTCAAAATTTTTAATGTGCATAGAAATCTCTTGTGGGGTCTTGTTAAAATACGGATTCTTATTCCAGATGTCTAGGGTAGATCCCAAGAATCAGCATTTCTAACAAGTCCCCAGGTAATGTCAATGCTGCTACTTATGTTTTCATTGATCCTATTTCTAAACATTCACAGTTACAGTAGTGATTCATTTTCTTTTAAAGTTTATTTATTTATGAATTTTATGTATAGCTTTTTTTTCTGCATGTAATTCTGGACACCAAAAGGAGGCATTGCATCTCATGGGACTACATATATAGATGGTTGTGAGCCAACATGTGGTTGCTGGGAATTGAACTCAGGATCTCTGGAAGAGCAACCAGTGCTCTTAACCGCTGAGCCATCTCTCTGGCCCTGGGATTCATTTTCACTTGTATCTTGGAACAGCTGGTAAATAGCCATCTTTAGTTTCCAATCTTGGATTTGTATCAATTTCTAGAGTCTGTTTATGAACATTTTCTTTTTCACCTCCCTAGGCCTCAAGTTTCCTTATCTACAAAAGAAAATCACACCAGCTATCACATGTTGACATTTTGAGGCCTGAAAGAATGACAAAGCTATGTTGCAAAGTGGAGAATAGATCAAGACTCTAAGGTCCAAAACAATAAAAATCTTTACACTGAGTTCTCCTTAGGCTTTTACAAAGGACCATAAGTAGTAGGTAGTGGGTGGGCCATCAATACTTATAGACTGAAAGATTTCCATGACGAGTCTGCAGATGGAGGACATCTATACAAGAGAAACTGCACACTTTATTGAAAAATCACATCAATGGGTTCAGGGATCTCATTCTTTTCTCTGATTTCACATAGAAATGAAACCATATAGGCAATCTTTTAAGGTCTCTATAAGTGTCCACGACATAAAGTACTGCATTTCTCTATGAAAATGGAGGCTTCTCTTCATTGAAAATATCTTGTCAAGTTATTTTGCTTCTTTCTGGATTTTCTGCTGCTGCTGTTTCTAAATCTTTCTAATGTGTCAAGGCCACTTGTCTGCTGCTACTTTAATAACAGCTTCACTGATCTATGTTCTCTCAAAAGCAATTATTTTACAAGTCGCTGAACTAATTCTTTTACTTTTTGTAGTTCTTACGGAATAAAGGAAAGTCTTGAAAATGGAAAGATGCTTCTCTATTGTAGCCCATTATTTCATAAGTAGTCTGCATGACACTATTTTACTATTTAAATTGAAAACTTAATTGTGTCCTGTGGTATCTGGATACTTCATAACACCTCTTTTGCAACTTGAAATAAAATAATTCAATAAAAATTTATTTTATTAAATGACCTGATTTTGCTTTTACCACAGAAACACTTTGTAGGCATATTACCCTAGGACATCAAATTCCATGGAGGCACAGCGAACCTTCCTGCTCAGACTACATGTGTGGATGTCACCAGCCTTCTGGATAAAACCGTGACATGCTCTTTAAAAAAAATGACCAAGGCAAAGAATTCACAGCTACTAATCATAACAAATTCTTCAGTTCACAAGGTGAGATTGGGTGACTTTTTAAAACGTCTTACCAAATAGGTAAGCTCAACTTTGAATTACCTTTCAACCTATGTTTTACTGCCTTATGAAGTGGACTTGCACCACTTCCCTCCCTCACTGCTTTCCTTTCCTCAGTGTATTCTGTATTAGGAACATAGGAATCAAGTGTCAATCCACTTCTGGTAATGTGGCCTCTGTTTAGATACCCACCTTAGAATGACATAGGGAAAATTACACAAGGTGCAAATTCAGAAAGGCTTGGGTGCAAATCACACATGCCTGTGGTAGAGCCACTAATTTAATGCAACTGGGTACTTTCTTAATCTGTACAAGGGGATGAGTACTTGCATGATTGTTACCAGGAGGAAAGAATAGGTTTTGAATGACCTAGTATTTAGTGGGTGCTTAATAAGTGTTAGCACTTTTGTTGTCACTATCAATTCAAAACTTAACAGTTCTCTTATCTTTTTTGTGAGGGTTGCTATTGACTTCCCATAGTTGCTCCTCACATCATCACCTCTTCTGATAACCTTATCTGAGTGAGTATCTACGCATCAAGCATAGGCTAAGCCAGTCCCATTTTGTGACAGTATGCTTCACCACAGAACATTTTGCTTTTTAAAGCAGATTGCCAAAGAGCGAGGCTTTATTTCCCTCTTTAAAGAGAGTTAACTGAAGATGCAAAACTACCACACTTAACTTCTCCCTGGCCTCCAAAATGGATGGCCCCCGCCTTCCTCAGCTGAGTTTTCATCCATGTCCCATGTAACACAGCAATCACAGCATGAAGTTTCTAGACACTTCTATTGGAATTGCAATGTCTTTCTCTGCTTTTCAATAGTATTTAACATTTTTAGTGTTTACCATGGTATTTTACATACACACAATAAACACAGATTCAGACTCTCTTTATAAACTTCCATGGATCCGAAGCCCTACTGATCCAGTCCTGTGACCAAATTCTGCACATATGCGTGCTTTCACTCATTAACAGAGAGGATACCGCTCTAAGAGCAGAGCTCAATAAGAGCCCCACTAGCCTTGGAAGCCTGGTCATCTGCACTGAAACAGGAGCATTGGCACTCTGAAAAACAGGGCTCAGAAATGTCTAATCCTCAGATTCTCCACGTACTGCACTTTTGTTTTAGTGCATTTTCAGTGACTCCAACAGTAATGAAAGGGACCAAGGGTTTATATCTTGAAATTTTCTACTCTCTGGCAAATATGAGAGGCTTAAGAAAGAGGATAAAAGCCAATACCTCCCAAAAGGGCCATTAAAGCCACCACCTACAAAGTCCTTTCCTAGATAAATGTGGCATACTAAAAAGAACCTTATGTAGGAGCTCAGACACCTGGGATCTTGTCCTGTTGTGGTCACTAACTTGCTCTTCATGTAAACCAAGCTGTTGTTAGTATAAATGCTTTTGAAAGTTCCTTCTAATCCTTTATGGGCTGTAAAGAGTCTTTTATCTCAAAGACTATGGTTCTTAACCTTTATTGGGTTGCAGTCCCATTTGAAATTCAGTAGAATGTTATGAACCATCTGCTCAGAAAAGGCATTACCCTCATGGAATTGTATATGTCATCTTGGGGGCATCATGGAGTTCCAGAATCCATGGGCACCTGGTTAAGATCTGGTTTTGTTTGTTTGTGGCTTTGTTTGTTTGCTTGTTTTTCAGGATATAAAAAGGCGTATAAGCTAGAAGAAAATAAAAGGCAAGAGTAACAATTCCTTGGACTCAGTCAATCTTAACAATCTTAACAATGTTTCCTAACATTTGACCTTTTTTTTTTCTTTTAACAGAAATGTTTTCTGTTTTGTTTTATTTGTTGATTGCTGGAAAGGAAGCTATTGGGTGAAAGTAGGAGGAAAGAAAATCCAGATAGGCCTAAGCTTTGACATGCAAACATGCTTAGCAGATTTGTCCTCGAAGGCAAAAGCAGAAAGGCTACCATCCTAAGCCTATACTGGGGTAGGACACTGGGAATTACTCATGTGGTCTGGCCTCACTGAATTTCAGTAACATGTCATGGTACCAGGGTGCCAATCTGGTACTTGTCAGTGTCCATGTCCTCAGAAAGAGAAATGGCACAATTCTCTAATATTCAGCTAACATCCCTCCTCTCTTTCAAATAAGTTAAACAATGGCCCCCAACTCAAGTGGTCTTTAGATCACATAAGATACCTAAGTTCAATCTGACTCATGAAGAATCCAATGACCTTTGAGGAAAAAGTTCAGAGAAGATTGGAAAACTAGGCTCTCTTCTTCAATACACGTCAGTGGGTATTTCCACTTCAGTAGAGCTTGGAGCTTGAGAAAATCCAACCATCCAGTGTCCTAGGAGCTGCTCACAACAGAAATTCTGGGGAGATGAAGACAAAATACAAGGAGAAAAACAAAAAAACAAAAAAAACATGTGTCTACAACATCTGCTCCTTATTTTATAGCTTCCCAGACACTGAAAATACAAGGCCAGAAATGAGCTGCTCTTCAGTACTGATAGCTCACAAAGTTTTGAAGTAGACCCTTTCACAACCTGGAAAGGGTCTCTCAATGCCAAGTCCTTTCCAACCTAAAAGGGAAAGAAGAAAGTAGGAAGTTAGCTAGGCCTAGACCTGGGTAAATATTTAGAAGGTATTGAGCAGTAGAGTCTCTCTACTTACTTACCCTGTAACTGGTACTTAGTCTGGAAGAGGGACTTTATATGCAACAGGCCCAAGACAGCTATCATTAGTACTAGAGACTGTGCCTTTTACCCCACCCCCAATTCCCTAAAAATCTATCAACAGGGGAAGCAAAATCCTGATAGTAAAACTTCTGAGACTACCGCCCCACTCTTCTCCCTTACATGGTAGCCACAGCCTTTATGGTCCTTTCAGTATCTCCAAACTTCCTTTGACCAGGCCTTCATTTTTAAAGCTGATAAGGAGAGGCTTATCTATCTCTAGGCCAAGGAGGACTGGCAGTGACAGGAACAAAATAGAAGGCTAAGGAGCAGATGGCAAGCCAAACTCCAGATACCTGGACTTCATTAATGTGCATATTGGTTCATGTTATGCCAGAGATCAGATAAGCGAGCAATCAAAAGTCCTACGCAGAGAAAGACATTTCGCTGACCCCCAAGTCTCCTGTGACCTTAGTAAGTCACTTATCCCCTCTGAACTTAAGTTCCTTTGTTTGTTGAGTTAGAACACTTAGTATTCTCCTTATTTCTGGCACGTGATGTGGATCAAATAAGATCATGGATATGAATGTTCTGTGCACTAGAAAAATATAAAGGACTACGGATGATGGTTCAGGTAGGAAGGACTGAAAAAGCGACGTGGTCTGAAGGAATAAAGTCCCACTACAAATACTTGGACATCTGTTATAATTTCAAAAGGGAAGTCGCTTATTTCTTTACAGACTCAAAGGATGTCAGACTTACAAAGTTCCATCATCTCATTTTACAAACAGAAATTGAGATGAAGAAGAGGAAATATGCTTGGCCAAAATATTACAGCCACATATTCCCGATGAATTCAACTAAGAAACAACCTGAAAATAATGTGTCTGAGGAAGAACAGAAGGGGAAGAGAACTTCAAATCGTACAAAACCTCACAAGTGAAGTAAGTTTAAAGAAAAGGTAATTTTAGGATCATGAACTGAGGCATGGAGTGAGTTTTCACCCTCTGAACTTCTGTGGCATTCCAGTGTTCAAAATCCTAGATGTCAAAAAAGGGGGGGGGGGCTAAATTGAAGAGCAACTTGTAATGACAGGTAGAAATAACATACCTGTGGCCTCAACTCTCATCTCCAGGAAGTTTTCCTTGAGAACTGTGGGGGAAAATAAAAGAGATTTCAATAAAGCCTTTGAAATTAGGGCTAAAAAAGGTAAATGGCAAAAAACTTACTTGACTAGTAAAATTTTCTGATTAGGGAATTTCTTGATTATGAAATTATTCTGCTCAGACATTTTACTGAATTTAATTTTATTCTTCTAGGTTGGACAGGTTTAGAAAACCCAGTATTCTTGCCTTGAAGCCATCTTTTAGTCGCCAAAACTATTTTTGAGTACTAGACTATGGGTGACTAGATACAATAGACAAGTTGGCCAAAGACCCCAGTTTACATCCTGCGATTACCCCTACTGGTGAGAAGGGCAAGAAGGCAGAAGTACCATGTAAAAGATAGAGACTCCTTTTTTCTTAAAAACCAAACCAGCTCTACTTGGACTGTTAGTGAGCTTAGATTAGCCCTAAATTAGCCTTCCTTACTCAGCTGAGAACAAGTTGGGGGACAGACACAATCACAAAAAATAAATCCCCCAACAATATGTCCAGAGCATCCCATATAATACCTGGTTCCTGCATCTATATCTACAGCCTTCTATTTTTCTCTCATCTCTTGAAATTGCTTATAACTATTTGCATAAATTATCTTATCCCCATTCATGGCTTCAATTCCATCAAATACTGGAAATCTTTCAAAGTGTCACTTCTCATATTGCAGTATATATGGATGCCCCACACTAGAGTTCTATAATACAATAGTTATACCTAATAGTTCTGTTACTAAATCTATGCAGGCCACACTCTGACAATTAGATTAAGTGGCAGTTACTCATTTGGGCATTTCTACCTGGAGGTCTTACACTGTCTTCACAGTCAGCATTTGAAATTGAACACAGCAAACTGTCTCACAAAACCTGTTTCTTTATGCCTAATTATACCATCTACCAAATTGCCCAAGTTGGACTTTTCTCTCTCAGCATTTCTATAATGCCTCACATTTGAAAAGTCAGCAGTCTGATTGAACTGATCTCAAATCTGTCCTTTTATTCCATTCCCATGGCAATGCCTTAGGTCAGGACTTTAATGAACTCTTGCCAGCAAGATTTGTTTCCTAATTAGTCTCCTTGCTTCCAATCTTTACCACCAGAGTGATATTTTTACCACTCAGTGAGTTCAGAATATTCACCAACGCTTAAACATCTTCCATGACCTACCCCCAGTAGACTATAATACAAAGAGCAAACAGTTTAATATGTCATATAAAACCTTTGCAGTCTAGCTCTAATCCATTTTCCTGGTCTTTTGTTCGGCTAACATTTCTCCTCTCACCCCTACATTATAGACAAAGTGAAACACTAATCACTTCTGAAGCTTTCCTGCCTCATAAAATACACTTCCCTCTTTTTTTCCTGACAAATATCTAATAAATTTTCCTTTGAGTTTTTCATTTTTAACTGTTGAACCTCTTCAACAAGGGAATAAGGAACAGATGCTATCAAAATGGCAGGCTACAGTCAAGTATACAAATGGAAAACTAAAAGGGGTAAGGCAATAGTTAAACAACTCAGTATTTTTTTTTATTTGAAATGATAGAAGTTGTTAACAATGACCATATCAGGGATTAGTCACATAACTAGTAACATCTTGCTTAGCCAACATGTGAAAACACTAATGGAAGAGGTGGATTCATGTGGGAGGAATATTTCCTGTGTGGGTTCTGAGTAAGAAGAACCTATGGGTAGCCAAGATCGCATACTGAAGGTATATTTGTCTTACCTACATTCCTTCCTTCCAAGGCAGAATCTTAGGACAGACAACAGGATTAAGTCTAGGTTCTGGAAGCCCAGATAAACAGTTATAGAACATCATAGGCTGAAGTACCTGCTTTAGCCAAGGTCCTCTGGGTTTGTGGTTGGTCTAAGTCTGAGCACTGGCTGACAAATCCCAGCCCATTGGTAACATTACCTATCTTTCCATGTTCTCAAAATCATCTTGGTTACAGTTTCCCTAGTGAAACTTAGCCTGCACTAAAAATTCTATTAGACTTTCTTCATGCCTCTTCATCTTCCCTTCTTCATGCCTTGACAGCACGTCCTAAGATACAAATCAATCTCCCAAATTTTGCTGTGTATCTCTATTTTACCAAGCCCCAGAAATCAAGGACTTGACCTCACTTTCATCTGTTACAGTAGAATAAGTGATAAGTTATTGTTTAAACAGAATTTGGCTGAGTCCAGAGTTGCCTATGGCTGCCAAGCTACACTAGAGTAATTCTTCATGTGGAATCACATCTTGGATAATTATGTCCCATGGTTTTTGCAAGAGAATGTCAAACTTATCCTAGCCTCATTGATGATAAAGGTGCATTGTTCTCCTTTTAACTGACATAGAAAAGTTCACTCTTTTTCTTTGCCAGGAAGCACAATTTTAAAACTCTCTGATTAGTCACATAGAACAAATGCACAGCAAACACCCTGAAAACTAAGCAATCATTCCTCTAGGTGTTTTTGTCCAAATGCTCCCAAATGCCAAGGGCTTGGACAGTTTGTACCAGCATTTGAGAAAATTTAAAAACAAATGGAAGAAAGGATGATCAGAAGGAAAAGAAGTGAGGAACTCAGGAAGAGAGGGATAAAAGGAGGAAATAATGGGTTCTCAGGACCCACTCTAAAGATCAATTTTAGTGAGTCTAGAGTACATGCCATGAATCTGGAGTGATTTTTTTTACAACTTTTCAAGAGATTTAGATAGACAGAAAGTTTGATAGTCATTGATTGAGCTAACTATTTATACTTACTCCAAGTCCACAGGTAATACAATGTTATCTACTGCATGCCTTTGTCAGCTGACCTTATAGTATGGAGTCTAAATAAATGAAAAAAAAAAACAAAAAAAAAACCAAAAAACAAAAAAAACAACAACCTTCTTTGGATGTAAAGTTTTTTCCAACATACCTTGGGATGTGTGCTGGCTAGCTTTATGTAAATTTGACACAAGACAGATGATCATCTGAGAGGAGGGAGCTCAACTGAGTAAAAGACTCCATAAGATCAGGCTGTAGGCAAAACTGTGGAGCATTTTTCTAATTAATGATTGATGGGAAAGGGCTTGCCCAATGTGGGTGGTACCACCCCTTGGATGGTGGTCCTGGTTCTATAAGAAAGCACAATGAGTAAGTCACAAGGAGCAAGCCAGTTAGCAGCACTGCTCCATGTCCTCTGCATCAAATCCTACCTGTAGATTCCTTTTCTGATTTCCTTCAGTGATGTTCAGTGATGCGGAAGTATAAGTCAACTAAACCCTTACCTCCACAATTTGTTTTGGTCATGTTGCTTCATCACAGCAAGAGTAACCCTAACTAGGACAGATATGTGTATATCTGTCCATATAAATATTACAATATTTACATGTGCACAGTATGTTCATGAGAGAGAAAGAGAAAAAAGAAAAAAAAACTGGAAAAAAGATTAGGAAAAGAGACAACAGAAAGAGGAAGACACAAGATAAGAAAAACAAGAAGGCTCACATAAAGAGAACACAGGCAGAGAAAAACAAAAAATACAGAAAGAAACAGGATGGTAGGGTCACAAGTAAGAACAAGTAAGAGAAAAAGACAGGACACAGATGAAAAATAGAAGGTGATCTACAATAAATGCAGAAAGAGGGGAAGAGAAAAAGGTGGGAAGAGAGAACAAGAACTATAGAGAAACAGAAAAGGAGATGGAAAGAGCAGAAATCGATGAGATGCTCTTGATGTATTTATTGAAAACTGCATTTGCTTTTTCTTGTGTTTCGTGTCTCTTACCTTCCAGTTTTCCGGGAAGCTGTTTCAAAGAATCTGGTTCTGGATGCCACCCTGCAAATAGAAGCCAACCCAGTCTGTTGAGTTGCAGTGGAATACATGTGAGAACCAAACCAATGAAAAGGACATTATACTCAAGCACGGGCCTTACTTTTTCTGGCAAAAAGCCAAGGATTTGAGAGAAGCTCAAATATCAGAATGAGATATGGCTCAGAAGCCAGAGGTACTCCAACCAACAAATAAACCCTTTACTACCTATTGATCCAGAATGGTCAAAGTTTGTGACCAACTCAGACCTGTCTTTTGAAAAATAAATGAAAACAATCTTCTGTTTCAACGTGTGGTTTAGGGCACATGCTTTGCTAATTTAGCTGAAGTTGTTGAGGCTTTTTTCTTGCCCCAATTTTGCAATTATGGAAAAGAAGAAACACAAAAAAAAGAGGAAGCAGGAAGTAAGATGCTAAGAGATAAGAAGGTCCTGATGAGAGGACAGTCAGGCTGGCTATGGCCAAGCAAAGCAGGTCCCTTAGGTCTACTTCTGTGCTGGCTCTGCAGCTTACTGCCCAGCCACAAGAAGGCCTCTCGATGTCAGTTCATCTCCTGTCCTGAAAGAGGATCTTTAGAGGACCTGAGTCGTTTTGGAAATTTTTTTAAAATGTACCCTTTCCTTGCAAGAAAGTAAGAAGAAGAAAAAAAGCCCCACGCACAAGCACAGTGACAAGAGGAATGTGTTCATTAAACTACTTTAAAACCAGTAGCAATAATGCAAAATAACGAAAAGACTTCTAGAGCACAAAACTAAAAGTAATTTTTCTACTCTGCAGACATCTAGAAGGCTAAGAAAAATGGGTCTTTATCTAAGATTGTGCAGAAGTCTTCCTCTTTAGCTGAGCTTTGTGTGTTGAGTGGAAAACTCCTGACATGGATGACACTGGATAGTCCACTAGAATATGAAGTGAATGATGTTTCATGTGTTATAGCTAATAGAGATAGTGATACTGAAGGCACTTGTAGTGGCCAGCACAGGCCTTAGGTCAACTTGAGGAAGAACAATACTTACACGGATGATGGGACTTCCCCTGCATTGCCAGCCAACATTTCTGGCTTTGGCTCTGGCTTTTGTGAAGTACTGGCCCGGCAAGGAGGGTCTGGGGGCCTCACTGGAGGACGGATGATTGTTTGTTTTTCTCCTGGGGGGCGAACTTTGCTGAAACAGTCAGTATCTCCTAAAAGAAAAAAAAATCCAGGACATAAATAATCAACCAAACAAAATACAAAGCATTAGTAGGTACCTAAACTGAGGTTGCCTGGGCCTTCTTTTCTGGTACCCATTTTTTCTTGGCTAACAGTATCTCTCTTTTTGTTTTAAAATTCTTCTGTCTGATGTCCTTTTGAAAGCCCACATTTAAATCTGGGTCGCACAACTTCATGAACCTTCTGTTTTTTATGAATTTCCTAATTCTATATTTGCTCAACTTTATGCTTCAGAGTAGCAATACAATTCAGGTTTACAGAAATTGAAGGGATTAAGTTAGGAATCAGTATGTTTACTATAGTGCCAGCTACACAATAGATGATTGATGAGGAACTTGAATTTGATAAATTCATTGCCACTAAAATTCAGATCCTGAGACTAGAGAAATTGCTTAGCTGTTGAAAGTACCTACTGCTTTTGCTAAGAACCCAAGTTAGGTTCCCGTACCCATGTCAGAAGATTCGCAACAACCTGTAACTCCAGATCCAGGTGATCCAACATTCTCTTCTTAACCCTGGGCAATTGCACTCATGTACACATCTACATACCTATGCACACAAATTTAAAAATTAAATCTCAAAAGATTCTAGGTACTTTTCAACATTAAAATACTCTCCTAACTCATCTTCCTACCTCAACATTTCTGGCTTACAAATTCAATGGAAGAAATAAATATATAGTTTTTATGAAATGGTCCTGGCAGGGTTATGTCAAAACAGATGTACTCACACACTGCTGGTGGCACTATAAATTGGACTTATTCTATCTATATACCCATCAAGCATTCTGGAACAAGCTGCATGAAGCATAAAATCATGCATAGGCAATAATTCATACTTGTTTATCCAGTAATTCCATTCTGAAGAAAAAGCACAAAGGAATTCACCCAGGACAGAAATAAGAAAAACCAATTGGCACAAAACACATACCCTAATAGCAAAATGTCAGACCCAACCACAAAAGCTAAACAAACAATTTATTCTTACAAGCAATTAACCAATACATATTACATATAAACTGACAAGAATTTGGACAAGGCCACAGCAAATATATGTATATGAAATAGTTGAAGTAAAAATGAATCCATAAATCTTGGAATGGTAGCTCACATCTGTAATCCCAGCACACAGGAGCCTCAAACAGAAGGATTGACATTATTAGCTCAAGGCCCCCTTGATCTACATAAGCCTAAGCAACAGAGTGAGACTCTGTCTCAACAAATGAAGGAAGCAAAATTTCACAGAAAGTACTCTCATCCCAATAAAGACAAAATTAAAATAGCCATATATGTAACAATGCAAGTGTACTCATAGATCTTGATATTTGCTTAATGTTAGAAGATCTTGATTTTCATTCTTTCTGCAAGATGTTTAAAGTAAAAATAAAACATTAAATTCCACCTCAAGTTTGCACAGGTTTTACTTTTCTTCAAGTACTTCTCAGCAGCTCTAAAATGTATAGAATAAAGTTCAAATTCCTCAGCATTGGTTCGAGACTGTTTTTAAGCTAGGCCCAAATCATTGTTACAGGAATAATGATTGGAAATTGTCTACCAAGTCTATTTTACCAAACTGGTCTCTTTACCACCCCATCAAAAAAAAATCTTAATTTTAGCTTATATAATAGGCTACAAAAGAAAGTACAGAAGGCCTAGAATTATGAAGACCTGGATATGTGGCTTTTTTACTGCTTCCAGGCAGTGACTTAATCTGTGACTATCATTTTCTCATCTGGGAAATGGGTATATAACAATGCATTTTCACAAGGTTATTTTAAGAATCAAGTTATATGGCAGTGTCTAAACCAAGCAGGGGTAAGTAAGTGTTAGACCATTCTGTTTCTTTCATTCTATGGACTCCTGAGCTCACATCATTTGTATTATAGCCATTCTTTAAGAGTGTGTAGGAGAAGTGAAAGTTAACACTAAGGATGTTTGAAAAGGCCGTGTAGAGATCTATTGTTTCATAAGTTTCCTAAATAAATAAAATAATTTAATTGGAATTACTAGACCCAGGAAACAAAGTTCCTCCCAGAAGCCATAGCTTACCAAATAAAAGACCCAGTGCCATATATAAGATATCTCCCCTCACTGTCTCTGATATGAACTCAGTGGTTGGTTCTTTGATCACCTCCCCCTGAGGGGAAAGCAGCCATACCAGGCCACAGAGGAAGACAATACAGCCAGTCCTGATGAGACCTGATAGACTAAGATCAGAAGGAAGGAGAGGAAGACCTCCGCTATCAGTGGGCTTGGGGAGGGGCATGGGTAAAGAAGAGGAAGGAAGTGTGGGATTAGGAGAGAATGAGGGAGGGGGCTAAAGGGGGATACAAAATGAATAAAGTGTAATTAATAAAAATTAAAATAAAAATATTTTAAAAAAGATATCTCTCCTCAATTTGTTCATCAGAGTTATTTTAGAGATCTCAGAACAACACATTCTACTGTCATTGTTCTTGTCTTCCCACCACAACTTGATGATAAAACCCTATTGTTGACGATACCACATGCTTTGGGCACAAAACATGGGGAAATCAAGTTAGTACTGACCAGGAAACGTCCTCCCTGATGGCTAGCTTTCATAATACCAGAAGGTTATATATAGGCTACTGGGGCCGAGGAGTTATCAGCAGCCATACGTAACTGTTAATCCTATAAGCTAAAATAACAACTAACCTGGAAAGATATGCTCATAGGTGCAATAATGGCATGAATGTTACTGGGGTAATCAACTACTTTCTGATTGTATTAGCATCACTATAGGAAAAAGCATCTGCCTGGCACTATAATTATATCCTCAAATTCACGGTTGGGAAGTTCACTGGGACAAAGAATGAACCTACTACTATCACTTTGGTATACAGACATAGAATTGAACTGACCTCTATCATGTTTCTCACAGACACAAATCAATGTAGGTCTCAAACATAATCAGAGCAGTTTATTTCCTCAATGAATAACAGTTAACATAGGAACACACAACTAGCCAAAGTGCAGAAAATAGGTGTCTGTGGTTTTATATTCCTTCTTTACAAGATGCAGAGACTATTGCAAAAGAAAGAATGGAAAGATTATATGATCAACACAATGTCTTCTGGACATTGAAAGATTGTTGCAGTCATGAGCCTACAGCAGGTGTATTTGTAGGGACAAGACTTTGATAACATCAAGCTCGTCAACATTTCACGATGGAGAGAGGAGGGGCATGTAAACCCACTCCTAGCTGAGGAGATATTGACAGCTCTTTGCTGAAAAAAAAAAAAAGGAGTGAGTTTTCTTTACAGTGTGGCCCCTGTAAAGAAAATTGATATGGGCCTTTGGTATGGCATACATATTCTTCTGGATAGCCCCCACATTCAGGAGTATGTGGGTCATACACATCAGATTCAGTGGATTTTATAAAAAAAAAAAGAAGAAGAAACAAATTTGGAAGGGGTGAGAGGATGGAGGGATCTGCAAGGAGTTACAGGGAGGAGGAGGGTAAATATCATAAAAATATGGTATGTAGGTATGAAATTCTCAAAAATAATAAAAAATAATATAATTTTGTTTTATAAGAGCCAGATCATACCTAAGCTACATATTAAAAAATTATCCACTGAGAAATCTTAGAAAAAAAGATAGGGACAGTGATTCAAGTGATTCAGATGGTACAGTATAAGTAGAAAACTACTAGAGGAATTAAGAAAACATTATTCCTGGACACAGACAGACAATCTTCCCATCTAGGCACTATCCTTACATTTATGGGTAATATAATCCCCTTAGCATCAACCTGATTTTCTACAATTACACTCCAGATAGAAATACCTGGAGGAGACAGGAGCTCCACAAGGAGAGCAACAGATCCAGAAAATCTGGGCACAGGGGTCTTTTCTGAGACTGATACTCTAACCAAGGACAATTCATGGAGATAACCTAGAACCCCTGCTCAGATATAGCCCATGGCAGCTCAAGCTCCAAGTGGGTACCCTAGTAAGGGGAACAGGGACTGTCTCTGACATGAACTCAGTGGCTGGCTCTTTGATCACCTCCCCCTGAGGGGGAGGGGCAGACTTACCAGGCCACAGAGGAAGACAAATGTTGCCAGTCCTAATGAGACCTGATAAGCCTATAAGGGTCAAACGGATGGGGAAAGGACCTCCCCTATCAGTGGACTTGGGGAGGAGTATGGAAGGAGATGAGAGAGGAAAGGTGGGATTGGGAGGGGTTGGTGGAGGGGGCTACAGTAGGATATAAAGTGAATAAACTGTAATTAATAAAAAACAAATAAATTTTAAAAATAAAGTAGTAACAATCAATTTTCCCTAACAAATTTATACTGTTTAAAACATTCTCCAAGATAATTTTCATAGTAAGGGGAAAAGGAAAGAATAGATATTTTCCACCATTTTTGTTTTATAGAGAAGGAAACTGAAGCTCAGAAAGGATAAATCCACTTACCCATTACCTACATGGTTAGATTGAAATAGAGTAATGATTGAAATTCTTATCTTCTGTGTCCATATCTGCTTCTTTCCCTGGTGTCTGTTTTATTATTAGTAGTAGCAATGTAAAATTGCAAAAGACAATTATGATAACAGAAAATGTGTAAAAGTATAGTTACTATTTACTTTTTTTTGACAGATTTTATATTACAGGGATTGATCACAGAGTTTCACAGGGTTCCAGTTGTGGCTACTTTTATTATCAAATACTGGTTCTGTTCCAAGTATTATAACACTATACTTAGTGATTTTTACACATTTTTCATTGTTAAGATTGTTAAGATTGGCCATAATTCTGCACAAATTCTTTTTGTATTATGGAGGAAGATACCACAATCTCTAATAGATCCATGTGCATGTAGTTTCTGAAACATATGTTGTTCCAGTTACCAGTGGTGTTGTAGCTTTCAAGCCTGGCTACACATTAGAACATGTGAACACCTTTAAATATACAGTACCTGGATATCATCCTCGGTTTCTAGTTTAACTGGGGTAGAACTTGTACATGAGTATTTCAGTGCTCCCTAGGGAACATGATGATGGGCAGTGTAAATTGTGAAGTTTTAAATCATACGATACTGTTTCCTCGCTGCAGGTCACAGATGACCAGAGATGACAGTGATATACCATTTCTACTAGTTACTAGAGTAGGGAGTTTGATAGGAAGGAAGGATACTATACTTTCAGAGCCCAGAAAATATTTCTACCTGAAGTCATGCTTATGCTGTGGCTCATTTCTTTTGGTGAATAAAGCAGATATCATCCTCAAAACAGGAACCTCATTCATTACCTTTACAGCCATATCCAAATGGACATCTAACTAGGGCCTGGAAAGTAAGCACCATTAATTGTTTGTCTGATTAGGCCTTTATATGCAACTCCAACTTGATGATTCATTACAAGTCATTCTTTGAAGTTACAGCAAAGAGTTTTCTTGGCTGAAAGACCCTGGTGTTGTTCTTTCTTGCCTCTAATTTGTCTCAGTCACAGTTAAGCCACAATGTCAAGCTGGCAAGGCACGGAAAGAAGTCATCTCACTAGAAGTCAAGAAACCTGGATTCTCATCTTCAGAGTAAAACTAGCTTGTGTCAGTAAGCAGTTCATTTCTCTGCCGGTACAATATGAAGACTGGATTGTTTTTAGATGAATCAGCAGATGGTATCAGTCTGGAAACCTTTACCTCTTTCTGCTGACTTTTGTATGCTGCTTCGGGAATGCTATGGAAGCCTCAATTTCTTTATCTGTCTCTCCCTTACATTCTTCTACCTTCATTTTTTGTTTTGTTTTGTTACAACTCAAGAAATGGATTTCAATTTCATGGCTCCTTGTTGCACACAAAAACACCCAAAATGCTTAAGCTGGCATTCACAACCATTTTCCATTTGGCTTCAGTAGTTTTTTCTGATGCAGCTCTATTCTTTACATATGCTACAGTCCAGATAAACATTATTATTTATTGTTCTGTGTGCATGTCTTGCAATTAATCATCTTTCCAAGAAGCTCTTTATCCTATTCTCACATGTCCAAATTTGCATCCGCTTAAGTGCCATGTCTCTTAGGAAGCTTAAGATTCTCCAAGTTCTTTTCTATAGCCTTTAAGGCACTGGTTGTCTTGTACTTTGAATCTTGTACTTTGGCTCTTTGTTTTCATGGCTTTTTCTCCCATATTAGAATGGGAGCAACTTCAGAGCAAGATCCAGGTGGGAATCATCTTTGTATTCCCCAGAGACCTAAGAAAATTGCTCTGCGTGTAACTGGCAGATATTCAACAAATATTTATTGAGTAGAGAAAAATGCAGTTCGGTCTTTTAGAAGGACAGTGAAGAAAGCTTTCCCTTTTTAGGCTTCTAACTGAGCTTTGTGTGACACAAAAAACACAATACTCCCAAACCTTCAAGAGTATTCTGAAACTTAAAGTAAGTATACACTATAATGGGAATTTTGTGAGGTCATTTGTGTCCAACAAGGAATGCATACAAATGATCTGATACAGTCTGCCTGGGTTTTAAAGCCAAATTGAGATGATAATTCATATACATGGGAAGTAAGTGAAAGTACTGTGACTAGGCAGTCATATTAGAGTGCCAAACACTGGTGCTCAAAGAAGTTAGGTATGAAAAAATACCTTGGAGTAGGACTTTCAGAGGGTCCATGAACCATAAGATTCAAATTGAACTAGGAAAGGCTAAAAATACTGTTTTCTGTTTTCTCCTTAACTTAACAATTTCTGTTTTGTTTTGTTTTGTTTTGTTTTTCTTTTTGGGTGTTTATCACATTTATAGACAGACTGAAGACAATATATATGTATAGTTCTGAGCTATTTTCTTCTGTCTATATTTTTGGTTTAGGTTTCTCTGAGGCTCTAGAATACAGAAAAGCAGATGTCCCCTGGCTTGTAGTCTGTCACATCTTAAGCCTCTACTATATAACTAGGTGCTTTATAGACCACATATACCTGTGCACATATGTACACACACACACACACACACACACACACACACACACCTTGCCTATAATTGAGGTGTTATACCACACTACTCATAGTGGGAGAATAAAAGGTAAGGCTGACCTAATTAAAACAGTCTGCTATCAAAGCCAAACAACTACTTCCATTTATAGGGTAGTTGGAATGGGACAGGTATACACATGTCATTCTTCCTTGTTATAGCAATCCAATGGGCACAATTATAATCCTTTTATACAAATGAGAGGTTCAGAGACATTATGATTTACCTGGAATCTCGCAGCTAGGAGAGATAGAGTCAAATTTAAAACACACATCAGGGGAAGTAATGGTGTTTTAACCACAAATTCTCTCTAGCCTATGGTATTTTACCAAATTGCAATCCTTTTAATTTCTTTTGAATCTTGGTCCAAAGCATGGGTTTTGCTACAAACTTGATTGCTCTCTCCAAATCATTTTGTTACTTCCTTTCCTATCATCTGTCAAATGTTGGTGACATGTGATCTTAGCATGTGCAGATTTATGGAGATGCAACAGTCATCAGTTTTCAACTTTAAGCATTTTTCTTGTACCTTTCCTTATATCTATCCAACCTTGGGGTACAGAGCAGGGAAAAAATTGTTTCTTCTTATAGCTTCCCCCGACAAGTCTTCTGTAATGATCGCTTGCTTTCTATGACACTCCTCCATGCCCATCATAGAACCTTTCTTGCCCCTTAGCCATTAATTATTCTTATGGAACAATTTGGAATTAGACTCCAGGAAAGACAGAGAGTGAAAACCAAACAGTAGATTACTAAAGCATAATAAGTCCAAACAAGAAAATGTGGATAATGGCCAGCAACACCCATTACTGTAGGAGCAAGGCTGTTCCTAATAATTTTAGAGCAGATACAAATGCCACTTAGAGCATTAGTCACCCCAGTGAAGAATTGATGGATGTGTGACTGAAAAAAGTATTACAGTATCCTTCCTCCAAGCCTAGGAGCATATTACCAGATAGAGGAAAGAAGCTAAGTGGGGCTTTTAAAACCACATGCCATAGGGGCCCTATATTTGGCATGCTACATACTTTAATCTCAATACCTCAGGAAGAATGAAGAGCTTCTTACCCCAGCTCTTACTGAAATGCTCTCACCACCCCTCAAGAACATAGCTAGAACAGATAACCTATGGGCCATTCTCACCATGAACAATGGAAAGGCAGAATCATGGCTTTTCATCTTGGTCTTTTCCTTTGCTTAGTGTGATGTCTGAATGAATGTACAAACATATGTAAGCAAAAGACATATAGCCTTCTTTTATATTGATTCTCCCAAAGAGTACTAAATCTTTCTATAGAGTACACACTTGCATTTCGTAAAGCCAGACCCATAAGAGTAAGTAGCATTGAGGAAACACTACATGTTTTCTCTTACATACAGAACCTAGATTTCTTTTTTTTTTTTTAAAAAAAAAGTGATTTAGTATATGTTTTTATTTTATTTTATTTTTTCTAGCAATTGCCTAATTCAATTTCTTAAATTAATTTTTATTTTTTAAAATATTAATCACAGGTTATTTACTTTATATCCCAGCTGTAACCCCCTCCCTCATTCCCTCCCAATCCTACCCTCCTTCCCTCATCTCCTCCCTGTCCCTTTCCAAGTCCACTGCAAGGGAAGGTCCTCCTCCCCTTTCATTTGACCCTGGTTTATCAGGTATCTTCAGGACTGGCTGCAATGTCCTCTTCTGTGGCCTAGCAGTACTGCTCCTCCCTTGGGGAGGGGGGAGGTAAAGGAGGCAGCTATTGAGTTCATGTCAGAAATAGCCCCTGTTCCCCTTACTAGGTCACCCACTTGGATACTGAGCTGCCATGGGCTACATCCAAGCAGAGGTTCTTGGTTATATACATACATGGTCCTTGGTTGGAGAAACAGTCTCAGAACCTAGATTTCAATAGATGTATGTACAAAAGAAAGAAATTTATGTAGAGGGCCATGGAAATAGAAAATTGGGAGAGTGGAGGAAGAGATCTTAAGTGAAGTGGGAAATAGAGAAGATAAAGTAATAGGAAAGAAGAAGAGAGGATTAACAAGGGGAAGAAAGAACCAGTTGGAGGAGGCACAGAGAAGGACAATAGAGGAGAAGAATAAATGGCAACAAAGTATAACACATATGCATGAAGATGCCATGATGAATCATTCATTACTTTATATGCTAACTTAGAAAATTAATTTCAAAAACAACATCCAATGATCAAAAGGAGACATGTTAATTTTGTATACCCCGAACTAAGTACCTGACAGAGAAGAAGAAAGCTAAGGTAGAAAAAAAAAGTCTGTATGGTTGGAAAGATGGTTCCATGGTTAGAAAATCATGCTGCTCTTGTGAAGGAGTCATATTTGAATCCCAGCTCACATCATGGCTCATATCTATCTATAACTTCAGTTTCAGGAAACCTGACACTCGCTTCTGGCTTCCATGAGCACAAAGCCCACACATGATACAAACATACATGCAGGAAAATAGTCATATAAATAAAATAAAAATAAATCTTTAAAATTAAATGTGTTACAAGCCATCCGAAATATCCAAGAAGCCTTGTTTCCAGCAGCATCTTATAACCCACAAAATCTGGGCAAGTTTCACATCTGAGCCACTCTTTCTGTCTTTGAAGTGGGTAGGGTAAAATGTACTTCAAAGGCTTACTAACACTAAGAATATACAATAAAGAAGAAAAGGTATATTGGTACATGTCTAGAATAGAAAAAAGTTCTGAATAAAATTCCATCAGCAAACAGTAGCTAAGTCAGTTGATTGTCATGAAAACAAGCCATTTAACATGTGTCATGCTTCTGATGTTTCTAATTGCATTGGGGAAAAACAGAGAGAATGAAAAAGTACATTTACTGGCTAGATCAGTGAAAGGGGTAAAGATAGGGAGGGGGCAGGACAGTGAAAATTTTAGAATAACTGAAGCAATTAAGCATTTTCAACAACAAAGGTGAAAAAGAATAGCAACTCTTTGGTGTAGAGGGGGTGAGCAGAAGAGACAACTTTCTCCTCAAGTCTGCCATTCAGGTTGCTTGCTGGCACATGTGGTTAATCATCAGCTGCAGCTTAGGGGAAGAACTATTTGCAGCAACTGATTAATTGATAATTTTTCTTGTGTCCAGGAATTTACCATGAACAGCAGCGAAATTAGGGCGGGAGAGAGGTAAGCAGAGGTGAAGTGATAGGTGGGGGAGTTTTAAAGAGGCAACTACACCAGAGATTTGGCTAGGCCTCTACCATGTCCCAACCCATCCCAGTTCTGCCAAGGCTGGAAGCCAGAGGCTTTGAGGAAAACTGTACCACATCAGTTTGTTGCTAACTGATTTAAGAGGGAAAAAAGTCTGGCAATGCTAAAGCTCAGACTGAGAAAGCCTGGATGACTCTAGACAAGTTAGATCAGTTATTATATTAACTGATACCATTAGATCACAGCTGTTGCTGCCAGCAGCCCAAAGGACAGGAGTGTGAGAGAAAAAAACAGGAGAGATGGCACTGGGATTAAATTCTATATCCAAAGATGTTGGAGGCAGAACTGATGTGGAAGGTTAAAAGTTACTGTGTGTGATGAGCTGACAGGATCTGGCTTGACAATGAGCAGGGCAAAGTTTACCAAGGGGGTAGAAGTGCAGTTACCCAATTTTCTATTTGGTTAATGTGATGATCAATATATGACTTCTAAGCTGAAGCAGATGTCTGGCCTTTCCTGGCTGACTCCCACAATAAGCAAATTGTAAGGAGGGACGACCGGACAGAGGGAAAGAATTAGTAACATATTTCATTTTCTGACTATGAGCCAGGTATTTTGTTTGTTATTCCCTTTAATCCTAAAAATTATTTGTAGGTGATCCTTTTTCCCATTTTAAAGATATAAAACTCAACATGGAAAATAACATGAGCATACAAATGCATTAGAGGCCCAAACCAGAGAATTAGAAAGTGTCAATTGCTCTGTGGAAATCCTACTGGCCTCCACACAAAACAGCATTTACTAAACTGCTCAAAGACAATACTGCCAGCATGTGTTAAGGCTGCTTCCTGCCATAGACAACAGAAGGGCTTTCCTCTGCTTTATCTGGACACACTTGTTTTCTCCCCAATTTCTCTCTGCTTCCATGTATACTCTAAAATACCTTCCTCCCTCCCCATCTCTCTTTCTCTCTTTCCTCTCTAGAAAGAAATCTATGATTATATTCTAGCAAATGTGAAAGGCTCTGTGCACATTTCATATACCAACTCCACTCTTGCCATTTCTCTACTATCCTACTTCCTGTTTCTTCAGTCCACACTGCATTTTTCTTACCTGTGATCTAGCACTGTGCTAGTAAACAGTAATATATTCCCTTTAAAAATATCTGGCCAGTTGCAGTGGGCATGCCTATAATTGCAATAGTCAGGAGGCTGAAGCAAGACAATATAGCATACAAGGCCGTAATGGGTTACATTGTTGAGATCCATTATTCACAGAGACATGAAAACATCCCTCAAATATGTAGGAAATACAAAAGAACATAGTCAAAACAAATCTAAGCAGAAAAAAAAAAGCACAGCCAGAGACATCACATTACCTGACCTCAATTTAGACTACAGAGACAGAGTAATACAACAGCTGCTGGCACAAACCGACATACAGACCAAGAAAACCCAACAGAAGAATCAGAGACAAACCCACACAGCTATGGAAACCTACATTTTGATATCAAAAACATGTGCTGAAGGAAACACAGCCTTTTCAACAATCAATGTCAACAAAATCTGTTAGCTACCTGCAAAAGAATGAAATTAGATTCCATATCTCTCAGCTTGCACACAAAATAACACAGAATAGATGAAAGACCTAGATTTTAAGCTGGAAACCCTGAAACAAAGGATAAACACTTAAGCATATATCTATTGACAACAAATTTCTAAACAGGAAATAGCCCAAGGATTAACAAAGGGAACCACATGAACTTAAAGAGCTTGTGTACACCCAAAACAACCACCACTACCACCACTACCACCACCACCAACAACAATAACAAATCAATAGAATAAGTAGCTTAGAGAATGGGGGAAATTCTTCATCACCTAGACAACATACAAGAAATTAATATCTATAATAAATAGTTTTAAAACTTTAAAAATTAAACACCAAAGGAACAGTATCAATTAGAATATGGGCCAACAATCTGAACACACATTGTGGTAGTTTGACTAAGAATGGGCCCCATAGGCTCACAGAATTGAGTGCTTGGTCACTAGGGAGCAGAACTGTTTGAAAGAATTACAAAGATTATGAGGTGTGGCATTGTTGGAAGAAGTATGGCCTTGTTAGAGGAAGTGTGTAATTGTGGGAGGGCTTTGGGGTTTTAATAGTGCATGCCAGGACCAGTCTCCTTCCTACCTATGGATCTATAACTCTCAGCTATTTCTTCAGCACCTGTGAACTGTCATGCTGCCCACCATGATGATAATGGTCCAAGCTCTGAAACTGTTAGCCAGCCTCCAATTAAATGCTTTGTTTGGTAAGGGTTGCCTTGGCCATGGTATCTCTTCACAGCAACAGAACAGTGACTTAAGACAAACACTTTTTAAAATTTTCATTTTCATTATTATTATCATTTATTCACTTTGTATCCTGGCTGTGGCCCCCACCCTCCTCTCCTCCCAATCTCACCTTCCTTCCCTCTTCTCCACCTATATCCCTTCCCTAGTACACTGATAAGGAAGGTCCTCCTCCCCTTCCATCTGGCCTTAGCCTATCAGGTCTCATCAAGACTGGCTGCATTGTCTTCCTCTGTGGCCTGGTAAGGCTGCCCCACCACCACCACCAAGGGAAGGTGATCAGAGAGCCTGTCACTGAGTTCATGCCAGAGACAGCTCCTGCTCCCCTTATTTGGAGACTGAGTCTATGGGCTACATCTGATGGGAGATTTAGGTCCTCTTTAGGAAAGATGCTCAATCCTCATTCAGAAAGACAAACATGATAGACATTGGAAGTAGAAGACAGGGAACAGGACAGGAGCCTACCACAGACAGCCTCTGAAAGACTCTACTAATCAAGGTGTTGAAGCAGATGCTGACATTCACAGTCAAACTTTGGGCAGAGTGCAGGAGATCTTATGAAAGAAGGGGAAAATAGAAAAACCTGGAGGGGACAGGAGCTCCAAAAGGAGACCAGTAGAGCCAAAAAATCCCGAGCCCTAGGGTCCTTGTAGAGACTGATACTCCAAAGAAGGACAAATACCTTTCAACAGGAGAATTACATAGGTCAATAGAACTTCCTTTTTACCCAGCTATACCACTCTTGGGCATAAACTCAAAGGACTCCATATCCCACTACAAATTGCATTTACATATCCATGTTCATTGTAGTTCTATTCATAATAACTAAGCTCAGATGTCCATCAAAAGATAAATGGATAATAAAAATGTGGTACATATACACAAAGGAATTTTACTCAATCATAATGAGAAATGAAAATTTGCAGGAAAATGGATGGGAATGAAAAAACATTATTTTAAGCCAGTTATCCCAGGCTCAGAAACACAGCAGCAGTACATTGTCTCTCGTATGCATATCTTAGTTTCAGACTATAAAATACATAAGTGGCAACCAATATGACTAAAGGTCAAGAAACCAGAAAGAGACCCAGTGACTAAAAAACAAAAAGCCTCTAAGGGGGCAGGTAGGGAAGACAATGGAGCAAACTGAAAGGGGTAATATTGAGGGCAAAAATATGCTGTAAGGAAGGAGAAGGTGAAGGAGACAGGGGAAAGGGGAATGAGAAGCAACTAAAATGAAATGTGTATACAAATCTCATACTGAAACCTACTAATCACTTTGTAAGTTATTTTTTAATTAAAATTTAAGTACTGAATGGGAGGAAGTATGAAGAGAGAGAGAGAGAAAAGGAGGGTGGGAGCAAGGAAGGAAGATACCTCCAACCCTAGAAAGTTTTGAAGGTGAAAAGTAGCTTGGTTCAGTTCTGCTTCCCATAGGATTCCTAAACATTTACCTTCCTTGTGGTGAACCACTGGCCTGGGAGCTGGTCTCTTTATATGGAAAGAGGAGGTCTTTGTGGGTCCAAATCCTGGCACAGGTCCATTGGAGGCCTTTGGAGTAGGCTTGGTCCCTCCATCCTGCAACCTAAATACCAATTTCCCCACATCCACCTCCGGGCAGGGCTCTGATTGGCAGTCAGAAACAGGTCTGCATGGGGACTTTCTTCCAGGGTCAGTTTCCCCACTTTTCTGCATGGGTGGTTTGAGGTGCTGTGGTAGCTTGGGGGGATCCAGGTTGCTAGTGATTGTACCGTTAGGAGTTTGATGTTGGGTTTCATCTGAAAAAAGTTGGTACAAAGAGGAAAGATTAATGATGACCTTCAAAATGGTTTTGTTTTGATGCATGCACACATATTTAATTTTGAAAATCTCTATGCATTTTCAAAATTGTTATTATTAGAGAACAAACTGACTACATCCCACAAGAACAGTCTCCAGCCTGACCAGTTCTTATAGAGAAACAGGCTTCATTCAAATGAGGTTCAATTTAAGATTTTCATATGACTTTCACCAACACAATTGAGTAAACTCTAGTGTGCCAAGCTGCTTTATTCAAGGGAATATGCAATTCAAAAAGAACAGTGTGCCCAATCAATTGCATAATTTATTCTTTCTAAATAAATGCATTAATTCTCAAGTAGTTCTTTTAAAAGCAATTTTTAAGGTTTCTCAAATTTCAAGTTAATAAGCCTAACAATTTAATCTCTTTCTCCACCCATGTAAAGATATCCTCAAATAGCCAATTTACATTCTTCCTCTAGCCTTTTGTGGTCCATAATTTCCTATGACCATTAGAATAAGCTTTTAAGTGATTCTGAATTTAGTTACAGCTTCTGAGAACACAATAACAGCCAGAAAATCATTTTTTTAAAAAAAGCATCGCACATACATAGTTAAAATTTTGAAAACTAACTTTAAGCTATTTGCAGTCTCTATAATAATCAATGAATTTCCCAGATTAATAATATCTACTATATAGAAATGTCATTTCCATTAATAATAGGAAACATAGTGCTAATGGTAACACCTCACTGATACAGCACTTGTATCAGAATATGGAAGGCTGTAGGTTTCTTTCCCATCACCTCAAAAATAAATAAAAAATAGACGTGTAAAATAAAGCTATATTACAGTTCAATGGTTAAGGATGATATCTCTGTTCAGCAAAAGGAGAGAGAGTCACCAGTGGTAACACCTTACCTGGAACCTGTTTTTTTATAATGAGATAATGCGAGAATTTAAACATTGACTAGACAACTGATCTTAAATACGGTCTGTTTTCTTTTCATTTAAACAAAATTATTATAATGATCATTTAGACTTGTTGAACTCTGGCTGAGAAATGGGTGGAAGGTATACATGAATCAAAATTGTTCAGACAAACAATAGCTTGGAGGAGTAAAATACTCATGGTTTGTCTAAGAAAATATTGCATGATACAGATTGAGCAGATTATATTTAGAAATATATCTATATATTCATTTATATATTTACATATATGCATGTAACAACTATCAATGAAAAATGAGGCCATGAATTTGAAAGAGAGCATAAAGGGGTATATGAGAAGCTAAGAAGAAAGGAAAGGGAAAGGGGAAATGATGTAAATATCTTATAATCCCCAAAATAAAAAATAATTGTACAAAAGAAATACCTTTAAAAAACAAATAATGAGTTCAAGTTGTCTTGAGCATTTGGGATAAAAGATGTGAACAGTTGGTTATGGGTTTAAAATAGTTTGGTGTTATTTCATCAAGGCCTGGATGTCAAGCCTAGGAATATGAGCATTATCACTGATAGGTGGAAAGATATAATTGTCAAATATATGTTTTCAGAACATCCACTTGGGTACAGTATGAAAAGTAGAGTAGAGCAGACAAACTAGAGGTTTGGAGACAAGAGATGGGAATGCTATAACAATGACCTAAACTGAAACAGCACCAGTAAAGAAACACTTTTTTGAAGAAGAAGAAGAGGAAGAAGAATAGATGTAAGGTATACTAGCACAGTCCTATAATCTAAACTTTCAGGAAACTGGGGCAGGGTTGTGAGTTCAATTATAACCTAGGCCACATAGCAAGACCCTGTTGTCAAACAAATTAAACAGATTTAGAATGGTTGAGACTTGATATAGGATATCAAAGGATCCATGATGATGGGGAAGGATCAGAATATAAATTGGAAATCAAATAATGAGATGCTACTGTGAAGAAAAGTTGACAGTAGGATTGGTTCCGACTTAGAATGGTGCCGAGGCACATTTTAAGAAGCACATTGTTACATTTAGTAGACAAATGTAATTTGGAATAAAATGGATGAGTATAAATTATTGTTTTCAAGTTTGGCAGTGATGATAACTGAACAAACTACTTCTCTGAGCTACAAAGGACTACTTTATACAGTAAAGTTCAGGTACTTTCCTCATACTCAAATAGTGAGGATAATGAGATTATAGGTTCACATCCATTTAAGATGTCCAGAATGAAAAGGTCAGACTATAACAAGCGCTAACAGAATATAGAGAAATTTGAACTGCCATCCCTTGCTGGTGAGAAAGTGAAATGTTACACCTGCTTTGGAAATTAGCATGGTCATTCTGCAAAAGTTTGACTTCAGAGTAAAGTATGACTCAGCACTTTATTTAAGATAACTGAGGTCAGACATCACCCAACAACCTGAATACTCATAATAGCTAAAACACAGATACCGTATAAGTGTTCATTCACTGAGGAATGGAAAAACAAAATATGCTATGGCATTACCATGAAATACCATGTAGCAGTAGAAAGTATATAAAAACAAATTAAGTCTTTAGGGATAGAAAGTAATTGCCAGAGACTGACGAGAAAGAGGAATTAGAAGGTTTCCTTTCAGAATACTGCAAATATTTTTTTTTTAAAGTGGCTGCACAAAATACACTTTACTGAGATTTACAATTGAAAAAGGGTGGATTTTGTGGCCTCGGCATTCTTTATTAATCCAAAAATTATGAAGTCAATGTATAGACTGTAATCTCACTGAAGATCTGGAATAAAGCCCTCACCACAAAACAGGGCAAACTGAGCCCCAGATAGGGAAGGTGGTTAATTCAAGATACTTGACAGGCTAGTGACCAAAATAAATTAGACCTCAGGTCTACTGACTGCCCCAGTTCATTCATTTAGTACATTCATTAATTGCATACTTACTATGTAGTAAATTCTGTACTTGTGTAGGAAAGTACAAAATAAAAATTTCTGCTGGTATAAAGTTTTCATTTGGGAAATTTGTAAATAAACAAGTTTATTTCATTAAAAATATTTAATTATAGGGTAACTGAATAAACATTCAGTGTTCCCATCTATTTTTCATTTTCTCTTCCTCCTCTATGAAAGTGATTCCTTAAGCTAATTAACCCCTGTCTTTTCATATTCCTAATAAAAGCATTCATTTATGTTATAAACATGTACTAAACTCACAATATATAGTAGAAATTGTCCTTAGCCCTAGTGATAAAAACACATCTAATATTCTTATTGGAAAAATAGTTACTAAATATGTCATCAAGTAGTAGCAGGTGACATGAATAAAGCAATGCAATATAAAGGGATAATAAGGAAGAACTGTTTAATTTGCATGATCAGAAGAGGTAAATTTGACACCCATCAGGAATAGCAATCATCATGAAAGGAAAGAGCAAAGGAGAAGAAAGTACATAAAGAAAGTTCAGAGGGATAATCAGGGGTCACTGAAAACAACCAAATTTTATTTGAAAAAAAACAAATTTTATTTGAAACATAAAGAGAGGTCACTGAAAGTTTGGAGCAGAGGGAATGAGGTCATGTGTTTCACATTTTTGAAAGAATGGACAATTTACTGGCTACTATGAAAAATGGATTAGAGGCAGTCAAGCAAGCCAGCAATGACAGCTGGGAAGAGGTGTAGAGCCTCCGTGTGTGTGTGGTCCAACGAGAAACTAAGGATTTAGCATGTGATGTGCATTCACGGCCAAAAGGAATCACTGATGGATCTGATGTAAGAGGAAAGTGAAAAGAGCCATAAAGAAAAGGTCAATGTTCTTGACCCCAGTATTCAGGTGGCTGGAGCCGAAAGTTGTTTAGAATAAAGGTCACAAAAGGAGTAGGGTCAGAAGCAATAGGGAATCAAGAACTGTGTTTCTGGCTGAGTATGAGGTGTGTAGGTTACTGATAGAATGATCACTTGTCATTGTACAACGTCCTAGGTTCCAGCTACTACTATTAAAATAAAATACAAATTATGTTCTATTCATCTCAAATTTCAATCCATAGGTGTCAAAGAGTCAATCTATTGAGAACATTTCAATGGAGACTTTGAGATAACAATAAAGGGTAGAAAGAACCCTGTATTAAAAATTCTGGGCATCACCTGCAGTATTTAAATGATATTTACACATAAGAAACATAGGGAGATCATGTACGAAAACAACACAGAGAAGAGGGTTAGACCTTTGGGGTGTTCAAACATGTCAAAATCAGGAAAAGAAAGAAAACAAGTAGAGAAAGATGAGATGGAATGAGAAGGATCAAGTTTACTGTACTGAGAGCCCAGTTTAGTGCTTCACAGAAGAGAGGGGAGTTGACTGTCACATGTTGCTCATCAGCTCACAATCAGTGGAATGCTTCGTTCAGTCATGTGCAGATTATGGGAGACCTTGATAAAAGTATTCCTCATGGAGTGGCAAGGAACTAAGGCTCACTTATAATAACTGTACTCCATTCACTAATAATCCCTCCATTGTATGATGGTGTTTTCTTTTGTGTTGCGTTGTTTTGTTTTGTTCTTTTTTGTTGATTTTTTGTTTGTTTGTTTACAGACCCTATAAGTTCCATGAGGCCAGGGACATGTGGCATAATTTCATTTGGTCTCTAGCATATGACTTGGAACATAACAGTTATTCAGTCCATGGTAGCTATATTTGAATAACAATCCCAGAACATTAAAAAGAAGCTTTCTCATATATTTCTAAGCACTATACTAACATACCTACGAATAACCTGGATTTACAGCTAGATAGTCTGTAAGGGACCATGTAGCTTCCATTAAAGATTCACTTCTGCCCTATCAACTGCCCATATTCTGATTTCCTCTTAGAATACAAACTACAAACTTTGCTTCTCCTGACTACTTATAAGTCAAAGAAATAGGAAGGGTCTATCGTATGAAGGAAATAGCCATAATTCTGCATGTCTCCTTCGATATTTTCTTTGTATGCAATCACAATGCAGAAGCTAACCACTGACCTTCACTCTCATCCAGGGAAGAAGCATAGAACACTGTCTTTTCTCTTAGCAAGCGCTTTGAGATTGTGATTGGTTTGTGCCTTCTTGCTGTCACTCGTGGTGGAGGCACTGGAGGTACCTGGCTGTCCTCAGGTGGACCTAAATAAATCTGTAGAGAAGAAAGGAGATATCCAGTAGACAATTAAGCAATGTACTCACTGAAGCATTCTAGCACTGTATGTGGTCAACAATGTGAATACTAAAATAGTCGATGTGACGGGAATTTTCTTACTTCTAACTACCAGCAAGTATTCAGATGACCTCTACCATGTATAATGCATAGAACTAGCCCCCTCAGTGTGGAGAAAAGAGTGTAGATAAAAGACAGCAAAGCATTTATGGATTTTCATACTTACTCCCAGTAAGACTTCAGGTTAAGACACCTACCTTTAAGCTTCTCTATCAGCATCCTCTATCACTAAGAATATGAGAATTACAGCAAGTATACAACTGGGCACATGATAAAAATTACATGAAAAAGATGTCAAGCTACTTTGTACAGGTGAAAGTGAAGGAAAAGGGCTATTAAATACACTCACATGTACATATACACATACGCATTCAATATTTATAAAGGACACTTAAGGATGTAGATATGTTGTTTGTTGCAATGCTAATGAACAGAGAGAAGAAAACTTTTTTCATATTATTTTGTTCTTCTACAGAAAATTTCATACTACAGCATGCTAACTATCTAAAAAAAAAAGAAATACAATAAAATTGTACAATAAAATAGCCTTATATGCTATAAGGAAGAAGAGCTGGAGAGGTACAGGAATAGCTGTGATTAGAATTGTTCATATGTGGAATGCCTCCATAAAAGTGGTAAAATTGACAGGAACATTGTATGTCCAATGACAGGTGAACATATATTACATGGCTGAAAGTAAGAGAAAATAAAATATTAGAAAATATATAAGTATTGACCCATATAATTCTAGGTTATACCTTTAGTTTTATTATCAGTGTTACAATTTGAAATAGCTAGTTAGTGTTTTGTGAGTTTCTTTTCCAGTACTATAATAATTACAAATGTCCCTTACTATACCTTATACATACCAGCAACTTTGCACTGATTATTCATTATTTGAAGAGAATTCAGTCTCTATCCAAATATCCATATATTTTTTTTTGGCTCACAATACATTTTTTATTAATTACAATTTGTTTACTTTGTAGCCCAGCTGTAGTCCTTCCTTTGACCCTCCCAAACCCACCCTTACTCCTACTTCTCCTCCCATGCCCCTCCCCAAGTCTACTTACTGATGGAGGAGATCTTCCACCCCTTCCACCTGTATCAGGTCTCATCAGGAGTGGCTGCATTGTCTTCCTCTGTGGCCTGGTAAGGCTGCTCCCCACTCAGGGGGAGGTGATCAAAGAGCCAGCCACTGAGCTCATGTCAGAGACAGTCCCTGTTCCCATTTCTAGGGAACGCACTAGGATACTGAGCTGCCATGGGCTACATCTGTGCAGGGGTTCTAGGTTATTTTCATGCATGGTCCTTGGTTGGAGAAAGAGTCTCAGAAAAGACCCCTGTGCCCAGATATTTGGGTACTGTTGCTCTCGTTGTGGAGCTCCTGTCCCCTCCATGTCTTTCATCTCTTCATTCTCCCATTAAATTCCCTGCTCTCTGCTCAAAGTTTGGCTATCAGTCTGAGCATCTACTTTGATATACTGCTGGGGAGAGTCTTTCAGAATACCTCTGTGGAAGCTCCTGTCCTGTTCCTTGTCTTCTCCTACTTTGGATGTCTATCCCATTTGCCTTTCTGAATGAGGTTTGATCATGTTACCCAGGGTCCTCCTTCTTGCTTAGCTTCTTTAAATTTTAGTATGTTTATCCTATCTTATAGGTCTAGTATCCACTTATAAGTGAGTATGTATCATGTGTGTCTTTCTGCTTCTGGGATACTTCACTTAGGATGATTTTTTTCTAGTTCCCACCATGTGCCTGAAAATATCATGATTTCCTTGTTTTTAATTGCTGAGTTGTATTCCATTGCGTAAATGTACTACAATTTCTGTATCCATTCTTCAATTGAGGGAAATCTGGGTTGTTTCCAGGTTCTGGCTATTACAAATAAAGCTGCTACAAACATGGTTGAGCAAATGAATTTGTGGTATACTTGAACATATTTTGGATATATGCCTAGGAGTGGTATAGCTGGATCTTGAAGAAGAACTATTCCTAAATGTCTGAGAAAGCACCAGATTGGTTTCCAAAGTGGTTGTACAAGAATTCTCTGTAGAGGAATACTGAATGGCAGAGAAACACTTAAAGAAATGTTCAACTTCCTTAGTCATCAGTGAAATGCAAATCAAAATGACCCTGAGATTTCACCTTACACCCATCAGAATGGCCAAGATCAAAACCCAAGTGACAATACATGCTGGACAGGATGTGGAGAAAGGGTAACAATACTTCAATGCTGCTTGGAATGTAAATTTGTATCCAATTTTTTAATTGGATTACTTGGTTTGTTGCTTTTTAATTTCTTGAATTCTTTATATATTCTGAGTATTAGCCCTCTTTCAGATATAGGGTTGGTGAAGATCCTTTCCCAGTCTGTAGCCTGATGTTTTATTCCGCTGACAGGGTCCTTTGTGTTACAGAAGCTTTCAGTTTCATGAGGTCCAATTTATTGATTGTTGATCTTAGAGCCTGTGCTGTTGATGTTCTATTCAGGAAATTGTCTCCGCTGCTGGTGATTCAGGGTTCTTCCCCACTTTTTCTTCTAAGCGGTTTAGTATGTCTGGTTTTATGTTGAGGTCTTTGATCCACTTGGACTTTAGTTTTGTCCAGGTTGACAAGTATGGGTCTATTTGCATTTTTCTACATGTAGATATACAGTTAGACCAGCACCATTTGTTGAAGATGCTCTCTTTTTCCCCATAGTGTGGTTTTGGCATCTTTGTCAAAAATCAGGTGGCCGTAATTATTTGAGTTTATTTCTGGGACTTCTATTTGATTCCATTGATTCACCAGCCTGTTTCTATGCCAGTGCCATGCAGTTTTTATTACTATTGTTGTATAGTACAGCTTGAGATCAGGGATGGAGATACCTCCTGAAGATTTTTTTATCATAGAGGATTGTTTTAGCAATTCTGGGTTTCTTGTTATTCCATATGAAGTTGAGAATTTTTCTTTCAAGGTATGTGAAAAAATGTATTGGTAATTTCATTGAATCTGTAGAATGCTTTTGGTAAGATGGCCATTTTTACTGTTAATCCTGCCAAGCCAGGAGCACGGAAGATCTTTCCATCTTCTGATATCATTTTCTATTTCTTTATTCAGTGACTTGAAGTTTTATTCATGCAAGTATTTGACTTGCTTGGCTAGAGTTACACCAAGGTACTTTATGTCCTTTGTGGCTGTTGTGAAGGGTGTTGTTTCCCTAATTTCTTTCTCAGCCCAATTGTCTTTCGTATACAGGAAGGCTACTAATTATTTTTTTAGTTAATTTTGTATCCAGCCACTTTACTGAAGGTGTTTATCAGCTGTAGGAGTTCTGTGGTAGAATATTTGGGCTCACTCTTTTATATTATCATATCATCTGCAAATAGTGATACTTTGACTTCTTCCTTTCTGATTTGAATCCCTTGATCTCCTTTAATTGACTTATATTCTAGTAAGGACTTCAAGAACTATGTGGAAGAGATATGGAGAGATTGGGCAGCCTTTGCTTGTCCCTGATGTCAGTGGGATTGATTTTAGTTTCTCTCTGGTTAGGTTGATATTTGTTTGAATATTCCTCTGTTTCTTTTAGTTCTTTCGTTTCTTTTATTTCCTCTCTGAAGGCCACAAACTGTTTGGCTGCATCTTCCTGCATTTCTTACGAATGGCCATAATCTGTTTGACTTTATCTTCCTCATTTCTTTATGCATTTTATTTGCTTCTTCCATTATTCTCTTCATAATAATAAATTTAAGGTCATCTTCTTAAATTTCATTTATGATAGGGTGTCCAGGGCTACTTGCTCCTGTCTAACTGGGTTCTGGAGATGCCATATTGCTTTGGCTTTTGTTGGTTTTGCTTTTATGATAGCATCTACCCATCTGGCTGTCTTCTGGTGCCTGCTTGAATCCTGGGGTGTGGAAAATCCCCTTGGCAGGAAGATAGTTGTTCCCGAAGGAGGCCTCCTCAGCTTTTTGGATATGGTCAGCAAATGGCAGGTGTTTCTCAGGAACTGCCAGAGCTCACCTCAGGTGCATGGACCTGTGTCCAGGGGCGCTCTCCTCTCACTAGGAGCAGTCCTGGAGACAGCTGCCCCACCACTGGTTTTCTTGCTCTGAATTTAGTGAGCTGCTACTACTGCTCTTACACTGTGTTTGGTGGGCCTAGCTCTCTTGAAGAACCAGAGAGCCTCACAGTTTGGTCACTTTAGCTAGGCAGACAGGCTATGCCTTGAAGCAGTGTCTGGGGGTTGATCCCGTGGAACCCAGGCTTCTCTGGGTCTGAGGTTGGAGCTTTGTTTCCCAGTACCCAAGCACTACTCAGTGGCAGGTAAGTGCAGCACTCCTGGGTGCAACAGTAGCTTAGAGCCTGGAGCCTGTGAGAATCTAAGGACTTTTCTGGGAATGAGCTAGGTGTCCTGAGGTCAGGCTTGATGTTTCCCGTACCGTGGGGTTTCCTTCAGACAGGGAAACCCAGTTTTGTGTTGTTTTGGGGACCACAGTTCAATCTGGGATAGTGAGTAGAACACGTAGGAAGAGGCAAGTTACCCTGAGCTGGCTTGTGACTGGGCACCTGTAGGAACCCAGGAACTTTTCCTGAGAACTTTTCAGTGTGTAGGGAGACCATGTTTCAGCTGAGTGCCCTGAGATTGGACCTTATGTTTCCTTTAACATGGGGTTTCCTCCCAAAAGGGAAAACCAGTCCTTGGTACTTTGGGGCCCACAGTTCTGTCTGGGAAGGTGAGTTGGGCATGCAAGCATGTGGCTCTGGGTTGGTGACAGAGCACTTGCTGGGACCTAGGAACTCTTCCGGGGTTTAGCTGGGTGATCAGAAAATGGACCCCATTTCTTACCACACCTTGGGGTTTCTTCTCACCTGGGAAACACATTTGCTGGTGTTTTAGGGCCCAGAGTTTGGTCTGTTGGTTGCTATGCAGTCACTGCTGTTGTGCTCATAAAACACAGTGTCTTCTCTGCACTGCCATCTTGAATTCCCCCACCCCAAATATCCATATATTTTGCTCACTCCACTTTGTAGAATTCCAGTCAAAAACATCCTCTCATAAAGGCTTTCGAGCTCAATGAATCTAAACTTTAAGACCCTCTATTCAACATCCATATTTCTTTTGTCCTGACCTTTTGTTAATTTTTTGTTGCTTTGACTTTAGCATTTATCACTTTTTAAACATAATGTATATTTTTCACTTAGTTTATTTTCTGTTTCCTAACTAGATTATTGTTGTTGCTAACGCTACTGCTATTAAGATACAGCAAGTTCACTTATGGCATTTTCATTTACTTAGGCTTTTTTTTTTTTTTTACTCTTCCTCTTCTCCTCTCCCTCATCTCTCTGCACTACGCACATGCCCCACCAATGTCTGCGTAAACACTTTAATACTCAGTATTGCTCTTCTCATGTTTAGACCACACATGGTCTATTAGCCTCCCTGCTCCTCATAATGGAAACATCTTTTGTCTCCTTTCACAGGAACCTTTCTAGTTTCTTGGCATCTACACATACTCACTCCCACATAAAGGCACATCTTTTTGTAAGGGTCTCTATACAAGAGAGAATACACAGTGTTTCTCTTTCTGAATCTGGGTTGCCTCAATATATTTTCTGTTTGTTTTTGGATCTTGTTGTTTTGTTTTATTTTGTTTGTTTTTGTTTTTTTTTTCAAGACATGGTTTCTCTGTGTAAATGAGCCCTGGCTGTCCTGGACTTGCTCTATAGACCAAGCTGGCCATCAACTCAGAGATTCATCTGCCTCTGCCTTCCAAGTGCTGGGATTAAAGTTGTGTTCCATCATAGCCTGGCTGTCATTATGTTTTCTAATTCCATCTGTTTTCCTCCAGATTTCATTTTTCTTTATGGTTGAACACCACCCACTGTGGATGTGTACCACATTTTCATCATCCATCCATCTAATGATGAACAGTTAGGCTGGTTCAATTTCCTTGCCATCGTGTACAGAACAGCAGGAAACAAGGGTGTACAAGTAGCACTGTGGTAGGGTATAGAGTCCTTTCAGCAAATGCTCAGAATCTGTATAGCTGATTCATATAGTAGTTTTCTTGTTAGTTTTTGTACTGGATACTTTCAAGTCAACTTGACACAAGCTATAGTCATCTGAGAGAAAGGAACTTCAATTGAGAAAACGCCTCCATAACATCCAACGATAACACATTTTCTTAGTTAGTGATTAATGGAGAAGGGCCTAGCACATTGTGTGTAGTGTCATCCCTAGGCTAGTGGTCCAGGTTCTAAAAGAAAACAGGCTGAGAAAAGCATGTGGGGCAAGCCACTAAACGTACCCTTCCATGGCCTCTGCATCAGCTCCTGCCTCCCGGTTCCAGCCTTGTCTGAGTTACTATCCTCTATTCCTCTGATGATGAAATGTGATGAGGAAATATAAGCCAAAAAAAAAAAAAAAAAAAAAAAAACACCTTTCCTCCACATCTTGCTTTTGGTCATGGTTTTTCATTACAACAATAGTAACCCTAACTAAGACAGCTCCTTTCCTTTTCTTTTTCCTTTTCCCTCTTCTTTCCTCTTTCCTCCCCTCCCTTTCTCTCTCCTCCCCTTCCCTTCCTTTCCCTTCATTCCTCCCTTCCATCGTTCTTTTCTTTCTTTAAGAAAAATCCACACTGATTTATATTATGACTGCACTAGATTTTTTTATTAATTTATTCATTTTACATTCTGATTGTAGGCCCCTCCCTTATCTCCTCTTGATCCCACCTTTCCTCCCTTTTCCTCCTGTCCCCATCACCTAGTCCTCAGAAAAGGGATTCACCCTCCCTTACCAATTGACCCAAGACTATCAAGTCTCTTGAGGACTGCCAGCATTCTTTTCCTCAGGGACCTGGCAAGTCTGCCTCACCCTTGCCTGAGGGAAGTGACTGAAAAACAGGCAACACAGTTCATGTCAGAGATAGCCCCTGATCCCCTTAGGTAAACTACATGGAGACTGAGCTGCCTAATGGCTACATCTGAAGAGGGGGCCTGGGTCTTCTCCATGCACGATTCTCCTCAGTTGGTGCATCAGTCTCCCCCAGGCCCCCTGGGCTCGGATTTGTTGGCTCTGTTGGTCTTCTTGTAGAGCTCCTGTCCTCTCTGAGTCCTGCTATTTCTCCCTTCCATAAGACTTCCTAAGCTTTACCCAAAGTTTGTCTGTGAGTCTCAGCATGTGTTTCAATCCTCTGCTGGGTAGACTTTTTCATCTATGGACATATATGGAAGGCTCCCATCCTGTTCCCTATCTTCCAACATGTCTGGTGACTATTCTATTTGCCCTTCTGAATGAGAATTAAGCATTCTCCTCTCCTTGATACTTAGCTTCTATAGGTCTATGGATTGTAGTATGGGCTCAGGGAGACACACATGGTATTCACTCACTTATAAGTAGATATTAGCCATACAATACAGGAAAACCAGAATGCACTAGATTTTAAGTTTTATGAAAGCAAGTCTACTATGTTCACCACTATGTCTGAGAACCATCAGAGTGTCTTGACCTTGTGGCTCAAAAATCAAGCACATCTATATAAATAAGACACACAAAGTAAAATGCCCTATCACTACCTCTGGAAAGAAAACATTTCAACTACTTTATTCTAAGATATGGCAATATGGTCTTATTTTCTTTCATTCTGACAAAAGAAAAAAAAAAGAAAAAGAAAACCAAATGGAAGAGAGGTATGCACCAATGGTTTCTGAGCCATTGAGAATACATAGGAATGACAGCTAGTGGTTTTTTTGGCAGATGACAAAACAAACTAGGCAAGACTTGTAATGACTATCACACTAGCAAATGGCAGAAAGCTATTCAGGCAGTAGTGCCTGAACAGGAGCCCAAGTGAAAAACATAAGTTCCCTTTCTTAGAAGTGGAAAAGGCAAGTCAATAAAAACTTACTTTGGAGAATACCAGCAAGCAGACAGTTTTCTTAGTTATTAAAATTTCAAAATACTGCAAATTGAATGTGACCCCAACAGAAGTAAGCTTTTTGATAGAAATAAGCTTGTTCAAATATTTGTAGGAAAATGCCAAAAAAAAACCCTAACCAAAATATTTAAAATGAAAAACAGACTTGGATGCCTGCTATTACCTGATTTCAAGCCTTAATAGAGAAACCTAAAGTAATTAAGATCAACAATCAATAAATGGGACCTTATGAAACTGAAGTTTCTGAAAAGCAAATGACACTTTTTATCAGAACAAATGACAGACTACAGAATGGAAAAGGATCTTCACCAACCCTTTATCTGACAGAGGGCTAATATCCAGTATATATAAAGAACTCAAGAAGTTCAAAAGCAACAAATCAAGCAGTCCAACTAAAAAATAGGGCACTGAGCTAAACAGAGAATTCTCAATAGAGGAATGTCAAATGGCAGAGAAACACTTAAAGAAATGCTTAATGCCCTTAGCCATTAGGGAAATGCAAATCAAAACAACCTTGAGATTTCACCTTATACCCATCAGAATGGCTAAGATCAAAAACTCAAGTGACAACACATGCTGGAGAGGTTGTGGAGAAAGGGGAACCCTCCTCCATTGCTGGTGAGAATGTAAACTTGTACAACCACTTTGAAAATCAATCTGTTGCTTTCTCAGACAATTAGGAATAGTGCTTCCAGTTATACCACTCCAAAATATTTTCAAAGATACAACAAGGACATTTGCTCAAGCACGTTTGTAGCAGCTTTATTCGTAAGAGCCAAAATCTGAAAACAACCCAGATGTCCCTCAATTGAGGAATGGATACAGAAATTGTGGTACATTTACAAAATGGACTACTATTCAGCATTTTTTTTAAAAAAAGGAAATAATGAAATTTGCAAGCAAATGGTAGGAACTAGAAAAGATCATCCTGAGTGAGGTATCCCAGAAGCAGAAAGGCACACTTATAGTGGATATTAGATATATAATATAGGATAAACATACTAAAATCTGTATACCTAAAGAAACTAAGCAGAAAGGAGGACCCTGGGTAAGATGATCAGTCCTAACACAGAAAGGCAAATGGGAAGAGGAAGAAAACAGAAAACAGGACAGGAGCCTACCACAGAGGGCCTCTGAAAGACTCTACCCAGTAGAGTAGATGCTGAGACTCATAGCCAAACTTTGAGCAGAGTGCAGGGAATCTTATGAAAGAAATGGGAGATAGAAAGACCTGGAGAGGATAGGAGCTCCACAAGAAAAGCAAAAAAAACAAAAAAATCTGGGCACAGGGTTGTTTCTGAGACTGATATTCCAACTAAGGATCATGCATGGAGATAACCTAGAACCCCTGCACAGATTAGCCCATGGCAGCTCAGTATCCAAGTGGGTTCCCTAGTAAGGGAACAGGGATGGTTTCAGAAATGAAGTCAATGGCTGGCTCTCTGATCACGCCCCCCTGAGGGGGTAGCCATCTTACCAAGACACAGAGGAAGACAATACAGCTAGTCCTGATGATTTCTGATAGACTAGGGTCAGATGGAAGAGGAGGAGGACCACCCCTAATAGCAGACTTGGAGAGGGGCATAGAAGATGAGGGAGGGAGGGTGGGATTGGCAGGGAATGAGGAAGGGGGCTACAGCTGGGATACAAAGTGAATAAACTGTAGTTAATATAAAAAAAGAAAAAAGGCAGTGTGGCATTAGCAAGACAGACTGATAGATCAATGGAACATAATAGAAAGTATAAATACAGACTAATAACTATATGATTAGATTTTTCAGAAAGGCAATTCAGTACAGAAAAATCAGCAATGATAGAAAAGTAATACAAAATTCATAGTTTATAAAAATAAGACTGTTAATCCAAATCTTATTTCATGTATAAAAACTAACACACACTGTTTCTATGCCAAATAATATAGGCTTAAATGAAAAAATTCTGTCAAAAAACCTTTTGAGAAAGAAAATCTTTTGGACAAAGATATTTTAGGAACTGAATCACTAGCACCCAATTCTTGAGCCCCGGAAACTCTCTCATCTTCCTGAAGACTACTCCAGACTCCAGAGACAGGTGGACCCAGTCTGTAGTACAGGCTTCAGAAGCAGTCAAGACTATAGACAACCAGATGGCTAGAGGCTGGCGAAAAAACATAATCAACAAAAACCAGGGCATTATAGCGTCACAAATGAAAAGAAATTCAATGAATATTCTAATGCAGCTAAGACATAGGAAGATGATCTTAAATCTATGATTAAGCATTTATTAGAACATATAAAAATGTCTCAAAGAAATGTAGGCTAACATAATCAAATACAGGCCATCATGGACAGACAGGAATCTGCAATCAAATAGGTGAAGGACATGAATAAGGTTGTGCAAAACATGAAAATGAAACTAGAATAAAAAAGGAAATCACAAACTGAGAAAATCTTAGAAAACTGAGAAAACTTAGAGATCAGGAACCACAAAGGCAAGCATCACCAACAGAAAACAAGAGATAAGAAAACAAGAAGAGAGAATCTCAGGCAATGAAGATACAATTTAAGAAACTGATATATCTCTCAAAAAAATGTAAAACATGGAAAAATTCCTGACACAAAGAAAATCCAAGAAATCAAAGACACCATGAAAAGTCAAAACCTAAGAATAATATGAAGAAAAGAAAGATTCCAGGCTCCAAGGTCCAGAAAATATTTTCAAGAAAGTAAGAGAAGAAAATTTCCCCAACCTAAAAAAGGAGATGTCTTTAAACATACAAGAGGCTTACAGAGCACCAAACAGACTATACCAGAAAAAAAATCCTCACATTACATAATAATCAAAGGATTAAATCTACAAAAAAAGAAAGAGAAAGAAAGGAAGAAAGGAAGGAAGGAAGGAAGGAAGGAAGGAAGGAAGGAAGATTAAAAGCAACAAGGGAAAAGGCCAAGTAACATAAAAAGGCAGACCTATCAGAATCACACCAGACTTCTCAACACAGACTATGAAAGCCAGAAGGTTCTGGGGGGCAGTCTGCATGACTGCAGATACCAACAGATAGCAACAGACACCACAGATACCAACGCAGACTACTATACCCAGCAAAACTTTCAATCAACATAGATGGAGAAAACAAAATATTCCATGACATAACTAAATTTAAACAATATATACAGAGCAATCCAGCGCTACATAAGATATTAGAGGGAAAACTCCAACCCAAAGATATCAACTACACCCAAGAAAACAAAGATAAGGATCACTTCAAAACAAAAAGGCAAAAGAAAACAATCATACAAACACACAGTCAACAACACCTCTACAATAAAAGAAACTAACATTCATTGCTAACCAATATTTATCAATATCCGTGGACTCAACTCTCCAATAAAAATACATGTACTAACAGAATGGATGTGGAAACAGGATCCAACATTCTGCTGCATTCAAGAAACATACCTCTGCTACAAAGATGGTCACTACCTCAGAGAAAAGGTTTTCCAAGAAAACAGACCCAGGAAACAAGCTGGAATAGCCATCCTAATATCTAATAAAATAAACTTCCAACCAAAATTAATCAAAAAAGGAGAGGGGCACTACATTTTAATCAAAGGAAAATTCCACCAGGAGGCCATCACAATCATGAACATCTATGCATCCATGAAAGAAACACTATTAAAGCTTAAATCATACATGAATTCCAACACCTTAATAGTGGGAGACTTAAATACCCCACTTTCACCAAAGGACAGATTATTGAGACAGAAACTAAACATAGAAATAATGACACATAAAGAGGTCTTTAATCAAATGGGCTTAATAGATGTCTATAGAACTTTTCACCCAAACACAAAAGAGTACACCTTCTACTCAGCACTTCATGGAATCTTCTCCCAAAATGACCTTATAGTAGGGCTCAAAGCAAACCTTGACAGATACAAGAAAAATGAAATAATCTCTTGTAGCCTATCAGACCACCATGGTCTAAAATCAGACCTCAACAATAACAGACATAGCAAAAGGCCTACCCACAAATGGAAAATGAACAACTCTCAACAACAGCTGGGTTAGGAAAAAATAAAGAAAGAAAATAAAGACTTCCTAAAATTTAATGGAAATGAAGGCAAAACATATCCAAACTTATGAGACACAATAGAGCAGTGCTAAGAGGAAAGTAAAATAAATTGGACACATCTCATAGAAGTAACTGAAAGCATACCTGAAAGTCCTAGGGGAAAAAAGAGACACACCCAAGAGAGGAGACAGCCCAAAATAATCAAATTCAGGACTAAAATCAATAAATTAGAAACAAAGAGAACAATTAAAAGAATCAACAAAACTAAGAGCTGGTCAACAGGATAGTCAAACCTTTAGCCAAATTAACTGAAAGGCAGAGAGATACTATACAAATCAGCAAATCAGAAAGGAAAAGTGGGACACAATGACACTGAGGAAATCCAAAGAATCATTACGTCCTACTTCAAAAGACTATAAATCATAAAACTTGAAAATCTAAATGAAATGGACAATTTTCTTGTTAGGTTCCACTTACCAAAGCTGAATCAAGATCAAGTAATAAATGAAATAGTCCTATATCCCCTAAAGAAATAGAAGCAGTCATCAAAAGTTTGCCATCCAAAAAAAGCCAGGGCCAAATGGATTCAGCCAGATGTTCAAAGAGCTAAATCCAATACTCTTCAAACTTTTTCACAAAAAAGAGACAGAAGGAACATTATCAAACTCCTTCTGAGGCCACAGTCACTGTGACACATAAACCGCACAAAGACCCAACAAAGAAAGAAAATTTCAGGTCAATTTATCTTATAAACATTGAGGCAAAAATACTCAATAAAACACTTGCAAACAGAATCCAAGAACACATCAAACATAACACATAACCAAGTAGGCGTCATCCCAGGCATGAAGGGGTGTTTCAATATATGGAAATCCATCAATGTAAACCACCATATAACAAATTGAATGAAAAAACAAAAAAACAAAAAAACCAAATCATCTACTTAGTTGGTGAAAAAGCATTTGACAAAATCCAACATATGTTCAGTTTAAAGTCTTAGAGTGATCAGACAAACAAGGCTCAGACCTAAGCACAGCAAAGGCAATATACAGCAAGCTCATGGCCAACATCAAGCTAAAGGGAGAGAAACTCAAAGCAATCCCACTGAAATCAGGAACAAGGTATGGCTGATCACTTTCTTCTTATCTCTTCAACAAAGTACTTGAAATCCTAGTTAGAATAATAAGACAATTAAAGGAGATGAAGGGTATACAAATTGGAAAGGAAGAAGTCAAAGTATCACTGTTCACAGATGGTATGATAGTATAAAAGAGAACTCCCACAGCTGATAAATACCTTCAGCAAAATGGCTGGCTACAAAATTAACTCAACAACAACAACAAAGAAAAAACAGTAGTCTTCCTGTGTATAAAAGACAAATAGGCTGAGAAATAAAATGAGGAAACAACACCCTTCACAATAGTCATAAATAACATAAAGGACCTTGGTGTAACTCTAACCAAGCAAGTGAAATACTTCTATGGAAAAAAACTACAAGTCTCTGAAGAAAGAAATTGAAGAAGATAGCAAAAGCTATCAGAAAGATCTCCCATGCTCAAGGATCAGTAGGATTAACATAGAAAAATGGCGATCCTACCAAAAGCAATCTACAGATTCAATGCAATTCCCATCAAAATACAAACACAATGCTTTACAAACCTTGAAAGAACAAGATTCTCAACTTCATATGGAAAAAACAAAAAGACCCAGAATATGTAAAAACAACCCTATATAATAAAAGAACTTCTGGAAGTATTTCCATCCCTGATCTCAAGCTGTACCATAGAGCAATAGTAATAAAAATGGCATGGTATTGGCATAGAAACAGACTAGAGGATCAATGAAACCAAATCGAAGACCCAGAAATAAACCTACACACCTGCGGACACCTGATTTTTTATAAAGAAGCTAAAACTAAACAATGGAAAAAACATTGCACCTTCAACAAATGGTGCTGGTCTAACTGGATGGCTACATGTAGAAAAATACAAATAGATCCATATTTATCACCCTTCCCCAAAGTAAAGCCCGAGTGGATCAAAGACCTCAACCTAAAACCAGATACACTAAACCAGTTAGAAGAAAAATGAGGGAAGAGCCTTAATCTCATTGGTACAGTAGACAACTTCTTTACTGAACACCAACAGCATAGGCTCTAAGATCAACAATTAAAAAGAGCTTCTATAAAGCAAAGGACACTGTCAACAGAGCAAAATGACAGCCTACAGACTCGGAAAAAAAAATCTTCACCAACCCTACATCTGACAGAAGGGTAATATCCAGAATATATAAAGAACTTAAGGAATTAAACACCAACACACCAAATAACCCAATAAAAAATGAGGCACAGAGCTAAACAGAGAATTCTCAACAGAGGAATATCAAATTGCAGAGAAACACTTAAAGAAATGTTCCTTAGTCATCAGGGAAATGAAAATCAAAACTACTCTGAGATTCCATCTTACATCATCAGAATTGCTAAGATAAAACCTCAAGTGACAGCACATGCTGGAGAGGATGTGGAGAAAGGAGAACTCTATTGATGGTGGTATGTAAACTTTACAACCACTTTGGAAGTCAATCTGGAGCTTTCTTAGAAAATTGAGAATAACAGTACCTCAAGTTCCAGCTATACCATCCCTGGGCATCTGAAAGATGCTTAAACATACAAGGACATTTGCTCACAGAAAATGTTCACAGAAGCTTCATTCACAATAGCCAGAACCTGGAAACAACCTAGGTGTCCCTCAACTGAAGAATGGATACAGAAATTGTCGTACATTTATACAATGGAATACTGCTCAGCTATTAAAAACAAGGAAATCGTGAATTTTATAGGCAAATGGATGGAACTAGAAAGGATCATCTTGAGTGAGGTAACCCAGAAGTAGGTATATGCTCACTTATAAGTGCATATTACCCATATAATACAGGATAAACATACTAAAATCTACACACCTAAAGAAGCTAAACAATGAGGAGGACCCTAGGGAAGATGCTAAACCTCAATCAGAAGGGAAAACAGGATAGGTACTGGAAGCGGTAGAAGAAAGGAAACAGGATGGGAGCCTTCCACCCATGTCCTCTAACAGACGCCACCTAGCAGGGGATTGAAGCAGATGTGGAGACTCACAGCCAAACTAAAAATAATAATAATAAAGATTATAAAACCAAAATCAAATGGAAATAGAGGTTGTAGGAAATTTGCAGACAGGAAATGTCATTTGCCTGAGATTATAATAGTAACAAATAATGAGGCTAAAAGAACTCAATAAATCAGACTAAGTTTTAGAAAGAAAGAAGGTATTCAAGACAAATACATTTACAAAAAAGAAACTGATAAGCTTAAACTGATTTATAAACAAAGATTGATATCTTAGACTTTATCAAGTTTAAATGTATGTACTTCCTTTTAGAAGACATTGCTAAAAGAATGCAAGACATAACCCCAAAAAGGTTAAAGCATTCCCCAAAATCACTAATAAGAATAAAGATATACCAATAAACAGGTAAAACATTAGGAACTGATAGTTCATCAAAGAATACAAAAGTTATGGCTAACATAAAAATGGGTTTAGTATCATTAGATCTTCGGTGAAATGGCAAAATAGAGATAGAAAGATCATCGGTGAAATGCCAGAAAAGAGATAGGAAGGAAGGAAGGAAGGAAGGGAGGGAGGGAGGGAGGGAGGGAGGAAAGGAAAGAAAAGAAAAGAAAAAAAGAAAGAAACTATGGTGAGATACTACTATACAATTATCAAGATGATGACGATTAGAAATGACAAAATGACAGAAATTATCACATTGGAAAGGATATGGCAGAGTTGGAATAGTACCTCATAGTAGAAATGCAAAACCAGGTACATGTAGGCTGGATAAGTAGCTCAGTGTTAGAATGCAGACCTAGCATTTGAAAGGTCATGGACTAAGTTCCCAGCATAACAAGGCATGTTATGGATGCAGAGGACATTTAAAACTATGGCTCAATGAAAGAAATCATCTAAATGGTTATATAAATTTTTGAAAAGATAGAATACATAATTAAACACTCACCAAGGAGGCACAAAGTTTAACTGAAAAAGTCTAGCAAATATATGTATGTATGTATATTCATTGCTTATAATTATATATAATTTATGTATAATTATACATAAATTTAAACAATAAATATATATACACACACAGACATACACACGTATGTGTGTGTCTAGAAACAATGGGAATTTCAAATCCTTTTCCAGAATGTAAAATTGTAAAATTACTTAAGGATACAGTTTGACAAATTCTGAAAATATTAATGCTTACTGCCACTTCCTTATCTTGGAGTCTTATGTCTCTTCCTGATTACTACATAGTCTTCTACTGTTCTTTCTTCTTCCAGTCACTGCACTGGAACCTGTTTATTCTGTTATAGGTGAGGTGATTTTCTTAACTCATTGTTAAGAAAATCTGTGTTAACTCTTTCTTAACTCACTGTTAACTGTGTTGTTCCTCAGTTTAAAAGATCTCAGTGACTTGTTTTAATGACAAACATCAAATTAAATTCAGTAATTAGCGGGGAGTACTCTAAAATCTGGTCACTGCTCATAATCTCCATTTTCCTGTATTGCTCCATTCTCCTCATACTCTTGCTATGTTGAGTTGTGGTAGTTCTTAATGCTCTTATTGTGTACTTCTTTGGCTTCTTAATACTTCTTCTGCTCTTTGCACCTCATTCCTATATGTATATAAAATTTCTATGACTAGCAGACCACCATCCCCTTTTGTAGTAGAGGCTCATCCTCCTCCTAATGCCCATTCTCTCTTTCTTCTTTAACTATAAGCCATTGTGTTTTATCTGAGTACCCACGCCTACATTTCTTGGTCTGTCCTGTTGTGAGGTGAGGCCATGAAACTATGCTTTAAACAATGGAATATAAGTGAAAATGATGCATACAAACTTTTGAAGCATGCTTTTATAAAGAAACTGTATATATTTCATTCTGCCTCTTTTCCATTTATCTCTGGATGGAAAAAAAAAAACAAATGGAACACTAACTAGTATTTAGATATTGAATCCATGTAATGAGGATGGTGAGGTGTCCTATCATGGACTGTCACTTCTAGTTTTCTATACATGAAGAAAGGAATATCTGCCTTACTTGAACCGCCAAATTTACAATATGTTTTTAAAGAAGACTTTTAATATAGAGAGATTGCTGGTACCTCAATTAATCCATTATTTTTAATTTCAGTACTCTCCTCAAGAAGTAACTGCTATGAGAAAAGTTCTGTAACCAGGTGTGCTAGTGTGCAATTGTGGTCCCAGCATTTGAGAAGCTAAGATAGTAGGATCAAGGCCACCATGGACTATATAGACCTGTTTTTCACCCAATGTAAAATAACTGAAAATGAAAAGGAAGAGGATGAACAAATGGAAAGACATGCAGAAGGAGGTGGAGGAAGAGGTGGTGATGATGATGGAGAAACTATCACCATTTATCCATGTTCTTCTATTGACTCCAGTGCATATTTTCATTGTGATATTTAGCATATTGCATCCCAAGTATTAGTTGATGCAGAATTCCCTGGCAGTACTGTTCCTTTCCTAATATCAGAGATTCCCCACTCACCAGTGTATAAAAGCAGAGGCCTAATAGTGCACTAAACAGGAAGTTGCAGCACAGTGACAGTTTTTGCAATTAATAGATGAATCTTGTCTACCAGGCCCAGGAATACATTAAATAACGGAGACCATTTTACCACGTATTCTTTCTTCGACTGGAAAAGGAAAAGGAATGTCATGCAAAGGCTACTAAGTCGGTTGGAGTTGGGCTGAGTTGGGTTGACAGTTTGCTACTTACTAGCCATGCAACCCTAGTAAGACATGAGGCTTCAGTTGCAAAACAAATATAATAACTACATCACAGAGTTGTGGTTATTTAATGAGATTATGAGCCTAGACTCCAACATAGTAGGTTATCAATATATGGTAATTATTATTACCAACACTAAAAAGGACTAACATCTGTGTTTACTTGAGTAAAGACAGGCAGAAAGAAACGTATGCAGTCATAGGGGAAGATCAAGGGAGGGAAGAAATGGTGTGGCTGAAATGATTCTGTGGTACACAGAACAGAGGATATGGATTCAGGGGCTCTTCAAAGTCTTTGCCACATCAAAATGATCTTTTATCCCTCCCCTTGTTACACAAACCATCTCCATCTCATTGACAACAGCACTTCCTTGAAGCCTGCTTTTCTTTATGAAGTAGTGCCAAGTTGACTGAGACACTGAACAGGAACTTTCTGAGACCTGTGCTACCAATATATCAGTAAGCAGGCCTCAGAGAAGGTACATGGTAAGCTTAAAGTTGTATTCTGTTTAAATGAGCAAAGTCTAGTAGAGCAAAGGGGCCATATAACTCCTGCTATGTGACCATTCTGAAATTAAAATGTGGCCTGCATAACCCCCAAGTCATCATGGATTGCAACATCCTTTCCAAAGCTGTTCTGCAGATGTAAACCATGGAGCCAAACTTTAATGTGGAAATTTTGGCAATTCTTGTGGTAATAACTGATTTACCTCTTTCTGTTCTGTGAGCCCTCCAAAGACCTCACTTTGTGAATATTTTTCATTGTTTTGTTTACTTTTGGAGACAAGATTTCATTATGTAGCTCAGGCTGTCCTGAATCTCATTATATATAGCTCAGGATGGCCTCAAACTTAAAGCATCTATCTTGCCACAGCCTCTGGAGTACTGGAATTAGTTATGCACTACCTGGCCCACATCTCTTTTTAAGGGTAAACTATGTGTAACTATTGCCTTTGAGAAGAAAGAGAAAAAGCAAATGGTTACTTTGCCCATTCTACTGCAGCCTCTATAGTATCTTTAATATTCAACAGGTCAGACATCTGCCTCAGGGTCCAAGGAATTGGTTTTCAGTATTCATAGATCTGTTCTTCACTAAGAGAGCTACCATGGATCAATATTTTACTCCATTGAGATTTCTGTCTAAATTTCTCATAGTCAAAGGCCTTCTCTTAGTAGTTTATAAATATCAACCTTTATCTTGCTTTTTTTTTTTTAGAATGTTTACTATCATTTGATAAATACTGGTTTTTCCTCTGGAGAATATACACTGGGAAAACTCCTGTCACAGGAGTGCCTGGCTTGGTAACCATTTATCGAATGAATGTGAAAAGGACCTTGCGAGCAGGACTACAGCCTACCGAGTTAACTTGTGGTCTTGAGAAGGAAAAAATTGGGATGGGGACTCAATAGTTTCTCTTAAGAGAGGCTTAAAGAAAGAGGAAGGATGTAAGATGTCCCCCGTTTTTATTATTTAGAGCATACTTTATTGGTTTCTGTAACAAGTGCCCCAATTCCCTTTAATGTTAATGAAAAAAGATTTATTTTTCCCCCATTGGAAAAGGGGAATTATATAGGAACAAGAAAAGAACCCTAGACTAATCCCACCACTGATTTCTTGACTATCCCTGAAAGGACATATTCTAAGCTGGCTCTGATAAAGGACAGTGTACCTTTTAAGTAGAAGAAACAAAAGAAACAAACTTGAAACTCACAGGTTATCAGGCTTTTTTTACTGGGCTAATAATGGAGGATACAGAACCAACCTCTCTTACATCTTCTGCTATCATTACAAAAGGTGACAGCAATAGCAGGGAAAGCTAGAAACAGCGGTTCCAGATATTGACTCAGAAAAGTGACTACAACACAGCTTTGGTAACATAAACTTTTCCCAAGGTCAAGTGGGTCAGGGCCTGTCTTTATGGAAAACTCGATAGCATGTTTTTGTGTCAGGCATAGTTCTAAGTGCTTTACATATATTAGCTTACTTAATGACCCTCCCCAATTTCTTTTCCCTCCAAAGAAAAAGAAAACTTGGACTTGAAGGACATGATTAGCCCGCTACTATACTATGGTCAGCATAGAATCAATCTGTCTATCCATCCCATTTGACAGTATTAAAAGAGTAAAAAATTGTTGGAAATATAAATGAGAGCCTAACAATCACCACTAGGAATTAACAGGGCATTGGTCTTCATTTTGCCTTCTCTGGACTCTGAGATGTCATGGAGCTGAAACAGGAAGTGGGCATTCTTTACTAATAGATTAGAACAACTTGGAGAGACGGCTGGAGAGGAGATTTGAGGCCAAGGGCTTGGCTGGAAAAAAAGAGTGTATTTTCCAAGGAAACCTGATAATAAGTAGCAAGGCCGTGTTATGAACTCAGAAGTGTCTGACTTCAAGGATAACACTCTTTCTACTATATAAGAAGGAAACATTTAAAGTTTAACAAATAATTCTTTGAATGGGAACAGGGTCAGGCAGAGCTTGTTTTCCCAGGTATCAACAGTCTAGAAACCACAGGACTGACTGATTTCCCTCTGCAACTAGGTAAGAACACATAGGTTCTTGTGGACACTGAGTGTAAGTATAGAAAAACAATCTCAGAGAGGAGTTAAAATCGAATCTGTGGCTGAACTAGCGCTTATTTGTGGACGCATGGTTAGTATGGAGTGAAATATCAACTGAGTTGAATCCTCAAGGCCTCATCTAAAAGAAATAAATATACAAGATGGTATTCCATTCTGATAGCTGTTATCTGTTGCCTGGGGTTGGAGTTAGATGTCCAATTCCAAGACATTTCTCTTCTTTCTAAAGAGTTATGAAGACTAAATCTAGGTGATAACACTTGCGTTGTGAGGCATGACCAGAAATGAATTGCCTTCACTGAGGTCGAGGTTCATGAGCTGCTTGCTTAAGTTTGGTGATGCATTTCTCCTATTGTAGATTTTTCTTTGTCATGCATTTAGGTGTGAAAGGAAGTTTAATGTAAGATGGTCACTTTCAAATTGACAAAGACCAAGAGATAGAACTCAACTCTTACAAATCTTCACACAGCTGAAGAACTATGGAGATTTATCCCAGATGGGGATTGTGGGTTGCATATATCAGATTGTGCCAGAACAAAAGAAAAAGAGAGGGGGGGGGTGGAGAAAAAAATAACAACAAAAACTACCTTGACTTTCTATAAATCAAAGCTATAATACTTGGTCCTGTTGAATCCCAGCTTTCCACAAACTCTCCACTTATACTCTGGCTGGTACTAGATCGAGCTTTCTGGGGTCTAGTTATATTAGCAGAAACTATATTTTGAATGACATTAGAAACAAAGACAGCAATAGGGTCAAAAATAATAAGCTCTTAGCATTTGGCACAAGCCACTTTAAACATCAAGTGTGTCACCAAGTTTGCTTGGAGTATGTACAGAACTTTGAAAATGTCACGTCTTTTGTAAACAAGAGCCAACTTTTAAAAGAGGGCTGTCATTAAGACTGTCTTTGACTCAGCAACACATAGTCTTTAAGATTTTTTCAGATAATATAATATTGTAGAATGCTATATGCTCCTATTCATACACTGTGCTTATGGGGAAACTAATATCCAAAAAGGAGACATGACTTGCCCTAGTCTCCAAAACTAGTAGAAGGTAGAACTGTGATTAGAGCCCAAATTCTAAGGTCAAACATGATACTTCCTAAAAATACAACATCTACTATAGAAAATAGCTGAAGCCTTCCATTGGTTATATTTACTAGGTCCGTAATCCATACTCTGATTATCTCTTTCCCTGGTTGGTTGCCTTGGAATGAGAACACCAAGAGCATAAAAGAATGCAGTCAGATTGCTAAGAATGTTTCTGAGTGGAATTGATAATTACGTGTTTTCTACTGAGAATGGATTGGTAGATATCAAGTGGAGAGCTTCTTTTCAGCCAACCTAGGATGATTTAGGCTGTGGAAGTTAAGAGCTTCTTTATCACAAGAGAACATAAGTATATAGGGTCTAAGAACCTCTAAGACAAGTTTATTTTACTAAAATGAATTAAGAGACAGTAAAGTAAAATGGTTATAGAAGAATGTCACCACTAAGACCCAGTTCACCTCCTGTCCATACTATAAAACACTGGTGGGTGAGGTCATAGAGGTGGACAATATGTTCTATACAAAGTATTTGATACCTTTACCATATGGAATCCCCCTAATAACTCTGAGGTAGGGCTAATCATTACTCTTCTTTTTAAAAGGAGGCAAACAAGGCTCAGGGAGATAAAGTGACTTGTTCAAGACCACCCACCTAGCAAAGAATACAATTAGGACTACACCCCAGAGCTGTCTGGTTCAAGCGTTATTTTTTTCATTCTTTGCATTACTCTCTTATTACTAGAGATATTTGAAAATTCTGCAGAGGTAACCTGGACACGTCCTGAGTTCTTTAATTCAAAGCAGTGACCCAATCATCAGCTACAAAATCTCAGAGAACAAAAATAAACCACACAATCTCTCAGTGTTTTTCCACTCATCCCTAGGCTCTAAAACTCCTATTGGCACAACTGCCTGACTGCAAAAAGTCAAGCTGTGCCATGTCTGGCTGCCATAGTCAACCATCTGGCCCTCCAGCCTACTGACCTTACTCTTAGTGTATCGTCTAGACTTTGACCTGGGACTTCAGAGTACTCCATAGCAATGGCAGAGACAGAGATAAATTCTATGACACAATCATTGCCTATTGAGGGAAAAAATGATATGATTTTGGAAAACGTTTTAGATCTTCAGGGGCTAAGTAAGGATGTAGCTCAGTGATAGCATGCGTGCCTAGCAGCTCATAGGTGGGGCCCTTAGATCCACAACCAGCACTCAGAATAACAACAATAAGTAAATAATACTTTTTAAGAACAGGAATCTTTGTTTTATTTATATGCATTTCCACCTGGACTTTCAAACTAGAAATGAACAAAAAGAAAAATGGATATTTGATATTCATTACCCACAACAAAATTATCCTTTCTATGTATCATTACCTACCAGTAAAATGGGAGAACACCTCATAGAGTTGTAAGGACTCTACAATATTAAGTATCAAAGGTTTAGCATAGAGTAATTATTTCTCATTAAATGCTATCCACCGTTTTTACCACTGCAATGGCTGTAGTGCCAGCTGGAGAACAGAAAGAGAGGGAGGAGAGTGTGTTGTCACCTTTTGCTGAAACTTCAAGAGCACTATCAGGGTGACCATAATCAAAAGAGTGACTCATAGTGAGCATTTGAGGTCTATGAACACTGGGGGCAAATATCACTCCCAAATGTTCCCTGTGTTCACACGCCATCTCATCAGGTTTGGACATGCTTCTTTACCTGCAACAAGTTCTGACCTGGCTCCAAAGACTAAGACAACCCAGCTGCTGGAGACTTCGTGAAGATCTCAAGATCTCAACTCAGCCAGGGTTGAAGTCTGGAAAGTACATTTTAAAGATTCACCATGACTCATGAACACATCTGAAATTTCTCCATCTTCATAATTCTCTGCTCAAACATATTTTTCTTCAGGTTACACTCTGATCTTAATATTCATAGTTAAGGATATTTTTCAGAAGATTCATTTGGAAATGTTTGTCAAATTCTCCGCTAACTACATATTAGATTCTGAAAATGTCCTAACATGTCCAAGCTAATAAAAATGTTATTTTAATAACTTTTAGCTTAACCTTATCATTTCAGAAATTAAACACAATGAAGCACAGACCTGGTTTAATTAGATTCTCTTGCCGTCTATATATGCCTACACTATGAACACACACAAATACACACACACACACACACACACACACACACACACACACGTATGCATGTGTGTACTATAAATAAATATGTAGATGAAGATGGGTTCATTTCCAAATATTAAAAAGTTTTATGGTACAATACATAAGTTTTATTCATAAATTACATTTAATATTAATTTACATATCTAGGTGTGAGTGTGTGTGTGTGTATCTGTCATTCATCACTCCACAAAGGAGAGAGTGAGAAACATATTTTTCTGTTCTCTTGCTGCCCCCTGGCGGCGGACTTGAATTCACACTTTAGAAAGAAGGAACAGTTCAGGGCTGTGGTCTGTGTCCTCCAGGCTGCCAGATTGGGTGTCAGAAAAATACATAAATCAGAGTTGTTTTTTCAAAAGAGACTCTTGTTTGTCTCCTCATATCTATCATGTTGCTACAACATCGATGAGGTGTTTTTTTTGTTTTTGTTTTTTTTTTCCTGGATAAGCTCCTATTTGGACATTTAAAAACATAGGCAGCATTTGAGTTTTCACAAACTTTGTACTGAAAACAATCCTGCTTTCTCTGGCCAGTTTCCAAGAAGAATTACCCTCAATCATCTGCAACAAGGACTGTATTCCCATTACTTCAACCATGGCTTCTAACCATTCATTTTTAGAGACAGTAAAGTCTATCTTGACGAATATTAGCAGTTGATTTCCTAATTATCTTGAAAATAATTTCTTTCCTGGAAACTATACCAAGGGAAATATTAGACTACAGCTGCAGCTCGGTGGTACAGTCAGAGTTTGTGTGATATCTTGTGTTGCACCCCCAAATACTGAAAATATATGTAAAAAAAAGAAAGTATTGGAATATACAAATTAGCAATGCAGAGAGAACTTAGTAAAAGTAACAACAGCTAAACTGATATTAGTGATGCAAAGACAGCACAACTTAGACCACTGTTCTTAACATTTTACCTGAAATTGGGTCTCCATATACTGGAATGTAGCCTTAACCCAACAGAACAAGATAGTGTCTGAATTTTGCCACTTAACATACTCAGTATCTCTGTATCTAGAAAATTAGCAATATGCCTCATTTCAGAGTCAGAATGAGGACTAGATGAGCTAAGAGTACATTGCACCTCACTGCACCCAGCCTGATTCTAGGTTCATGGCACAAAAAAGTAATTCTGAGGAGGCTGACCAACTAGTTTCTAGTGCAAACATAGTGGGATCAGGAACAATAAAAGAGGAAAGTGTTAAAGCCTGGCTATGTGGCTGACAAAATACATTTTTAAAGTACACTTGAGATAATAGATAGGCCAGGATTCAAGGCTATTTTATAAACTACCTGTGAAGGCAGGCATGGGCTATGAATTGGAGCAATGCAGTTTGCAAAGAAAAGGGGCTTTATGTAAAATGTAGTCCTTGGGTCAGAAGATCTTTAAAGTCACTTTCTAGTTCTTATGTTTCATATGGATCCATCCCATATTCCATCTCCTTATGTGAAATAATATTCTGTTGCCAGAACTAAATCACTAAGAACTGCCTTTACAGCTGATTCTGTCCTTCTCTGTAATTCCTAGCTGCTCCCCCAAACAAAACGTTCAGAAAACAAAACAGCAACGGCAAAAAAAACATCAACCTTCCCCTGTCAGTCCAAATTATCTCCGTGTATCAGGTTTGGGCACCCTGATACATACAACTCCATGAACTAGGGAAAGTGAGAACTTCAGAATAATTAATAGTGCTTTTCTAGGGGATTAGTGTAGGGGGAGGAAGAACTTCCTTTCCCTCATTATTTATCTGCTCTCCTACTTAGAAATTTGGAGGTGATTTGAATTACTTAAAACAATGTTAACACAGCTCTCAGAATGGACTCCTTTAAGCATCAGCTTGCCTGATACATTTAAGTTTCATTTACAGACTATCGGGATATCCTTAAAAGAGAGGCTGATAGAGACACTTAAAACCAGTGTGTTTAAGCCCCTTTCTATTAAAGGGCAAGTGTAAGTGGGAAAATATTACTGAAATTATAATATATGTCAACTGAGAAGTCATATCCCATTAACTGAACAATTCGCAGGAACATATAATCCCTAGTACTTGAAGAGCAGCCTCAACCTCACATATATTATCCCTTTTAATCCCCACAGCTAGTCTATGTAGTTACACCTACATAAGGTCCATCATTTCTGGAACAACCTCACACATCATTTTCCTCCTTTTCAAAAAGCGCAGTTTGATAAATGAATAATAAAGTGGAAGTTCATTTTATATATCCATAGAGTATGTCTCACATAAAGTAAATTTATAAATCATAAAAGGATCTTTGTCATCAAGTTGCTTTTTGAAAACAGAGCTACACAAATCTTCAGTGTTGTAAAAAGGTCGTAGCTTCAATCACTTACTACATATTTATAGGTAGTATGGTGTGACGACTTCACTCTACTGCTGAACACTGATAAACAGAAATGACCTCCTATTAGAGCCTGGGGATAACCGATAGCTAGTACTTATACTTGTTCTTCACATAATGCTACAATATGTGGGTCCTGACCAAACATATAACAAAACACAGATTTAGAAACCCCATTGGGGTTAAGGTCATTCACCAAAAGAGCAGATTATTTTTGGTAAAATTAAAGTTGACCTTTTATGTTTAAAATTTATAGAATAAATTTTACAGAAATTTGGGAGTTTTGACTGATAAAATAATAAATATGTGATCATTCCTCTATCTACTCACAAATGAATAAGGACATTTAAAGTGTAGTAAATAAGGACACACTGAAGCATTTCCATGGCTCTCTTCTGCCTGGAGCAAAACTCTTCATTCAAACAAGATTTCTAATTTGACTACCAAATGTCAGTTTTAGGATACTGTATTAGTTACTTTTGTTGCTGTGATAAAATGCCATAACCAAGGCAACTTAAAGAATAAAGAGTTTATTCGGGCTTATGCTTCCAGAAGAACAGGTCCAATAGTGAGGAAGAATGGCAGCAAGCAGCAGGAAAGGTGGCAGGACCAGGAAGAAGACATTTCTATCCACTAGCAGGAAGCAGAGAGAGAAGAGCAAGCTACAAAAGAGGCAAATGTGCCAAAGCTTTAAACTCTCAAAGCTGACCTCCAGTGATATCCTTCCTTCACCAAGGCCCCATGTCCTAAAGCTTCAAGAACTTCCTTCAAACAGTGCCACCGAATAGGGACCGAGTGTTCAAATATTTGAACCCATAAGGGATATCCATCATTCAAATCACCAGAGATATCTTCTAACACAAATCTTCACTATGTCGATGATCTTTTGACAACTCTATTCTCAAATATAACCTTGGACTTTTAATCTCTAATGACTCTCCCCATCACTTAATTTAAGTGCTCATTTTCAAGAACTCAGCAAAGATTCTGAAGTAGGCTCATGTATATTTGAACCTGAGTTCCCAAACTTGCTCGTTCTTTGCCCCAGTACAAGTCACTTGACTATGCTTTCAATTTTCCTAATGTAAATTTATGTGTAAATCATCTCCAATAATGCCTGCTATATAGTAGGAATACAATGGATACATTAAATCCCCACAGAGGTTTCACGTAAATAGCTTTTGTTTCTCTCTGACAAATATTCAGGAGACTAAAATATGGGTTCCACAGAAGGCCCATGCCTGGTTTGTTTTGTTTTAATTAAGAAACTGTACACCCCATATTTTAGAAAGGCTGTCCTATTTTATATTCCCATTTGAAATATAGGGCACATTTGACCTGTCTACACTTGTCATCATTTTGGATTATCACTATTTTCTTTTTAATTTTAGCTGTTCTGGTAAGTATGTAGTGATATCTCATTGCAATCTTGATTTGTATTTGCGTAATGCTTAGTTATCCTGAACCACTTTTTTTTTTTTAATTTAATCCCTTTACAGCCTTATCCCAGCCTCCTGTCTCCTCTCCTACCAGTCCCATCCTCATGCATCTCCCTTCACTCTACTCTAGAAAAAGACCTACAGAGTAAACTAACCTGGGCCCTTGGGAACTCACAGAGACCGAACCACCAACCAAAGAGCATGCATGGGCTGGACCTAGACCCCCTATACATATGTAGCAGATTGCAACCTGGTCATCATGTGGGTTCCCTAACACTCAGAGTAGGGGCTGTCTCTGACTCAGGTTGCCTGTCTTTGGAACCCTTTCCCAAAACTGAGCTGCTTTGTCTGGCATCAAAGGGAGGAGATGCATTTAGTTCTGCTTTGACTTGAGATACCAAAGTGGGTTGGTACAGCTTGGGGACTTGACCAACTTTTAATCTATTACTTGCCATCTGTACATACTGTTCATGACTTTTACCCAGTATGATAATTAAAATGTTTGAGTCTTTATAGTTGGCTTTGACAGTCCTTTATATATTCTAGATATGAATCCTTTGCAACTTGGTAGCAACTTTGATAAAAATCCAATTTATTGGTTTTTTTGTTTGTTTTTTTTATCCCCTTTCTGGGTTGTATTTTAGGTGTCACATCAAAAAAACTAAAGTCCAAGGGCCTGAAGACTCTCCTGTGCAGTTTTCCACAACTTCACCAACAACTGAATACTCTTTTTTTTTTTTGCTGTTGATTTTGCTTCTTTTTACAAAATCCATTTTGAGTTAATTTTATCACGTTATGATATTTAAGTTGATGTTAACATTCATTACCAATGTATATGCAATTTCCTAGCATTTATTGGAAAGACTAGCCTGACTTTAAAAAAATCTTTTGCAGTACTTGGAGATTAAAATTGTATACTGAGTTGTGTAAGACAAGTGCTCTACCACTGAGCTACATCTTTAGCCACTTTTGCACCTTTGTAAAAAATAATTTTTCCAAACTTTGTAGGATTATTTGCATATTCTCTATTCTGTTCCACTGGTTAGTATTCATCCATCTGCTCATTGCATATTGTCTTCAGTACTGAATATCATAAAAATCAATATTAATACCACATCTCAGCTTTTTGTTTTCCCTTTCAAAATTGGGTTAGCTTTTATAGTCCCTTTTATATTCTTCCACTCAGTATAATCTTGTCATTACCTACAAAAATATTTGGTTGAATTTCACATTGTCTTAAATATAGAGATCATTACTTGGAGAAATTAGAAAGAAACTATATCATTATTATGTTGAGAATTCTACTTGCTGAGCACAGTGTGCCTCTTAATATACCTATATTTTCTCTAAATTTTGTTGTCAGCCTTCTGTAGTTTTAGCATATAAGTCCAATAAATGGTTTGTTAAGCTTATATTCAAATTTTTCATTTGTTCTCAGTGGAATTAACCAGCCACTTTTTGATTGGATGTAAGACTCACTCCATGAGCCAGACACTACGAAAATGGTCAAGAACCTGACACTACATAGCTAAGCCACGGGTTTAGGGGGAAACCTACTAGCATTTTTCTGCTAAAGGAACATAGCAATAAAATTACTCTGATGACAAGACATTATACCCACAGATCAGTGCCTAATTCAACCTACATCAGAGAAACTTTTTCTTGCAGTAGATGGGAATTAATGCAGAAATCCACAACTGGACAATGGGCAGAAAGTAAGAGACTTTGGACTAAATCCCAGCACTGGGAAAGGGAAGTGGACAGAAAGCCCCATCCATAACCAAGAAGCTACTGTAATGGATACCTGCTGGGAAAGGGAAAATTAGTTTTCTCTGATAGAGTGTCACTGGGTTTATTAGCCACAATTCAGGGCAGACCAGTTAGCCAACACAAATCAAAGTATTTTTTGTGGGCTTTTCATTTTCTTTGGTTTTGCTTTGTTTTTGTCTTATAGTTTCTTATTTGATTTAATTGATTTTTGTTTGATGTTTATTTGTTTTTGTTTGGACCATGGACCTATAATTTTATTAGCATTTAGTACAAGCACAGCCACCTTTGTTTACATACTGTCTACAATTGCTTCTCTACTCTATAACCAGCATTGGCCAGATGTGGCAAAGTTCTGGAGCCTCCAAAGTATAAAATGTTTACTATATGATGTTTCTATTTTTTTAAAGTTAACTCATCCCGGATTTGTATTCACATAGCCAAGTTCTCTGTATACTGCTAGAACTGTCAATTCTAACTTCCCCAAACTGAATTTTCCTTCATCTCACCCAAACATTCCCATTCTATATTCCTTATAATAAAGTGGCTGCATTCATTTTGTCAGGAAACTATGAAATCTGACCATCAGAAACCTCCCTCTCTCACATCTCCCACCTCTAATAATAAAAGACTTAATGCTTTTGTGTCTCCTTTCTTCTTTCCACTGCCCTAACTCAGATTACCATTTCTTTGTGTTCAGATTATAAAACTTTTTTTTCTCCTTCCTCCTCTCTTCTTCAAACTATAGACTAAATACAGCAACTTTTATATAAGGCTGATCCCATAGCACTTCTGTACTCTAAGTATTGCTTTCCCAGCAACGGCAGGACAAAAATTCACACATTCAAAACTCATCAACTGGGTAGTCAATTGTTTTTCAGGCCTGATCTCTGTCTATTTCCAATGTAATCTGCTATTCTTATTTCAATTTCATATTCCACTAACAAATTATCATTTCTTGGACCTTTGCTCATACTAGGCTATCTGCTTGAAATTAGCTTTCCCCATTTCCCCTTGTGTTCAACTTTAGATCTGTGATGACAAATTTTAAGTGTCAGACAGACTGGATTAAGAAATTTCTAGAGACATTGAGACTGAGAGTGAAGGTGTTACTAGAAGAGGTTATCATGTGATTCTAGTGGACCGCACAGGGAGGATCTATCCTCAATGTGGGAAAAACCATCTATCGGATCTTCCGGGTCATGGAAAAACAGAAAACCAATTTCTGGACTAAAATTTGCTTCTGATGCTTTGGACATCAGGGCTGTAGGCCCACTGACTACTGCACTCCTTTAATTACACCAGAGTATCACCCACACCAGAATGCCCGTATCTGTAGCCCTTCTGTATAAGATGACTTATGCTGTTGGCTTCCATGATTCTGCGGACGTCTGGATATGGAGTGAGTTATGCTACTTGAATTTTGGAATCTCTAATACATATGTGGCCTGTGGTGCTACTTAATTCCCCCAAATGGTCTCCTCACTAGAATCTATATATGTAACATACTGGTTCTGTCTCTCTAGAAAGTCCTGATTAATACAGTACCTATATAGGTCTTATCAACTTTTTCACAACTTGGTAACTACAAGGAGCCTTATATAGATCCCAAACTGCAACTACACATCGTGACTGATGATGCAAGTAGTACACAATTAAATATTGTCACTCTTAGTCAAAATATCCCTGTTAAGACTTTTTAGTTGACACATAATAATTATACATATATATGTGGTACTATGATATAATTCAATACACACACATATACATGTATATATAGTACATAAAGATCAAATAGTATTTCCATCTCCTTATATATTTATTATTTCATTGTGCTAGAAACTCAGAAACTCTTCTATTTCAGCATAGTTATGTATAATAGTCACACTATTATGCTATGAAGACTGAATCTCACTTCTTTCTAACTGCATTTTGACACCCATTATATTCTGCCAATTCCTAAATAAATAACCTATGTAGCTATCACATAGGTAGTTACAATCCTCTTTGAATTTCCAATGACAAAAATCAGAAAGTTTATGAAAGGTTTTTGAGGTAAACCAGATAATATGGCAGAGAACACTAGATATTTCCTCATATGCATTCTCCTATTCCTTTTTAAACTGTAATGGGAATGTGCTGGTAAAGTGTTTAATTTACCTTTCTAAGATAGCAGTGTCATATGTCTTTTATCCTAGCACTTGGGAGGTTGAGCAGATGAACTACAAATTCAAGGCTATTTTGGAGTACATAGAAAGACTGTGGCTTAAAACAAGAAAAAGATACAAGAACTACTTTTCTGCCTCTCTTATCAGTGAATATGATTGTGAGATTGAATTTTAGAAATTGAATGTAATGAAAATTACGTCTAACTCCCAGATCATAACCTGAAAGGAAAGTGTTATAAACTCTACTTCTGTCTTTCCTTCTTTTCAACAGCTAAGATGTAGATGATGAATGACCATTGGGGTGAAAGCAGGATATTAGATGACTAAGAAAGCAAGAACAAGGAAGCCTGATTATATCAAGTCACATTAGTTGAGCTGTTTTACAACTAAGAAATAAACATCTCTTTTTTTTATTTATTTATTTTTTATCAGTTACATTTTATTAACTCTGTATCCCAGCCATGTCCCGATCCCTCATTCCCTCCCAGTCCCTCCCTCCCTCCCTCATCTCCACCGTGCCCCTTTCCAAGTCCACTGATAGGGGGGACCTCCTCCCCATTCATCTGATCTTGTTTTATCAGGTATCTTCAGGACTGGCTGCAAAGCTCTCCTCTGTGGTCTAACAGGACTGCTCCTCCCTTCGGGGGTGGGGAGACCAAAGAGCCAGTCATTGAGTTCCTGTTAGAAATAGTCCCTGTTCCCCTCACTTTGGGAAACCAATTGGTTACTGAGCTACCACAGGCTACATCTGAGTGGAGGTTCTAGGTTATATCCATACATGGTCCTTGGTTGAATGTCAGTCTCAGAAAAGACCCTGTGCCCAGATATATTTGGTCCTTAAATGGATAATTTTCTTGAAAGAATCCATCTACCAAAACTAAGTCAAGATCAGGTAGAAAGACTGAATAGCCCTATATCTCCCAAGGAAATCGAAGCAGTTATTAACAGTCTCCCCTCCAAAAAAAGCCCTGGACCAGATGGCTTCAGCACAGAATTCTACAAGACCTTCAAAGAAGTGCTAACTCCAATTCTCCTCAAGCTATTCCACAAAATAGAAACAGAAGGAACACTACCAAACTCATTCTATGAAGCCACAGTCACCTTAATACCTAAAGCACACAAAGACCCAACAAAAAAAGAGAACTTTAGGCCTATCTCTCTTATGAACATTGACGCAAAAATACTTAATAAAATACTTGCAAACCGAATCCAAGAACACATCAAAGATATCATCCACCATGACCAAGTAGGCTTCATCCCAGGCATGCAAGGGTGGTTCAACATACGGAAATCCATCAATGTAATCCACCACATAAACAAACTGAAGGAGAAAAACCACATGATCATCTCCTTAGACGCCGAAAAAGCATTTGACAAAGTCCAACACCCATTCATGTTTAAAGTCTTGGAGAGATCAGGGATACAAGGCACATACCTAAACATAGTAAAGGCAATATATAGCAAGCCTATAGCTAACATCAAACTCAATGGAGAGAAATTTAAATCAATCCCACTGAAATCAGGGACAAGACAAGGCTGTCCATTGTCCCCATATCTCTTCAACATAGTACTTGAAGTCCTAGCCAGAGCAATAAGACAACTAAAGGAGATCAAGGGGATACAAATCGGAAAGGAAGAGGTCAAAGTGTCACTATTTGCAGATGATATGATAGTATACATGAGCGACCCCAAAAATTCAACCAGAGAACTCCTTCAGCTGATAAACACTTTCAGCAAAGTGGCAGGATACAAAATCAACTCAAAAAAATCAGAAGCCCTCCTATATACCAAAGACAAAAAGGCTGAGAAAGAAATTAGGGAAACAACACCCTTCACAATAGCCACTAATAACATAAAGTACCTTGGTGTGACTCTAACCAAGCAAGTGAAAGACCTGTTTGAGAAAAACTTCAAGTCTCTGAAGAAAGAAATCGAAGAAGATATCAGAAGATGGAAAGATCTCCCGTGCTCATGGATTGGTAGGATTAACATTGTGAAAATGGCCATACTGCCAAAAGCAATCTACAGATTCAATGCAATTCCCATCAAAATACCAACTCAATTCTTTACAGACCTTGAAAAAAAGATTCTCAGCTTCATATGGAGAAACAAAAAACCCAGAATCTCCAAAACGATCCTGTACAACAACAGATCATCTGGAGGTATCTCCATTCCTGATCTCAAGCTGTACTACAGGGCAACAGTAATAAAAACTGCATGGTATTAGCATAGAAACAGAAAGGAGGATCAATGGAACCGCATAGAAGACCCAGAACTAAATCCACACACCTATGAATACTCGATATTCGACAAAGAAGCCAATTCCATTCAATGGAAAAAAGACAGCATCTTCAACAAATGGTGCTGGACCAACTGGATGTCTACATGCAGAAAAATGAAAATAGATCCATATTTATCACCCTGCACAAAACTAAAGTCAAAGTGGATCAAGGACCTCAACATAAACATCTCTTATATTAGAGCCATGGTATGTGTAGCATCTCAGCACCTGAGACTACATCATACCAAATTGTAGCTAACAAGTGACTAAACTTGGACTTTAACTTTGAATAGGGTCAGACTGTATGAGCCCCATAATTTAAATAAAGTTTTTATTAAATAATGCGTTCCTAAAGGACACTATCTGTTGAAAAGTTCTTACAAATATAAGACACCTGTGGCAAGCACATAATACTTGTTAAGAAATATTTCTTGTCTCAACCATATTACCAGGTTCATTTTTTTGTCTCCCTTTGTTTTACCCTTTCATTTAAACCAATTATAATATATGCTACCTTATAAGCTATGTACTATGTCAAATACTCCACCATAAAATTTTTTCAAGTTGCAATTAAAATAAAATATTCTGATTCATTTGTGGTCTTGCAAGGGTTCCTGACTTGCTATACTGGAATAAATATGGAACTTGACATTTGAAGAAACAGCAAACAAGGGTTCTCAGAGCTTTTGCTGCCCATTTTTACTGAGATATGTCATAATTTTTTTCTACATTTCTTATAAAGTGGGTTGTGAAAAAAAAAATAAAAATAAAGTGGGTTGTGCAATTTAAATTCCAGAGAAAACAGACAATGGTGTCAGAAACACCAAAACAAGTAAACAAACAAAAAATAAAACAAAACAACAAAAACCTGAACAAAAGGCCTCCCTTAGGTGTATTAATATTAGTATTAGATCAGATCCCTTTGTCCTTTAGTCATATTTCTCTAGAATTAAATACCTCATCACACTTAGTGCAGGTTTACCTGGTTTATTTGAGGGGGTGTGTTCATTCTAGATCATGGTTCTCAACCTATGGATTGTGACCACTTTGAGGGTCAAACTACCTTTTCACAGGAGTCGCCTAAGACCATCAAAAAAAAAAAAAACAAAAACAATTTTTACATTATGATTCATACAGGAGCAAAATTACAGTTATGAAGAAGCAATGAAAATAATTTTATGGTTGGAGAGTCACCAAAACATTAGGAACTATATTAAAGGGTTACAGCATTAGCAAGGCTGAGAACCACTTTTCTAGAGTGTTACCAAGTAATATAAAACATATATATACATATACTTTTCTCTTGTTAATCCGTCATTTGATTAGGAGTATCAGTCATGGATTTGGGATTATGTGAGGAACTATACCTCTTCTACACTATAGTTTCATTGTATATGTATCACCTTCAACCTTATCATTTTCCTCTGTTTAAATATATTACCACACTTCATGGTTAATATCTTAGAAGCAGTTAGTGGCTTTTTCTTCTTTAACAGTCCCATAATTTGCTTAATAATAAAACAGTACATGTGCAAGCAAGTTGATTAATGATGTAATGCTAAGTATTTGATTTAACGTTAAACATCACTGTGGCCAAGTTTAGTGGTGTAGGCCTCTAATCCCAACTACTTGGGAGGCTAAGGCAGAAAAAAACCATAACTGCAAAGCCTGTCTGGGCTACAGGGTGAGTTCAAGAATGCTCTGGACATTTTAATAAGACTCTGTCTCAAAATAAAAAGTAAAAGGGGGAAATGAAGATAGGTCGGTGGTAGAGTATTTGCTTAACATGTGCAAGGCCCTAGTTTTAATTTATAGATCTTCAAAAACTTGTCATTGTGTCACAGTGGGATTTTTTTTCATTGTCCATTTATACAAAATAATAAGACACAACTTTGTGTCTGTGATCCCAAAAATCTGGAGGCTAAGTCAGGAGGATGAAAAACTCTTGGCAGATCTACATTACACAGTGGGTGCCACGACAGCCAAACTTTTTATAGCACAGTTTGCTTTAAAAATATGAACAACAAAATAACAGAAAGAAGGGAGCAAGAAAATGAGAAATGGAGGTAGGAAGATAAAAAACTACAGTTAAAAGGCACACAGTTACTTCTTTGGAGGGGAGATATTAAATATAGGAAATTTTTACCTTGCCAAAGTGTTCAATGAGAATTTCTACCACAATATTCTGGAATTTGATGTTCATCATAGCAGCCACAGTGTCCTCTTGAGCTCTCATCAGGGTGGGCCCAAAGATCACCCCCATATTGGAAGGTGTCATAAGATTTTCTTTGCTGTGCTCGCACACACTGCCAGAAGAAAAAGAAAATAATGAAACAGATTCGTTTTTCTAGTAACCAGGACTATGCTAGGTGCTAAAGAAGATAGGAAACACCAAAAGGTAGGAAAAGGAGACCTAAAACATATATGGAAGAAAAAACACAATAGAAGTAACTAGCAAGTAACACATAGTATATGAGTAGAAGCCAAAGTGAGAGAAGAGGAACTGAGCTAGCAACCCTAAAGGAGTTCAGAGACAAATGCAAAAGATGTGGGAAGACATACCCATACCCTGCTTACTCCCTCTTAAATTCATCTTCTTTTTACTTTGATTATTCTTGTTACATATAAACATATGCATAAATTTATAAATACAACTTTCTGGGTCCATTTAGTGTTGCTTGTGTGCATGAGTTCAGGGCTGAGCACTTGGTACTATTCTCACCTCAACTGATAGTACTGGTGAGAAAAATGCGTTGCAATCGTCATTATCTGTTTCTTCTATTATGTGGTAAACAACTCCCAACTTTGTTTTTGGCGGACAACAGTTACTGATTAATTATTTTTTATAGGAACTGAACTCCACTAAAGCTCTTTTAAACTACTAGATGCAGGCAAATGTAAAGCATGCAGCCCTCTGGACAGTTTGCCTAATAAGCAGCAGGCCAGCTACCCACTCAAAACACTAATACCCCAAACCCACCCAAGCCAAAGGCCCTGAGAGACTGACCTACCAACAGGAAAGTTCTTGACATTGAGTAGGCAATTAAGGGGGACAAAATCCTTAGACCAATCTTTACAATAAAGTCTCTTAAACCCTTAACAAAGGCTGGGTGCCATTCATATGGAAATGAGCTGCCAGCATCCAGGCCTTTGATATTTCTGGTTGCTGATCAGTCCTTTTCAACAGTTTAAATGCCTTTGCAATTAACCTTTATTCTTTAGTGACAGAATTTGTTCAGGTATTAAAATAGAAAAGAATCCCCATGCTGCCACCAAGTGATCTTGAATGGTTAAACCACTACCTACAAGGCAAGAACCAGGCCATGAGGTTCAAAACCAGAGCTGCTCACTGAGTGTTCGCAACTGCAAAAAGAAGGATATTTTATTCTGAGGTCAGGCTGGATAAAGTGCTCAATAATGTCAGTTTGGAAAGGTAGGTGATTTAAACCTGTATTTGTTGGTATTCAAGTGTAATCACTGTTCTACCAACTATTAATACCTGCTTCTGTAGTTCCTCTTGAAAACAGAAGATTGTTCTTTTAAAACTTTTATTTTAATTATTTTACACTTTATTCACTTTGTATCCCAATTGTAGACCCCTCCTTCATCCCCTCCTGGTCCCACCTTTCCTCCCTCTTTTCCCCTCTCCTTCCCTTAGTCCACTGAAAAGGAGGAGTCCTCCTCCCCTACTATCTGATCCTAGCTTATCAAGTCTCATCAGGACTGCCTGGATCCTCTTCCTCTGTGGCCTGTTAAGGCCACTCTGCAAGGAGGAGTGATCAAAGAGCAGGTAACCTAGTTCATATCAGAGACAGCCCCTGCTCCCCTTACTCGGGACTGAGCTGCCTATTGCTTACATCTGAGCAGGCGGTCTAGGTCCTTTCCATGCATGGTCCTTGGTTGATGCTTCAGTCTCTGCAAGGGCCCCTGGGCTCATATTTTTGGCTTTGTTGGTCTCCTTGTGGGGCTCTTGTACCCTCCATGTCCTTCCATCCCTCCTCCCTTTTCCATAAGACTCCCTGTGCTCCACCTGAAGTTTGGCTGTCAATCTCTACATGTGATTTGATACCCTGATGGGTGGAGTCTTTCAGAGGACATAATGTAGTAGGCTCCCATCATGTTCCCTTTCTTATTTTTTTAAGTGTTACTAACATTTATTTCACAGAATTGAATTCTTTTCACAGAAAGAAAAAAATTAATAAGATAATACTACTAATAACTATAAAAAATTAAACTTATGTTCACAACCATAAAAAAGTTATAGGAATTTAAAAAATACTAGGAAACAATAAGGAGCATGCTGACCAGCAATATCTCTGTCATATAGGTTGGATGCTACTTATTCTCCATGAAAATTCTCCCATTTACATTGATATGTCAATTAGTGGTATCATTTTACTCCTTTCAGTGTCTATCTCATTTGCCCTTTGGAATAAGAATTAAGCATCCTCCCTAGGGTCCTCCTTGTTGTTTAGCTTCTTTAGGTCTGTAGATTTTGGTAACTTCAATCTATATTATATACTTATATCCACTTATAAGTGAGTATATCAATGCATGTCTTTCTGCTTCTGGGTTACCTCACTCAGGATAATCTTTTCTAGTTCTATCCATTCACCTACACAAAAGTAAAGTAAGTCCAAGTGGATCAAAAACCTCAATATAAAACTAGACACACTAAATCTGTTAGAAGAAAAAGTGGGGAAGAGCCTTGAACTCATTGGCACAGGAGACAACTTCCTGAACAGAACATCAACTGCTTAGGCTCTAAGATCAACAGTAAATGGTACCTCATGAAACTGAAAAGCTTCAGCAAAAGACACTGTCAACAGAACAAAATGACAGCCAAAAGACTGGGAACAGATATTCAGCAACCTTACATCCAGCAAAGGGCTAATATCTAGAATATATAAAGATCTCAAGAAATAGAAATTAATACTAACATACCAAATAATCCAATTAAAAACGGGGTACAGAGCTAAATGGAGAATTCTCAGCAGATGAATAACAAATGGTAGAGAAACACTTAAAGAAATGCTCAACATCCTTGGTCATTAGAGAAATGCAAATCAAAGTGACTCTGAGATTCCATTTTACACCCATCAGAATGGTTTAAGATCACAAACTCAAGTGACAATGCTGGAGTGGATGTGGAGAAAGGGAACCCTTCTCCATTGCTGGTGGGAGTGCAAATATGTACCAACCACTTTGGAAATCAATCTGTTGCTTTCTCAGAAAACTGGGAATAGTGCTACCTCAAGACCCAGCTGGACATAAACCTGAAAGATGTTCCAACATACAACAAGGACACTTGTTCAACTATGTTCATAGCAGTTTTATTCATAATAGCCAGAATTTAGAAACAACCTTGATGTCCCTCAACCAAAAAATGGATAAAAAAATTCGGATACATTTACACAATGGAATACTACTCAGCCATTAAAAACAAGAAAATCATAAAATTTACAAGCAAATGAAAAACAGAAGCTTAGCTTCTGTGGGAGGATTTTAAGCTGTGCTAATGTCTACTGCTCTTAAGAAGCTTCCTGCTATCCCATTTATCTTCTAGTACCTGGGGAGATTTCTTTGCAGCTGTCATCTGTCCTCTTACTATGCACTTTGTTTGCGGCACAAGGAATGGACCCTAGGACATCCTCTATCATTGAGATACAGGTAGGCCCTATAAAAATATCCATGTGCAACCATTTTTAATGCACACATTTTTTTAAAAAATTCACTTAATTTAAAAATAGGAGCTCCACAAGGAGACCAACAGAGCCAAAACAAAAACAAACAAACAAAACAAACAAACAAACAAAAATTCTAGGCCCAGGGGACCCTGCAGGGACTGATGAATCAACAAAGGGCCATGCATGGAGAGGACCTAGACCCCTTGCTCAGATAGGCAGCTCATGGGCAACCCATGGGAAGTTCAGTCTCCATGGGGGTTTCCTAGTAAGGGGAGTAGGGGCAGTCACTGGCATGAACTTGGTTGCCTACTCTTTGTTCAACTCCCTTTGGCTTGGTGGACTTATTAGACCACAGAGAAAGAGGATCCAGACAGTCCTGATGATACCTGATAGTCTAGGGTCAGATAGTAGGGGAGGAGGAGACCACCCCATCAGTGGACTAGGGGCAGGACATAGGGGGAAGAACAGGGTGAATGGGACCAAGAGGAGATAAGGAAGAGGGCCACAGACTGGATACAAAGTGACTAAATAGTAAATAATAATAATAATAATAATATAAAAGAAATATGAAAATAAAAATTCAGTGTATTTTGATTATTTATACCCCACTAATCCCCCCCCAACATCTCCATACCCACACAACTTCATGTCCTCTTTTTAGTTTTTTAATTTAATTACCCATTTGACTCCAATTTGTGTTGTTCATACACTTTTGGATGTGGGACCCGCTACTGGAGTCCTATCAGGAACCACAACCTTAAAGAAAACTAAATCTCCCTCCCCTGGAAGCCATCAATTCTCCACAGCACCAAAGGTGGTGCTAGGGGTCATTAATGAACCCCTTGTCCCTCCATGCTAGAATGTGGGCTGGTTTGATCTTGTGCAGGTAACCACAGTGGCTAAGTTCATGAGTGTAGCAGCTCTGACATGTTTCATCTCTCTCTTGCTATGCTCTTCCTCAATTTCTGGATCTTATAATCTTTCTCCTTTGGTCCCTGAATCTTGAATAAGAGGTAACACTCCATGGACACATATTCTGTGCATTTTGACCAATTGTGGGTTTCTGTATTAACCACCTCCTAGCAGCTAAAAAGAATGAGGAGAGCTGATCACAGTGCCCTAGGTCTGTAGACCTAAGTACTTGAGAGGTTGGGGTAAGAGAATCATTTGAGCCCAAGAGTTTGGTGCCGGCCTGCAACAAGTAACAATAAAAATACACACAAACACATACACACGCAAACACACACTGTATGTACACATACACACACACACACACACACACACACACACATATGCACTGTATACAGAAGTAATGAATGATGCTCAAAATGATAAATGAAAAAAGTGGTTTGAAGAGCAATGATACACTGAGAGGTACAATTTCTGTGTAAAAGCAAAAATACAGATGTTCCTTAAGATGCATATATTTTGGGTCTAGCTAATTTCACTGCATGATATTTTGATTTATTTGCAAGTTCTTTAAAATAAATTTAATTTAAAAAATAGAGGTATAAGTCACAGCTCAAACTGTAGATTAATGAGATGAATGACATGGTAAATGATAAATTATGTAGGAGTGTGCAGTATTATTTCTAACCCATAAGGACTAGAACCAATAATGGGTAAAACTTCAGCATCAGAATTAATACTTAGCTAAACTGACATAGCATCACACTGCCTTTTAATATTTGTTTTTATAGCCATAGACAAATACTACTTTCAACCTTAGTCAGATAAGTCTCTCTCTTCTAGAAAATGGGTTTGAGTGCAGAAACCGATGACCTCAAGAAGTGATCTGAATTAGTGAACCGTAAACAAAATATTAATACCATCACCATCTAAGGTCACAAACTATTGTAGAAGGAGGAGTGGGAAAAAAAAGGTAAGAGCCAGAAGACAGGAAAGGGGGTTGTGAAATGCTGTCTTCTGGGCTAGAAACAGCTATTGCAATCACAGACCTGTAACAACTGGGATGTTATACAGAGTCTGCTCAAGAATAACCTTGTCACTGTCAAAAGGACAGTAGTGCTAAAAAGGCCTATCTGCCACTAATGAACTATTTGCTACTGACTCATTGCCATCAGTAGCACCCACTAGTGAGGACACAAACTCCAATGAGTAGTCCCTCTCCAATAGTTGCATGTATGGCCCTGGTTAACTAAGAGGGCCATAAAACAAAGCTAAAAGTCATTAATCAAGGAAAGGGATTGGTATGTGGAAGCAGTGGGAGATGAAAGGAATGAACAAGAAGACAAAAGAGGGTATGGAGAGCAAACTCAGGATGCATTACAAACACATATGAAAATATCAAAGAAATAATTTAAAAAATTAAAAGAAATTGAACGAGTATATGAGGGAGGTAGTAGTCTATACTGTAGAAGGTAATAACTCACTTCAATGGTTTAGATTTTTTTTACTTTCTTTTTTAATTTTTTATTTAACTTTTATTAATTACACTTTATTCATTTTGTATACCCCCATAAAGTCCCTCCCTCCTCCCCTCCTGGTCCCACCCTCCCCCCCCCTTTCTGCATGTGTGCCCCTCCCCAAGTCCACTGATAGGGGAGGTCCTCCTCTCCTTCTTTCTGATCTTAGTCTATCAGTTCTCATCAGAAGTGGCTGCATTGTCTGGGGTCTAGGTTGTCTCCATGAATAGTCCTTGGTTGGAGTATGAGTCTCTGGGAAGTTCCCTGTGTTCAAATTTTCTTGTTCTGTTGCTCTCCTTGTGGAGTTCCTGTCCTCTCCAGCTCTTACTATTTTAAGATAAATTAAAATGATTTGAGGAGCCAAGAGGTGATGTAAATGAGGTATACTGGCCTGGAAGTGTCTTATACTGTTAAGCAAGCAGACATCCTCTAAACCACCATTTTACCATTCAATGTTATTTCTTATTTTATGATATGACTGATCTTCATCATCTCTAATCTTATCATTACAGAAGAGGGGACGAAAAGAGTACAAGAGCCAGAGGCTCTTGTAACTACTAGGAAACTACTAGGTAACTAGGTAACTACTAGGAAAAAGTGTTCTTCTGACAGGACAAGTCAGCTGCACATATGAAGTCACGATGATTATGACACCAAGCACAAGACATGTTCAAGCCCAGGATAGACCAAATTCAAACATGGAAGGGAGCTGGGCATGAAATCTCATCCTTCAATTAGGAACTCTTAGCAACTAGCAGTTGCTAGGAGAAGGAATGTTAGTATATATATATATATATATATATATATATATTATATAAAAGATATGGAAAAAAAGATATGTTGGCCACAATCCAGGGGAAGACCACACACCAACAAATATTTGGGTAGCACAAATGGCCTTGAGATTAATAAAAGATACAAAAATGAGTGTGTAGGGAAGGAGAGCTAGATCTGGGAAGAGTTCGGGTAATAAATATGATTAAAACTCATCGTATGAAATTCTTAAAGAAAAAAAAAAAACACGGTATATACTCAGTCATATAGACATATACTATAGGATAAACCTAGTAAAAATCTGTACACCTAAAGAAACTAATCAAGAGGGAGGACTCTTGCTAAAATGTTCAGTTCCTATCCAGAAAGGCAAAGAGGCTAGACATCAGAAGAAGGAGAAAAGAGGGAACAAGTCAGGAGCCTGACACAGAGGACCTCTGAAAAGCTCTGCCTTGAAGACTATCAATGTAGATACTGAGACTTATGGGCAACCTTTGGGCAGAGTGCAGGGAATCTTAGGAAAGAAGTAGGAAATAGTAAGATCTGGAGAGGACAGGAACTCCATAAGGAGAGCAACATAACCAAAAAAATCCAAGCACAGGGGTCTTCCCCTATCAGTGGACTTGGGGAGGGGCATGCATGCAGAGGGTGGAGGAAGGGAGGGATTGGGATGGGAGGAGGGACGGAACAATGGGGGGGGGATACAAAGTGAGTAAAGTGTAATTAATAAAAAATAAATAAAAAATAAAACAACAACAACAAAAAACCCAAGAAGGTGATAGAGTCTGTGGCAAATCAGCCTCTTGTATCACTTCAAAGAAGGAACTACTAGCTACTCAACTCCAGCGTACAAGGCACAGTGTGGTCAAATGGTCTCATTTCTTAAATCCAGGAATTAATGTGAATTTCTGAAAATTTAAAAGTTAGGGCTAAATATTTTTTCCAAAAAAAAAAAAATAGTCTAAAGCAAATAAAACATACTTTTGCTCTGAATTCCATCCTTAGGCTATTCAGTTGAGTGAGACCGCGTCTTACAATGATACCTGGCAGAAAAACTGGAAGCTATTTCTGTGAACTTGTCGGTATCATGCAGCTTTAGGGTTCAGTGATTTCTAAGAACTCAATGTACTTTGACCCTTAAATAAGGAGGCCACTTCCAGTCATATCCCTGGTTCTATTACTAATGTACTACATGGCTTTGTGCCTATCTTTCCCCATCCCTAAGAATCTGTTCTGTCATGTGTAAGGTGAAAAAGTTATTAGGTGATCGAAAGTGTATTTTAGTCTGCCAGGAAATGAATCTAAGAAAACCCTGCTCTCAGAAACAATGGGAAAGAGAGAGCCATACATTACATGCCTTCTGAACTATTTATTATGTATATTCAATCCATTCTAAACACACACATGCACAGAGAGAGAAAGAAAGAAAGAAAGGAGGAGGGGAGAGAAGGGAAAGAAAGAGAGGAGAGAGACTGGAATCCTAGCAAAGCAAACTTCTGTACTCAACTCTCAACTACAAGAAACTTTAAAGGCCAAGTAACTCTTTTCTTTAACAAATCACAAGAAAAAAGAAAGTTGTACAGGAAACCTATATATTGAGTATACAGTAAAATGATAAAATACATTCTATTGCACAATACATCAAGCCTGGGCCTCTATTTGCTTTATAATGTTACTATTGATTCTTACATACATTAAAGTTTGAGAAACAAAGATGTAGATCAAGCAGCTAAACCAAATCTCACTGCCATGTGTTTTTTATAAATGAAGGTTTACTTGAACACTGCTACTCATTTAAATAGTATCTATGGCTGCTTCAAAGCTATAATTATAAAGCTGTGTATACATAATATACGCTGACCATATAGTTAACAAAGCTTAGCATATGTACTTTACTATCTTGTCAAACTCTTCTAGAAATTAGATGCTTGGAAATCATTTCATTAGATTGCTATATTTACATTCAAATTGAACCTTCATGTAAAGAAAGAAAGAACATATTTGTGAACACTATACATTTGAACAAAGAATATTTAATATTATAATCAACTTCATTTCAGCCATTATAATTTTATTATACATATGTTTAAAGGAGTTCTCACCCTTTGAAGATAAAGTTGAAACTTAAATAGTTATGAATGAAATAAACATAGACTCATGGATTTATTTCAAAAATAATACAACAGGCAGGTGGAAACTGGGCTTATAGATAAAATATATTCTTTTTTTTTGGTCTTACACATTTTATTTCCTTGGGTATCTTTTAAAAAAATTAATTACAGTTTATTCACTTTGTTTCTCAGCTATAGCCCCCTCCCTTTTTCCCTCCTAATACTACCTTCCTTCCCTCTTCTCCTCTCATGCCCCTCCCCCAGTCCACTGATAGGGGAGGTGCTCCTCCTCTTCCATCTACCCTAGCCTATCAGGTCTCATTAGGACTGGCTGCATTGTCTTTCCTGTGGCCTGGTAAGGCTGTTCCCCCTTCAGGGGAAGATGATCAAAGAGCCAGCCACTGAGTTCATGTCAGAGCCAGCCCCTGTTTCCATTACTAAGGCAACCCACTTGGACATGAGCTGCCTCTGGCTACATCTGTGCAAGGGTTGTAGGTTATTTCCATTCATGGTTCTTGGTTGGAGCATCAGAATCAGAAAAGACCCCTGTGCCCAGATATTTTGGTTCTGTTGCTCTCCTTGTGGAGCTCCTGTCTTCTCCATGTCTTACTATCTCCCCCTTCTTTCATAAGATCCCCTGCAATTTGCCCAAAGTTTGGCCATGAGTCTCAGCCTCTGTTTTGGTACACTGCTAGGTAGTTTTTCAGAGGCCCTCTGTGGTAGGCTCCTGTCCTGTTCCCAGTTTTCTCCCTCTTCTGATGTCAATCCAGTTTGCCTTTCTTTTTTTTTTTAATTTTTCATCAATTACACTTTATTCATTCTGCATCCCCCCATAAGCCCCTCCCTCCTCCCTCCCAATCCCACCCTCCCTCCTCCCTCTGCTTGCATGCCACTCCCCAAGTCCACTGATAGGGGAGGTTCTCCTCTCCTTTCTGATCTTAGTCTATCAGTTCACATCAAAAGTGGCTGCATTGTCCTCTACTATGGCCTGGTAAGGCTGCTCCCCCCCAGGGGGAGGTGATCAAAGAGCAGGCCAATCAGATTACGTCAGAGGCAGTCCCTCTTCACATTACTATGTAACCCAATTGGACTCTGAACTGCCCTGGGCTACATCTGTGCAGGGGTTCTGGGTTATCTCCATGAATAGTCCTTGGTTGGAGTATGAATCTCTGGGAAGTTCCCTGTGTTCAAATTTTCTTGTTCTGTTGCTCTCCTTGTGGAGACCCTGTCCTCTCCAGCTCTTACTATTTCCCAGTTCTTACCTAAAATTCCATTCACTCTGCCCAACAGTTGCCCATCAGGCTCAGCATCTCCTTTGTTAGTCTGAAGGGCAGAGGCTTTCAAAGGCCCTCTGTGGTAGGTTCCTAGGTTGTTTCCTGTTTTCTTCTTCTTCTGATGTCCATCCTCTTTGCCTTTCTGGATGGGGATTGGACGTTTTAGTTAGGGTCCTCTCTCTTGCTTAGTTTCTTTAGATGCACAGGTTTTAGTGGGTTTGTCCTATGTTGTATGTCTATATGAGTGAGTATATACCATGTGTGTCTTTTTGCTTCTGGGACAACTCACTCAGGATGATCCTTTCCAGATCCCACCATTTACCTGCAAATTTCATGATTTCCTTATTTTTCATTGCTGAGTAATATTCCATTGTGTAGATATACCACAATTTCTGCATCCATTCTTCAGTTGAGGGGCATCTGGGTTGTTTCCAGCTTCTGGCTATTACAAATAAAGCTGCCACAAACATGGTTGAGCAAATGTCCTTTTTGTGTACTTGAGCCTCTTTTGGATATATGCCCAGTAGTGGTATGGCTGGATCTTGAGGAAGCGCTATTCCTAGTTGTCTGAGAAAGCGCCAGATTGATTTCCAGTTGTACAAGTTTACATTCCCACCAGCAGTGGAGAAAGGTTCCCCTTTCTCCACAACCTCTCCAGCATGTGTTGTCACTTGAGTTTTTGATCTTGGCCATTCTCATGGGTGTAAGGTGAAATCTCAGGGTTGTTTTGATTTGCATTTCCCTAATGGCTAGTGAGGTTGAGCATTTCTTTAAGTGCTTCTCTGCCATTCGGTATTCCTCTACAGAGAATTCTCTGTTTAGCTCTGTTCCCCATTTTTTAAGTGGATTACTTGGTTTGCTGCTTTTCAGCTTGTTTAGTTCTTTATATATACTGGATATGAGTCCTCTGTCAGATAAAGGGTTGGTGAAGATTCTTTCCCAATCTGTAGGTGGTCGCTGTGTTTTGATGACGCTGTCCTTTGCTTTACAGAAGCTTTTCAGTTTCATGAGGTCCCATTTATTGATTGTTGCTCTTAGAGCCTGTGCTGTTGGTGTTCTGTTCAGGAAGGTTTCCCCTGTACCAATGAGTTCTAGGGTATTTCCCACTTTTTTTTCAAGCCGATTTAATGTGTCTGTTTTTATGTTGAGGTCTTTGATCCACTTGGACTTCAGTTTTGTGCAGGGTGACAAGTATGGATCTATTTTCATTTTTCTACATGTAGACATCCAGTTGGACCAGCACCATTTGTTGAAGATGCTATCTTTTTTCCATTGTATGGTTTTGGCGTCTTTGTCAAAGATCAGGTGTCCATAAGTGTGTGGGTTTATTTCTGGGTCCTCTGTTCGGTTCCATTGATCCACCATTCTGTTTCTATGCCAGTACCATGCAGTTTTTAAAACTGTTGCTCTATAGTACAACTTAAGATCAGGGATGGAGATACCTCCAGAAGATTTTTTATTGTATAGGATTGTTTTAGCAATTCTGGGTTTCTTGTTATTCCATATGAAATTGAGAATTTTTCTTTCCAGGTCTGTAAAGAATTGTGTTGATAGCTAAATCTGGGTGATGGGTACACAAGTGTTCCTTGTGCTGGTTCCTTCATTCAATACATGATACAAATTTTCAAAAGGAAAAGTTGTAACAAGGATAATCTGTGCCATAAGTGACCACTCCCCTTTCCATCAAAATGGTACCCTCTTTTAAGTGTAGACAGCACTGGATTTCTCCATCAGTAGCATATTATCTGTAATTTACATGATAGATTTCAACATAGTACAATGCCCTAGACCTCTTCAATCTCTCAATTAAAACCAAACCATTACTAAATATAGTAATAAGAAAGAAAAACAATTTCACTGTCAAATTGTTATATTTTAAGACACTTTAAATACAAAAATAAACTGAAAAAATGAATAAAACTTAACTGTAAAGGTAACAATATGCTAATAGAGAAGGTATTAGCAAGTCAATACACACAGAGAGTATAATTACATCAAGACTATCTAACAGCAGTAATTCTAATAAACTCCTGATGCTAATATGCTTCCAGAATGCAGATAACAACTTAAAAATTAAAAGTGCCCTCAAAATTGATGAGAAAATTTTTATATGTAATCTTTTGTTTGCATGTGTAATCTCAGACATTTATGATTGTATTATTGTAATCATGAATCCATACACTTATGTTATAAGAGTAACTAGTTTTATTTAAAAGACTAACAAGAAGACTAGGGGCTACTAGAAAATTTTACAAACACCATCTCCAGTCGACAATGAAAGCTTTGTTCATTAATATGACAGATGGCAAAAATGATTTCTCATTAGCTAAATGTGTATATGTGTATAAGATATAAACTGTTAATAACATACAGTCACATAGTCTTCTATGAACAAATAGAAGATTATAGCATTGGATAATGTGAATATCAGTAAAGTAAATAAAACAATACTGTGAATCATCAGATATGGTAAAAACATAAGATACATAATAACCACTACTATTTGCTGTAGCTACAAATCAGTTAATTTGAATATATTCAGCCTTGAAAGGTAAGCAGATGGCAATAAGGGGACAGGCTAAAAATAAGACAATGAAGAAAATAAGCAAAACTAGTAAGTAGGAACCAAGCACCTGGAATTCCAGCACTGATAATGTTAATATGAGGCTAACTTTGAGTATAAAATGAACTAGTCTGTTACAAAAATGATAAGAAATAGCAACGTACAGGAAAATGGTGTTCTTTCATCAACAAACTAGTGTCATAACAGTTGATAGTGGTAAATTAAAGAGATGAAAAGAACATAAGAGATCGGTAGACTAGGTGATAATACTATGTATAGTTAGACAAACACCTTTGCAGAACCATTTGATAGTAATTTATTTTTATTAATTATAGTTTATTCACTTTGTATCACAGCTGTAGCTCACTCTGCCATTCCCTCCAAATCCCATCCTCCCTACCTCTTCTCCTCCCTTGCCCCTCCCCCAGTCCACTGATAGGGGCAGTCCTCCTCCCCTTCCATCTGACCCTAGCCTATCAAGTCTCATCAAGAATAGCTACATTGTCTTCCTCTGTGGCCTGGCTAAGCTGCTCCTCCCTCAGGGGAAGGTGATCAAAGAGCCAGCCACTGAGTTCATGGCAGAGACAGCCTCTGTTCCCCTTACTAGGAGCCCACATAGACACTAAGATGCCATGGGCTACATCTGTGCAGGGGTTCTAGGTTATCTCCATGCATGGTCCTTGGTTAGAGTATCCATCTCAGAAAAGACCCCCGGGCACAGATTTCTTGGTTCTGTTGCTCTCCTTGTGGATCTCCTGTCCTCTCCAGGTCTTTCTACATCCCCCTTCTTTCCTAAGATTCCCTGCACTCTGCCCAAAGTTTGGCTATGAGTCTCAGCATCTGCTTTGATACCCTGCTGGGGAGAGTCTTTCAGAGGTCTTCTGTGATAGGCTCCTGTCCTGTTCCATGTTTTCTCCCTCTTCCAATGTCCATCCCATTTGCCTTTCTTAGTGAGGATTGCTCATCTTACCCAGGGTCCTCCTTGTTGCTTAGCTTCTTTATGTATACAGATTATGGTATATTTATCCTGTATTATATATCTGATATCCACTTAAAAGTGAGTATACACCATGTGTCTTTCTGATTCTGGGATACCTCACTCAGGATGATCTTTCCTAGATTCCACCATTTGCCTGCAAATTTCATGATTTCCTTGTTTTTAATTGCTGAGTGGTATTCCATTGTGTAAATGTACCACAATTTCTCTATCCATTCCTCAGCTGAGGGACATCTGGGTTTTTTCCAGGTTCTGGTTATAATGAATAAAGCTGCTGTAAACATAACTGAGCAAATGTCTTTGTTGTATACTTGACTATATTTTGGATATATGCCTAGGAGTGGTATATAGCTGGGTCTTGAGGTAGCACTGTTCCTAATTGTCTGAGAAAGTACCAGATTGATTTCCAAAGTGGTTGTACAAGTTTACATTCCCACCAGCAATAGACAAAAGGGCTGAGAAAGAAATTAGGGAAACTACACCCTTCACAATAGCCACTAATAACATAAAGTACCTTGGGGTGACTCTAACCAAGCAAGTGAAAGACCTGTTTGAAAAAGAAAACAAAAAACAACTTCAAGTCTCTGAAGAAAGAAATTGAAGAAGATATCAGAAGATGAAAAGATCTCCCATGTTCATGTATTGGTAGGATTAACAGTGAAAGTATCTATCCTGCCAAAAGCAATCTACAGATTCATTACAATTACCATCAAACTCCCAATATCGAGAAGTTTTTAATGTCAACTAAGAACATGTAAATATAATCTGGAAAGGCAAAAACTGTAGAACAAGGTATGTAGAAGATGTTAGGCATGGTGGTGCAGGCATTTAATCTCAGAACTCAAGAGAAAGAGCAAGATGACCAAGAGTCCCTAAACCTTCCTCATTCATGTTTGTCAAGATTACCTGAGATTGCCTTCAAAATATAGAGAGGGAAGCTGAAGAACACAATAATCTTATATTATTAACAAACACAATTCTGTATATATAAACACACTTGCAGAAAACATTTAGAATAATATGTGTTATATTATCAGTAATGATTACAGAGTACTAGAATAATTTAAGATAATATTTGTTTTGCTTTTCTGTACTTTCTAATTTCTACAGTACCATTTCTGAAAAAAAAAACACATAAGTATTATTACAAAAATAAGAATCCAGCAAACCTAATAGCCTGGAACCTTTCATAACCAAGACTGTGAAAGAGTCTTATATCTCCCCCCAGTAGATCAAGAATTGTATTGCCTGACTCCCATTATACTCCTGGATTTCCTCATTTGCCCCAAGATGTTGTCAAAGCATCTGAAAGTACCGAGAAATGGGACTTTGCTTCATTTACAGAACAAGCCGTACAAATCTCCTTGTGTCTGCTTACTGATAAACATATGTATGAATGGTAGAATTAGTCATGCCATTTACTTCCATTGTACTACTGCCCTAATGGTGAGACTGCTGGAGAGAAGACTGCTAGTGCCCTCTTATCTCTGAGTAATAGAAACCAGGTAATTGGAAACTCCAAATTGGCAGAGGTCTTTTTATTTTTGCCTATTATTAACATAGAAAATAGGCAAGGAGCCTATTTTATTATTATGCATTTAGAAGGCACAGATATAATAATCATATACACTATGAAAGCAACAACTGGCAAGCAGGATAATTACATGCATTTTGAAAGCCTGTAAATTTTCTTTTTCCCTATGTATGTTTTCTAAAGAGTACTAACCCTTTTTTAAAATTTATATTTCCTACAATATATGATTATAAAAGTTTTTAAACATATGTAAAAATGTTGAATATAGTTACTGTGATGAATAATTTTGAGTACCAACTGATGGAATGAAAAACACCTAGAATTGTAAAGATCAGCTCTGAGTGTTTCTGTTAGGCCATTTCCATAAAGTATTAACTAGGTGAAGAAACATGTTCTAAATGTTGTCAACAACATCCCATAGCCTTGGGACATGTGGAATAAGAGGGGAAGATGGACAAAGTCTGCTAAACTGGTATATTCATATTCACAATCTCCATCTCGCTCTCTCCCTCTTCCTTTCTTTCTCCTGTTGTGGATGTTTTGGTTTATGATGTATAAACATGTTTTTGTTAAAATTCCAAATTAGGGATTTCAGTTTGTCAACACCTGCTAAGTGTCTCCTTAGCAGACACTTAGCCAGGTCTGTGCCAGGTCGAATTAGTTGGATTCTGGGGACTTTGAGGAGTATAAATATGAGAGCCCATAGTATAAATGTGCCACAATTTCTGTATCCATTCTTCTTTTGAGGGACATCTAGGTTGTTTTCAGATTCTGGCTATTATGAATAAAGATGTTATGAACATAGGTGAGAAAATGTCCATGTTGTATGGTGGAGGACCTTTAAGGTATAGGCCCAAGAGGGTTATAGCTGGATCCTGACATAGTGATATTCCCAAATTTCTGAGAAAGCACTAGATTGATTTCCAAAAGTGGTTTTATACATTTGCACTCCCACCAGCAATAGAGGAGTGTTCCCCTTTCTCCACATCCTCTCCAGCAAGTGTTGTCACTTGAGTTTTTGATCTTAGCCATTCTGATGGATGTGAAATGGAATCTCATATTCCACATTTGTTATCTGCTCTTATTCTATAATAAAGAGCTTTTCTTTCTTTACCAACTCCCCCATGACTTTCTTCTTCTTCAATGTGTTATTAATGTCCAAATTTCCCAAACATAATTAATGTCATCAGTATCAAGCAAATTCCTTTCTTCCTGGTATAATTTACCCCAGGTTCACCTGGTGTTTCCAAACCCCAGATCTAAAATGGCCACTTTTCTAAGCTACTTGGGTCCCTTGAAAAAGGAACAGTATTTAGAAACAAAGAACTGGGCACTAGGTATACTCACTTTTTAAAGGAAGAATTCTTTCAAGGTTGGAAAGGATGTTTTTGTTTTACTTTGAATAGTAAATTCATAGACTTCCTCTTTACTTTTAATATTGCAAAACTCTGCTCTTCATCTCTAACTTTGTATCCAGCTCTCTTTTCCTTATGTGATCAATCTTAGCTTATATTAGTGTATAATCACATACAAATATATATGCATATATATTTGTGCCTTCCTTGTAAAATATGCATGCATTTTAAATCATACTTATATAACTACTAAAAAAACTATTGGACGCTTAAAATTTCTTCGTGGCTCTTTTTGTTTTTCAAGGCTGTCTCATTAAGAATGAGTCAGAGGTATGTGCTGACAACTTAGTTGAAATAGCTTCTTTCTCCGAGTTCTTCTTTTATCAAGTTGATAAACATTTATCTGGTTTTTCAGTGTTCTGTGTTAGGGTTCCTAAAACTTACTTTGTTGTAATAACATTTTTGGATTTACACAAATTAGTATTGAGTGGAAGTAAAAAATATATCAGGAGGTGACTTAGAGAAATCTAATTCCTGTCTCTATCTCCTCCATGTTATCAATACTTTTCCCTATGTGTTTATAACTTTCATAACTTTATTGAGGTATATCTGCCATAAAAAGAAATGGTGTACTGAAAATTTTCAATGAATAAGAAGCTCAGTAGATTTTTACCTTATATTTTAGCACTATTGTGAAATTGAGTATTAAATTTCAACACATTTAAATCTTTCTATTTCTATGATCCATCTATATGTGTCTCTTTTGGTTTCAACAGTTTTGAAGACCAGGAATACTGAAGTAAATCAGGTATATGGGAAGATGGAGGCAGATACTCCATCACTCACTGCCTTCAGATACATTATCTAAATAAGTCCTTGGACTCATTAGATTGTCAGAAAGTCACAGGTGAAAGACTGCCTTGAAATTAGTTGATTCAGGTCCTTCCAATTCTACATTAACAAACTGAGGGCCAAAGAGTGGCAGGACTTAAATTAGGTCATATAACAACTTAGAATTAGACTTAGAAATTGAATACAAAGTTGCTTTCCTAGACAGTATAAATTAATTTCAAATCCATGTGCAAATATTTTTTTGTTGATTTTTGAAATTTTACTAACGTAACATCAAAGTAAATTTTGGAAAGAACATGTCTCTTAATATTCTTTATTGGCCTGAGATGCACGCATCAACATAAACCAAAATTTACTTCTTGTTATCCACGCTTATTTTCTATATCAGCATCTTTAATATCTGTTTTCTGTAGAAACATAAAAAATATCTTAAAAAGTACAAGGTGAATGAGATTTCTGAAGATACCTCACATTATAGGAATACCTGAGGTCCAGATAGGCATAATGCTCAAGAAATACCACAGGGGCAGCCAAAAGGGTCCTTAGCCTTACATTCTCACTATCGCTAAAGGCCTGCATTTTAGGTGTTTATATCTTCTCTGGATAAGGTTCAATATCACATTGATGAATTATGGAAGTGTGTAAATAGGCTTATTTAATAAATACATGTTTAAGATGCATTATAATTTAACCTTATTTACATATTACTGCTTAAAATACTGGAAGATGCCTTAAGAGAGGCAGACCAATCAAATGGGCTAGCAACAGAACTAAAATAAGCACCTCAAGTTTGATAACTTCTCATCAACATGCTTTCTATCTTTGTTTTGATCCAAGCAAAGTAATCTTTGTTCACAAAGTTGAATCTTTTCCATGAAGCATCACCATAGAGAACATGTACTCCTTCTATGTCTCTTGCTGCCTGCCACCCAGGCCAGGAGGTTGACCAGAATCCTAGCACCTCTCCTCTTATTCATTTCTCTCTTGCCACTGTCCTTCCAACCCTCTCTTTTGTCCTTCCCTTCCTTTCTCTTTCTTTCTTCACCCTTCCCCTACTACCTTCCTCCCTTCTTTTTCTTCTTTCTTTCTTTTTTTTTTTGGCATGGTCTCACTACATAATTGTCCAGTCTGGCCTCAAACTGACAATCATTCTACACTATCCTCCCAAATACTAGGATGACAGTCACACACAATGTGCCTGGACAATTTGCACTTCTTAAGGACTCACTATATGTCACATGTTTTTCCTAAGTTCCTCCGAATCAATGACACTCCTACTTAATCATCTTAAGTAGTGTCATCATAGAGAAGAACACACAGAGAATCAGAGATACTTAAGATTAAACACCTAGGTAAGTTGTGAAACTGGGGTCCAAAACTAGGCTTCTCAGACAGTAAAGTCCATGTCTGTTCCTGGTGCACAACATACTACCTTACCACTGCCTTTCAGCTAAGGCAGTCCAGGGGCTTGCTGACTCTAGGATATATACAAAGGTGAAAGCAAAATAGACCTCCCTCCAAGAAGACTCAGGTGGCCCAAGAAAAAGTTGGGGGATGGTACTCAATGATTTAAGAAGCAGTTTTTCTTTAGTTCTACCATGTGAGCCAGACCCTATTCATAGACTCTTTCTGAAAACCCAGCAGTACTTACTTTACCAAGTGTCTGATAAGAAGTTCCAGCATCTCCCGGTTCTTTTCTGGTAGCTTATATACTAGGGAGTGAATAGCCCCCAGACGGTAATCCAGGTTGTCAGATTCTGGCAGAAAGAGCAAAGAGAGATGGTTTGCCTTCCAAATGACTAGATAAAAGAAACTCTCACATGTCTACAAACACACACACACACACACACACACACACACACACACACACACACACACCTGAACACATGAAGAGGGAGAAAGAGGGAAGAAGAGAGAGGAAAAGGGAAAGAGAGAAAGCAAAAGAGAACAAAAATGATAAAGAGATGAAGAGAGGAAACAGGTAAATAAATAGGTACAGGCACAGGATAAATGAGAAAAAATAGAAACAAAACCTATGACAAGAGGAGATTAAAGAACAAAAGTAACAAAATATAGACCTAGAGAAATGAAGAAATTAAGAAGTGTGGAGCGGAGGCTTTTGGACAAGATAGTCTCTGAGGCAGGAAAAATTGCAGTCACAGCAGGTTGCCTCTAAGAAGCTCCAAGCAATGCCTCCAGTATCCAACATCCCTTCATGTTAGAAGTCTTAAAGCAATCAGGGATACAAGGTGCATACCTAAATATAATAAAAAGGCAATACAAAATAATCCAATAGCCAACATCAAATTAACTATAGAAAAACTTGAAGTAATCCCGCTAAAGTCAGGGCCAGGACAAGGCTATTCACACTCTCCAAATCTATTCTGTATAGTTACTGACATTCTAGCTAGATCAATAAGACAACCAAAGGAATAAAGGAGATACAAATTGAAAAGGAAGAAGTTAAAGTACCACTACACTATTCAGAGATGATATGACAGTATACATAAATGACCACCAAAATTCTTCCAGGGAACTCCTATAGATGGTTGACAACTTCAGCAAAGTGACTGGCTACAAGAATAATTAAAAAAAAATAGTAACCCCCTGTATACAAATGATAAATGGGTGAGAAAGAAATTAGGAAAACAACACTCTTCATAATAGCCACAAATAATATAAAATATCTTGGTGTAACTTTAACCAACCAAGTGAAAGACCTGTATTAAAAGAATTTCAAGTCTCTGAAAAAAGAAATTTGATAATATATCAGAAGATGGAAAGATCATCCATGCTCATGGATCAGTAGAATTAACATAGTAAAAAAAAATGCCATTTTACCAAAAGCAATCTACAGATTCAATGCAACTCCCACCCAAAATTATAATACAATTCTTTATAGACCTTGGAAGAGCAAATCTCAGCATCTTATGGAGAAACAAACAAACAAACGAAAAAACAAACAAACACCAGAATAGCTAAAACAATCCTGTAAGGGGTTTGGAGAGATGGTTCAGAGGTTAAGAGCACTGGCTGCTCTTCCAGAGCTCCTGAGTTCAATTCCCAGCAATCATATGGTGTCTCAGAGCCACCATGAGATCTGGTGCCTTCTTCTGGCCTGCAGGTGTACATGCAGACAGAACATTATGTACTAAATAAATAAATATACCTTAAAAAATAAATACTGTATAGTAAAAGAACTTCTGGAGGTTCCTTTTTTTTAAAAAAATCCCTGATTTCAAACTGTACTACAGAGAAATAGTAATAGAAACCTCATGATATTGGCATAAAAACAGGCAGGGTGAACAATGGAATTGAAATGAAGACCCAGAAATAAACCCACACACCTATGAACACTTGATTTTTGACAAAGAAGCCAAAACTATACAATGGAAAAAATCTTCAACAAATGGTGCTGGTCTAACTGGATGTCTGCATGTAGAAGAATGCAAATAGATCCATATTTATCACCCTGCACAACATTCAAGTCCAAGTGGATCAAAGATCTCAACATAAAACTGTACCCACTAAATGTAATAGAAAAGAAAATGGGAAATAGCCTTGAATGCTTTGGCATAGGAAACAGCTTCCTTAACAGAACACCAAACAGCTCAGGCACTGAGATCAACAGTTAATAAATGGAACCTTATGAAACTGAAAAGCTTCTGTAAGGCAAACGGCAGTCAATAGGACAAAAAGCAGCCTAAAGACTGGGAAAAGATCTTCCCCAACCCTACATCAGACAGAGGGTTAATATCCAAAATATATAAAGAATTCACAAAATTAAATACCAGCAAACCAAATAACACTAATAAAAATGGGGTACAATGCTAAAAAGAGAATTCTCAACAGTAGAATTTCAAATGACTGAGACACACTTAAAGAAATGTTCAACACCCTTATTCATCAGATAAATGTACAATCAAAACAACTCTCAGATTCCATCTTACACCTTTCAGGATGGCTAAAATCAAAAACTCAAGTGACAACACATGCTAGGGAGGATGTGGAGCAAGAGGATGAAGAGGGAAACTGGGGTGGGGATCAGGTGTGGGGAGAGTAGGGGGTGGGGGAGAGGACTGGAAGAGAGAATGGAAATCCGAGTGGGGGTATATTTGGGATGAGCAGGAGACTTGGGATGGGAGAGTCTCATAGGACTCTATGGGAGTTACCCAGCTAAGACTCTTAGCAGCAGGGGGTGTGTCTGATGACATAAAGTCTTAAGTGGCTACTTTCTGTAATCAGGCAGGAATTCCAATGGAGGGAGGGGAACACCAACCCACCCATAAAACCTGTAACCCAAATCTGTCCTGCCTACAAGATGTACAGGGATAAAGATGAAACAGAGATTGAGGGAATGCCCAATTAATGACTGGCCTCACTAGATAGCCACCCCATGTGAGACAGCCAACCCCTAACACTGTTAATGATACTCTGCTATGCGTGCAGAAAGGAGCATAGCATAACTGTCTTCTGAGAGGCTTTATCTATCAGCTGACAGAAACAGATGTGGAGACTCAAAACCAAACAATAGGTCGAGCTATGGGAGTCTTGTGGAAGAGTGGGAAAAGGATTGAGGGAGTCAGAGGGGTCAAGGACAGCACAAGAACATACACAGACTCAGACCATGGGGGCTCACAGAAACTGAACAACCAACCAAAGATTATGCATGGTATGGAACTAGGCCCCCAACACATATGTAGCTATATGTAGCTTGGTCATCATGTGGGTTCCCTAACAATATGAGCAGGAGGGTAGGGGTAGTTGACTCTTTTGCCTACCTTTGGATCCCTTTCCGCTAGCTGTACTTTTTGTCTGGCCTCAGTGGGAGAGGATGCGCCTAGCCCTGCTGAGACTTAAAGTGCCAGGGTGGGTTGGTACCCATGAGGAGAAGGGAAGGAGGGAATTATGGGAGAAGAGGAACTGGGAGGAGAAAAAAAAAAAAAGGCCTGTGTGTCTGGGATCGTGCTGTAAGATGAATGGATGAATGAATGAATGGATAGAAAGAAAGAAACCATTTTCCCATGTACAACTTTGCATGAGGTACTAAGGCTGCTGCCTTTCAATGTCAATCACCCAAAGACCCCAGAAACATACACCAAATGTCTCACATTAACCATTTTCTTGAAACCATGCAACTAATATTTGTTATAAAAATCAGTTACCTTTGAAAGTTTGCAAGCAGAAATATTCCCATTTGGCAGTGGGCAAAAGCTGAGTTTATTTTGTCAATGTTTCCCTCAAAGCAGTTTTCTAGCTTATTTCTATAAACTTACTAAGAAACCAGGACAACACAATTTAACTAGTAAGGCTGATACTTACTGGCAGCAGAGATGAGCTCTTTGTGAAGCTTATAAGTCATGACAGGTTCTGAAAGGTTCCTGAAATGAATGGAGATGATCACTCTTTTATAGGGAGGACTTACTATGCCTTGGAGTCTCAGTTCTGAGTAGTAAGGTTCCACAACTAAGCCTAATTAGACACATTTCATAGAAGCTTCACCAACAGAATCCATGTTTAGAAGAAGATCTGCAAAAATATAGGCTGGGGCTCCTAGCAAGGTCTCCAGTTAGCTAGCCAAAGTGAAAGGCAATGAAAACCAGTCCTGCCAGTTCTAAAACAGATACATTTTAAAGGCGATCTTTTGCTTACAAGTTAGAGGATCTGAAGAATTTCCAAAGCACTTTTGCATCTGTTCTATTTGATCCGTCCACTGATCCAATAAAGTAGATCAGGACTGAAAGTAAGTGATGAGTCATGGGATAATGCTAAAAGTTGAGAAATCACTAACCATAGAGGCAGAAGCTTAGACAGGATCATTAGATGAGATATTCCAGCCAGGTTTCTACAGAAAGTAATGTACATAATATTTCTACTTCTTAGTTCTGGAATCTCCTGGTTTACTCTTTAATGCATTACAATTCTGATTCACTCCAACTGCTCCAAGGAAGCTGTACTAATCCCGGCAGTGACTGTCTCAATACTGTACACAACAACTGCCATTATTTGCCTTATTTGACTTCTTTGTGGCATTTGAGGTTGCTGACAAGCCTCCTTGAGACACAGCTCTTGGATTTTGATGAATCACTTGACTTGTTTGTTTTTTGTTTTTTGTTTTTTTTTCTCTACCACTTTGGCCTGTCTGGGTCTTCTCTGGGAACTTATCATGACATCTTTCTCTTTGCACAACACTAGAGAGCTGAAAATCTCAAATATCTACAGAGGCTAGACAATTTTCATATTGCACATGAATCATATTTACCCAGCATTTTCATGAGATTGCCTTAATTTTTCTACAAATAGCAGCCATATTTACTTCTACAAATAAGCACATGGGCTCAAGGGAGTCAGATATTTCCATTTTACAACAGAAATGGAAAATGAATATTTTTCTATGAAACATATTTATCTTCATATAAAATGGCCAAAATTCATTTTGGCAATTGATTTGGTTCTTTTTCAGTGGTATCAACTACTGAACACAAATGTCATAAAACTTCGTATTGCTCTTTTCCTGACAGTCTGTCATCTGTGCTGACAGCAGAGCCCAGCACAGCATCATGACTTGCACTCCTGTCACTGAAAGGCCAAAGAAGGCTCCTACATCTAATTTCTTAATACATTATTTCTCCATGGCTAACCAGATGTCCCCATGGTCTAGCAATTCACTTTATTGGTTCCTATCCTGTCTGTTAGCCCAAACCAGATTACCTTTTCCCTTAAAGCTCATATACAACCAGTGAAAGAATTCCATGCTCATACTGTTCTTACCATTTTTGTCCCTGATACAAACTTTTATGTAAACAAAAATAAAAATAAATCCACTTTGCATCTTGACTCCACATACAGTGTGACCTCATGCTCTTACTGCTACTTTCCTGCCATGATGGACTAAATACAAGCCAAAATGAACTCTCCTTCCTTAAAAATTAATTGTAAATAAATCAATGGTGACATCAGCCTAGCACAGATTACAACCCCACTGATGCTCAACTCTTATTAAATGTGTTGCCTACCCATAGTTTTAGGCTTGACTGTCCCTTCTGCTGATTTAGACCTGAGCTAGAAAAGATTTAAATTGGAGAAAGTCTTTGAAACACATCCTTGTGAATCTACTGACTCCTTTTGAGGAGACTATGGACAGTACATCACTTATTATTGACTACGCTCATTCTTCCAAGCCTTTGGACATTATTCATATGAGATTGTTCTTTTTTATGAAACTAGCAATGCAATACAAAGATGGGCCACAGAAAACAGGGATTGGGGGAAAAGAACACCAAGGACAAGTAACCTTTTAATTCATAGATTTAAGTTAAAAAAAAAAAAAAAAACAGCTTCAATCACAGGCATACTTTATTGGGGAAGCAGAAACCTCAGTTTTCACATCAGTAAAAAAGAGTACTGCACTGCCTGTGGTACACAATATTGGCATAAAAATATCAATGCAAGTGTCAATTTAAGCAGTTCACACACTGTCTCCCTAGCACACAAAAAGCCCTCCAACAGCATTTCCTTTCTTTGAAAGAAAGAAAGGAAGGCACTGAGGGGGAGAGATGGGAGGGGTCTGTGATCAGGCTGTAAAGTAGTTAAATAAATTAGTTAATAAAAAGTAAATAAAAACGAAAAGCGCATTCATAGTTATATGATGCTAGAACTACATTAAGATAATGGTATAATGGAAGATCACTCCACAGCAATATCATAACCCAACTGTTCGTAATATTGAGAGTTTAAATACCTCTCTTACTGCTAAATGATCACAAAAATTGAATAGAAAACACTTGGTCCTGAAACTATAGTGTACACTTCAGGGAATAAAGAATGGAAATAAACAACTGAAGGGAGTACCATCTGTGGTAACACACGCCTTTAACTCCAGCAGTCCAGAGGCAGAGGCAGAGGCAGGTGGATCTCTATGAGTAAGAGGCCAGACTGGTCTACGTATGAAGTTTCAGGCCAGCCTACAAAGTGAAACTTTGTCTCAAAAAATTAATAGAGATTTTATATATATATATATATATATATATATATACATATATATTATATAATATATACTATAAATATATATACTATATATAAGCTATATATAGTTTTCAATTTAAATACATATATGTATATACATATTCAAACATATTTTGAATAACATGTACTTATGCCAATAAATACAATATTAATTTTCTCAGCACTGTGTATCCCCAAAGTTTGTTATTAAGTTAATCTTTTTAGTTAGTGATTTCACTTCATTTATCTCCAACATTTTATTTTCTTTTATATTTCCATTATAGGTGTTAAAACATGACAGCACAGTATAGCCTTGTTTTATTTCTCTTTCTCTCACTGGGGCAAGAACTCTACCCCTAGGACTTTTATCTACAAGATGATAGTTTTAAAGCATAGTGTATTTTTTTAAAATATTTTTTTTCAGTAACAAAAGATTACTGAACAAAAGATAATCTTCATGCTTTCTGTATTTTTTGCGTTGAGGTAAAAGAAAGTTTTTAATATTTGTAGAGACATATTATCACATATTTTTAAATGTTCTAGAGTGATATTAACTTTCCACTTTTCTGTCAGTGTACAAAATAGTGAATCTTCCTCAAAATTATATTATGATATTACAGAGTTACACACATTCTGATGGAACTTAGTAGAGAACTGTATACTCAATCATATTCTGTTATTTTAAACTGCACAATTGCTTTATCATATGCACTTTTGTAGTCTTTTATCTGTCATTAAATTTTATTTTCATGCATTTGTTTGCAAGCAAATTGAAGCAGTTCTCGTAAATACCTAAACATCCAATCATTTACATTTCATTGTGTACAAATTTTACTTTAGAAACGTATATTAAGAATTTAGCCAATGTAGCTCATGCCTTAGTTGTACATAAAGGAATTAATGCTCAACTAAAAGGAAGCTTGATGGTGTTCAATCAGAGGATTGACCTCTTGCAGGAGCAAATTGATACCCTATGGCAAATCGCTCAACCTGGCTGTCAATGAAAGTATGCTGGACTTTGTGTCACTAGCATACAACATGAGAATTTTTCCTGCGCTGCAAATCTGTCTAAACAATTGTCGAGCTATATTTTAGGTAATTGGACTGGAGAATTCGATACTACGATGGAGCAGCTGAGAGTGGCCATTGTCACAGTAAATTCTACCAGAGTGGACGCAGGACTAGCCACAGGATTATCAACATGGATTGCTGCAGCCATGAATCATCTGAAGGAATGGGCGGGCATGGGAGTGTTAGCAGGCCTTCTGGTGTTGGTCTCCTTGGTTTGCCTGTGGTATATATGCAAGATTAGAGTCTCACAACAGTGTGATGCAGCCATGATCATTCAGGCCTTTATAGCCATTGAAGCAAGGCATTCTCCCCAAGCATGGTTGGATACCATAAAAAGCTAAAATGATACGCTCAGGATGCGAGGCTAAGCACTGCACTCAGGGTCAGCCACTTTGGACCCAGAGAAGAGCATGTCTGATTGCATGCGGGTTGATGCCCCAGGTCCCGCCTCTGAGAAAAAGGTATCGGAGGGGTCTGATGCTCTTTGGGTGGATGACACCTAAATGAACATCTGTACAAAGTCCCAATTTATTTCTAATATCAGAGATCAGACCTCTACTCTTGCCTGATGCGTCTAAAACAAAAAGGGGGAACTGTAGAGAGCTGCAGAATGCTATGCCTTAAAGATGGAGCTGGTTCCCGCCCTCCACCTTCCTGATGGTGAGTGCTCTCTGTCAGGAACAACTCCACATTTGGCTAAGGCCGAAGATCTGGCTTGCTTCCATGTATGTGGACCTATCTGCATTGCCCCCGTGGCACGCCTGGGTTGGCTACCCAGAGGCTATTTAATCTGTGGGCTGGCTTTCCCCGGGGTCCGAGGATTGTTCAATGTTCCTGAATAAACTGCATTGAAAAAAAAAAAAAAGAAGAATTTTCCTCTACTTGATGCTTTCTATATTAAGTCATCTATATTAAAAATATGTTTTCTAGAGCTTCATATGGTTACACATGTTCAGCAGGCTGAGGCAAGAAGATTTTATCAACTTCCAGTCCAGCCTGGGCTATATACTTAGTTCCTGACTCAAAGACAGAGAAGCAAACAAAAGCAGTTCATATGCCTTCTTAAACAGAAAAAAATTCTCTTTATTCTGTTGTTTTATTTCGCAACATTTTCTAACTTTCTGAACCTAGGACTATACTCCAATCTCTAGTGAGATAAATTTCACCAATTATTAAAAGCAAAATCCCAATTCAAGTAGAGCATACCTGAGGTAGAATTTTAAGGAGCTTGTGATTGTCTTAATGTCCCAGTCACTAGTATGAAAATCGACATCCCCTGGACATTTTGGGTCTAAGAAAAAAACAAAAACAAAAAAGTTAATCTTCCAACAAATTATACCTGTTACTTTCTTTTTAAAATGAAGTGTATTAGAGGATGGTTACTCTAATAAATTTTCAAAAGACCAAAGCTAAAATCTGTACACCTAAAGAAATGAATGAAGAGGGAGGACTCTGGTTAAAATGCTCAATCCCCATCCAGAAAGGCAAAGAGGATGGACATCAGAATTAGAAGAAAACAGGAAACAAGTTAGGAGCCTCTCACAGAGGGCCTCTGAAAGGCTCTGCCCTGTAGACTATCAAAACAGATGCTGAGACTTATGGCCAACTGTTGGGCAGAGTGCATGGAATCTTATGAAAGAAGTGGGAAATAGTAAGATCTGGAGAAGACAGGAGCTTCACAGGGAGAGCAACAGAACCAAAAACTCTGAGCACAGGGGACTTTCCAGAGACTCATACGCCAACCAAGTACCATGCATGGAGATAACCTAGAACCCCTGCACAGATGTAACCCATGGCAGTTCAGTGTCCAAGTGGGTTCCATAGTAATGGGAAAGGAACTGCCTCTGACATGAACTGATTTGCCTGCTCTTTGATCACCTTCCCCTGAGGGGGAGCAGCATTACCAGGCCACAGAAGATGACAATGCAGCCACTCCTGATGAGATCTGATAGACTATGATCAGAAGGAAGGAGAGGAAGACCTTTCCTATCAGTGGACTTGGGGAGGAGCATGCATGGAGAAGGGGGAGGAAAGGTGGGATTGGGAAGGGAGGAGAGAGGAGTTTATGGGGGATACAAAGTGAATACAGTGTAATTAATAAAAATTAAAAAAAATAAAAAATAATGTGTTAGGAGGCAAAAAAATTTTAGAGAAAAAAAGCAGGTGAAATGAGAGAATTTTCAGGTTTACTCACATGTAAGAAACTGAAGCTCCATAAACTACACAATAAAGATTTTAAATTTGTACTTGAATAAAAAACAAAAACAAAACAAAACAAAACAAAAAGAGACCAAAGCTTTACAAAAAGAAATCTAATCTGTTTTCAAAATTTCTCTTGTACTCTGGCCCAGTATGCAAGTAATTTGAAAGCCATCACTTCTAGACACGCTATGATGAAAAAATGTTGAAGCAACTGAACAACTTTGTAGATTATCAGAGTTTCTAAGATTGTGAAGAAAACTCTGCTGCCAAACTGTGAAGACAAACAGCCTGCTACAGAGTCAGCACTTTTTGGCAGAAGCTCAAGAGAAGAAACACCATGGAAACCAGTACCAACACAGAAAAACTTAATCTGTAAATGAAAAAAAAATTGCTAAGACCCAATATGTATGAGTTGCAGAGTCAAAAACAACCTAATGGCCTAATACTACCAGGGAACCCTGTGAGTTTGGGTTCCCCTTAGTTTTACCTTAAGAATGCTGCCGTTTTTTCCAGAGTAAAAATCTGAGAAAAATTTTCCCATGAATTCATGCTTCTATTAAAGGTAAAAGCAAAGTAGCTATGTGCCCAGAATTTTGGGAGCTCTACAGAAACAATTTGCCATACTCTTAACTACTACAGTTTTACCACAATCTGGATGAACTGGGTAGTTGAAGAAAACATTCAGCTCTACACCCAGTCTGTCTCTCCTTAAATGGGACATCAAAAATAAACTGAGAGACACTGAGAAAGGTCACAGACCAGGGAGAATGGTCACAGGCCAAGGGTACAGTGTACTTGAAGACAAAGAATCACAAGGGCTCTGGAACAGTTCTTCCCATGACACCTGACCACCACATCACAGGCCAAGGGTACAGTATACTTGAAGACAAAGAATCACAAGGGCTCTGGAACAGTTCTTCCCATGACACCTGACCACCACATCAATAAGCCTTCATCATACTAACAGTACCCATTCTGACTAAAAGAACAAAACAATTCACAAAGCGTCTGTGGTAAACCAATGATAGAGCACAGTCAAAACTGTAAACTTTTCATGCGAAATTTTCATTGCTAAAATTTTCATACTAATTTTCATACTAAAGGTATGTAGATCTCCATTATTTTCATCTATTACATCATGTATAGCTTACAAAAAGTCAGAAAATGCAGTTTAAAGATGAAGAAGAAATGTAAGAACCATACTTTGATAGGGAGATTTTAGAAATACAAACTCAGTAATTTGAAATAGCTGTGTTTAATATTAAGGGCTATAATACACAAAAGTGGACAACATAAAAAGAGAGATGGATCAAATAGAACAGATACAAAATCCAAGGAAGCATAAAAACAAATGCTAAAATCAAAACACAGTAATGGGAAGGAAGATTAGCTTTAAGAACGGAACACAGCTGATGGAAATATCAATGAGTCTGAAGAAATGCCAATAGGTACTTCTAAAATGGAAATACGAACAAAAAAAGGATGAAAAAGTGAAAACAGAATCTAAAGCTATGAAAGGTATAATATGCACGTGATAAGACCACAATGAAATAAAAGACAAAAAGGAAAGATAAAAAAGACATTGTTGGATATAACTCAATAGCAGAGTGTTCTTTATTGCATGTGTGAGGCCTTAAGTTCAAGTCCCAGTGCCGAAAGAAGAAGAGAAAGGAACAGGAAAGAAAAACAAAACAGATGATAAAGGCTAAAAAAAGAGAATAGAATAACTAAGAATTTTACAAACCTAATGACAAATGTCAAATCATCAATTTCGAAAGATAGATAGATAGATAGATAGATAGATAGATAGATAGATAGATAGAGAGGGAGGAGAGAGGGGGAAAGACTATTGAAAATAAGTGACTGTAAGGTGCTCAGCCCCAATTACTATAACTACAATGCAACCCCTACACCAAGGTGTTTGTCACTAAATGACAATGTTCAGCGAGATAAGATTTAGTCTTCTACTATTTTCAACATGTATTGTAAATCAAAAAACATGTAGATTTGTATAACCTAGAAATATTAAATTAAACTTCCAACAAAACAAATTTCATTATAGAAGGCCCCACAAAAGGGCTATCTCTAGGAACTCAGTTTATAGATTCAAGAAAAGAACACATAGAAAACAAAAGGGCAACAAATACCATACATATAGAGGACCTAGACCCCCTGTTAAAATGTAGCACATAGACAGATCAGTCTTCAGGTGGGTAAAGGGAGTAAAGGGAGAAGAGACAGTCTCTGACATGAACTAGGTTGCCTGCTCCTTGATCACTTCTCCCTGGTGGGGTGACCTAGCCAGCCTACAGAGAAAGAGGATCCAGGCAGTCCTAATGGGACCTGATCGGCTAGGGTCAGACAGTAGGAGAGGAGGACCTCCCCTACCAGTGAACTAGGAAAGAAGGATAGGGAAGGGAGAGGGATGGAGGGTGAAACAGGGAGGAGATGAGGGAGGGGGCACAACCAGAATACAAAGTGAATAAATTGTAAATAGGAATAAGAATAAGAAAATTCTATAACAAAAAGAAAACAACAAGGACATAAAAAAAAAATCTCTTCCCATATGTCAATTTCATCTTACCGCAATAATAATGGCAATGATCACAACTGACAGCAAAAGATGGGTAGGATGTGGGGGAAGGGGAACCCTCAATCACTTTTGGAAGGATTGCAAACTGGTCTAACCAACTTGTGAAATCAGTGTACAGAACCCTCAAAAAGCTAAAAAATTTAACCTACCATATGGCCCAGCTATAGCACTCCTCAGCACATAGAACTCAGCATCAGTGCCATAGATACTTACTCAGCCATGTTCATTGCTGCTCTATTTACAACAACTAGGAAATGAAAATTTAATGTCATTAAACTAACAAATTGATAATGAAAACATGGCACATATTTACAATGGATACTATTCAACTGTTTTTAAAAAAAGGTGAAATTTGCCAGAAAAGATCATATTGAGTGATATAACCCAAAACCCCAAAAGACAAATGTCACGTTCTCGCTTGTCTGAGGTTTCTAGCTCCAAATCTTCAGATGTAGGTACATAATCTGGAGTAATAGCAGAAACCAGGAAAGTTAAAATATATATATATATGTGTGGGTATAAGGTTATTGTGTAAATAAATGTTGATTTATGGACCTTCCCAAAACCTGGTTGTAATCCTAGTTCTGAGAATATCCTATCTCAATGTTGTATGAACACTGCTCCCCAATTGTCTCCTGATATGCCAATAAAGCAGTTTACAGCCATTCACTGAGCAGCGGAGAGAATAGGGCTGAACTTCCTGCCAGCCAGGGGAAGAGGAGTTAGAAGAAAGATTCAGCCATGGACAGAGGTCCAGGAGACATCAGGAGAGGAGCTGGGGCAGGAGAATCCAAAAAGTGCAATTATCTCAGGGATTCTGGCAAAGAGGAAACCAGATTAGCTTATAGGGTTAAGAATAAGGTAATAAGTGCTCAATTATTCTGTTGTGAAGCTTACTAAAATAATATAATAGAGCCTCAATTATTTGGGTTATAGTCGGGTTAAGAGAGGTACTGAAAAACCAACAAAATTTTCTAAAAATAACTTCAACAAATACTGTTACAAGGGGAAAAGCAATAGAAAGGGAATTAGCAGGGTACAAGTGATCTGAGGAAGAAAAGAGGGGCTTTAATTAGATAAAAACAAAAGAAGGAGGGAGGATATTACCATGATAGTAAGGGTACCAGAAAAAGTCATAAGGAATCATACTACTAACTATATATCTAAAATATCTATAACACACATAAAATTCTATATAAATACATATAGTTTAAATAAAAAAAAATTCCCATCTGGGCTGACAATGCTTCCCCAAGAGCCATAGACTATCCAATAAAAAACAAAACAAAACAAACAAACAAACAAAAAAAAAAAAACACTGAGCATGAGAAGCCCTCTTTTGAGTTGTCCATGAGACTTCCAAAGCACTAGAGGCTTTTGCTGCTGCCCTTAGTTACCACCCAGAGGTAAAAAGTAAGACTCCATCAATAAAGGCACCATGTATTTCACACACAAGACCCAGAGGACCTTAGCTGGATCTGACATGAAAGCCTCTTTCCCAAATACGTTTTCATGGTACAAGTAAGCAACATGCAACCATCCTATGAAAGGAAGCAACCTATAGTACTACTCAGGTATAATGTCCATGAACTACAAAAAGAACCAGCATGTCAGGATAACCCTAAGGATTGCATGAGTAGAGTTATCCTAGCACACCTTCGCAGTAACCAACAGCTCTCTAAAATTTAAGACATGTTCAACAAGAGGGAAATCATGCCTGATACCAGAAACCTGGTCAACTACTCAAGTCTAGTAAAGTCATAGATCTTGGAGGAGAACCTACACCCAGCACTTTACTAAGCTAGTCTAATACTAGCTACATTCTAAATATTTGTCCTTGTACTCACACATAAGTGTTGTCTTTATCCCTCATCAAGGAAACTTCTCTTTGCAACAGATGGAGACCATTACAAAAACTATAATCAATCAAAATACAAAGTTTTGGAGCCTACTCCCAAATGACACATATATAATCACAACTCTAGCACCTAAGGCTTAGGGATCAATTTGGGGAGGGGGAATTATAATTAAGGAGTATGAAATTGGAGGTCAGCTGTGAGATTTCCTCTCCTTGAATGTCAAAGTAGATATACCCATGAAGTCTCAACAACATGGCTACCTAAATAACACTTGAACAAGGATAACACAATAGATATGCTAATGGAAAGAGAAAGCTCATAAGGCCTCAACTCTAGACAAAGACCTACTAAAGACTGCTAAAAATAGGTAGAGAACATCAATTGTTTTCCAATGATCAGTCCTGAAAACATACATACATACAACATTATATGGACTGAGAAGGTTGGATTTACATTATTTGATTATATGTGTGTGTGTTTGCATATGTGTATTCATGTAACAAAAAAAATTATTTATTTATTTATACTAGTAACCATAGTTTATTACCATTTAGCTCTAAACTTTGATTCTTTTTTATAATTATTTTTATTTTTATTGATTTATTTATTCATTTTTATTTTATTTTTATTTTTCTTTATTAATTACACTTTACTCACTGTGTATTCCCCCCTGTGGTTCCCTCCCTCCTCCAGTCCTAATCCCTCCCTTCCTCCACCCTCTGCATGCATGCCCCTCCCCAAGTCCATCGACAGGGGAGGACTTCTTTTCCTTCCTTCTGATCCTAGTCAATTAGGTCTCATCAGGAGTGGCTGCATTGTCTTCTTCTGTGGCTGCTTCCCCCTCAGGGCAAGGAAATTAAAGAGCAGGCCAATCAGTTCATGTCAGAGACAGTCCCTGTTCCTATTACAATGGAACCCACTTGGATACTGAACTGCCATGAGCTACATCTGTGCAGGGGTCTTAGGTTATCGCCATGCATAGTCCTTGGTTGGAATAGCAGTCTCAGGAAAGACCCCTGTGCTCGGATTTTTTTGGTTCTGTTGTTCTTTTGGAGTTTCTGTCCTCTCCAGATCTTACTGTTTCCCACTTCTTTCCTAAGATTCCCTGCACTCTGCCCAAAGGTTGCCCATAAGTCTCAGTATCTACATTGATAGTATTTTATTTTTTATTATTATCATTGTTAGGTACATTTTATTAACTCTGTATCCCAGCTGTATCCTGCTCCCTCATTCCCTCCCAATCCCTCCCTCCCTCCCTCATCTCCTCCCTGCCCCTTTCCAAGTCCACGGATTGGGGAGGACCTCCTCCCCTTTCCTCTGGCCCTGTTTTATCAGGTATCTTCAGGACTGGCTGCAAAGTCCTCCTCTGTGGCCTAGCAGGACTGCTCCTCCCTTGGGGGGTGGGGAGGTCAAAGATAAGAGTCCATTAACTTGAAAGAAAAAGGAGGTAAATGGGAGGGACTGTAGCAGGAAAGGGGAAGATGGTGTAATTATAATCATGTGTGTAATATAATACACACACACATAACGGTGTAATTATAATAACATGTGTGTACTACAAATAAATTAATATGTAGATGACGATAGGTAAATTTTAAAATATAAAAAAGTTTTGTAGTAAAATACATAATTTGTATTCATAAGTTATATTTAAAATTATACATATTTGTGTGTGTGTGTGTGTGTGTGTGTGTGTGTGTGTGTGTGTGTGTGTGTTGTGGGGAGGTGTTTGATTCTACCCTAGGTCTCTGAGCCATTCAGCTTCCAGATCCTGGCCATCCAGGCAGTGTTGAGTATGTGCTCCCTCTCATGGCTTAGGTAGGTAGATATGTTCTGTGTTGTCTTATCTTTTGGAGACTCACATGGACCAAACTTTCTGGTTAAGTTTACACAGTTTACTTACAGATAAATTCCTTTACCCTAGATTAAAACTGGAAAGTTTTCTTTTACTAAGGAATTTTGTGACCTTTACAAAAATTTTAACTCTCAAGTCTATTTCAGTAAACCAGAAGTTTTTTTGTTTGTTTGTTTTTTGGGGGTGTTGTTTTTCGAGACAGGTTTTCTCTGTGTATTCCTGGCTGTACTGGAACTCTCTATGCAGAACAAGCTGGCCTCTTTCTCTGCCTCTCTCTGCCTCAGTCTGCCCTTCCCTGTGCTTCCCTGCTCCTCTCTACTCCTTCTTGCATCTCCCTGCCTCTCTCTGCACCTCTCTACCCTTCTCTCTGACCCTCCCTCTGTGGCCCTCTGTGCCTCTCTCTCCCTACCCCTCTCTGCCCTCTTTCTATGCCCCCTCTCTCTCTACTCTTCTCTGCCTTTGTCTCTGCTTCTACTTCTGCCTCCTGGGTGCTGAGTTAAAAGTGTGTGTCACTCTACCCAGACAACAAGACATATTATTATTCTTTGAAGTCATACCTTATTTCTCACATACAACCTAACTGCAAGGAAGGCAAACTAACCAACTCTCGCCATCAATAGAAACTTTTTTATATTCATTATAGTTTATTCGCTTTGTATCCCAGCTGGAGCCGCCTCCCTCATCCCTTCCCTTCCTCTTCTCTTCCCAAGCCCTTCTCCAAGTCCACTGACAGGACTCCCTTTCCATCAGACCCTAGCTTATCAAGTATTATCAGGACTGGCTGCATTGTCCTCCTCTGGCCTGGTAAGGCTGTTCTCCCCTCAGGGGGAGGTGGCCAAAGAGCCAGCCACAGAGTTCATGTCAGAGACAGTCCCTGTTCCCATTACTAGGGCACTCACTTGGATACTGAGCTGCTATGTGCAACATCTGAGCAGGGATTCTAGGTGATATCCATGAATGGTCCTTGATTGGAATATCAGTCTCAGAAAAGAACCCTGTGCCCAGATATTTTGGTACTGTTGCTCTCCTTGTAGAGCTCCTGTCTTCTCCAGGTCTTACTAAATCCCCCTTCTTTCATAAGATTCCCTGCACTCTGCCCAAAGTTGGTTATGAGTCTCAGCATCTGCTTTGATATACTGCTTCCTCAAGATCCAGCTATACAACTCCTAGGCATATATCCAAAATATTCTTAAGTACACGATAAGGAAATTTGTTCAACCATGTTCATAGCAGCTTTATTCATAATAGCTAGAACCTGGAAACAACTCAGATATCCCTCAACGGAGAAATTGATACAGAAATTGTGGTACATTTACACAATGGACTACTACTCAGCAATTAAAAACAAGAAAATCATTAAATTTGCAGGCAAATGGTGGGATCTAGAAAAAATCATCCTTAGTGAGGTATCCCAGAAGCAGAAAGATACATACAGTATATACTCACATATAAGTGGATACTAGACATACAATATAGGATAAACCTACAGAAATCTGTATACCTAAAGAAACCAAGCAGGAAGGAGGACCCTGGGTAGGACAATCAATCCTCACTCAAAAAGACAAACAGGATGGATATTGGAAGAAGGAGAAAACAGGGAACAGGATAGGAGCCTATCACAAAGGGCCTCTGAAAGACTCTACCCAGCAATAGGAACTTTTAAAAGTAACATGCTAAACATTTATGGTAACATCTATGGTAGAGTAGCTCAGAATGATGTTCTAAGCAAGGATTTTAGCCATGTTCAGTGATGAAGATAGAGAAATGAAGATACTTAGGGTGTAGGGGATCATAAATACATACCAAGTAATAACAAAATTTTAAATACTGAAAATGGTAACAAAGGCCCAGCCACAGAAGAGACAACATGGCTAAATGAGGACATAGTCACTAGCAGAAAGAGTAAATGATAAACCACTGCCAGGGTCACACTGAGAGTATCCGAAAGGAAAATGATGGCAAGAGAATTACCTTTTATCTTTAACCACTGGAACGTAAACCATACTTTCCAGGTACATACTTTGACAACATGAGAACATGGCCCTAGACAGAATTCCACCATGATACAATTACTTAATATTAATTTATTTTATGAAAATTTCAGTGTAGTTTTTATCTTGAAGACAAATAACGTGTTAATATAGCTTCATGACCACCTTTGATAAAAGTCTTAGCAAATCAGTCTAATAATCTCCCCATGCAGATAAAGCAATACATGATCTATAACAACCAAACTGGAGGAACTGAGTGTCTCAGGTAACTCTATGAGAAGATTCTCTCAGAAGCTTGTGTCTTCTTTCATCTGGATTCTACCACATACACATTTCTTCTTTGCTAATTTTAGTTTGTCTTTTGATCATAATAAATCATGCCCATAAGAATGACCATATGCAAGGTCTTGCTAGTTTCCCTATTTACAAAACCTGGAGGTAAATTTGGTGACCTCCAAAATATATGAGAGACATATTTTCAGGATTTGGTGAGGAAGAGATATAATTTCCTTTTCCTTTTAAATCTTTGGGAAATTCAACAGACTAGGCATGTTATGAAACAGGCAGTGATGACTGAGTGTAATGTACTAAATTCAACACTGAAATAACAAAGCACAGATATAAGAATTAAATATGAAGAAAGTTTGTATAGACACACAGAGGCATTTCATTTATTAAAAGGAACTACAAATTGGCATGTAAGTGTTTGAATTTATGAAAAAAAAAAGGAAACATTGGGAAATCAAAAATCAAATTATAATTAAAGAAGAAAAATACCAGGGTGAAACTCCAAGTTAATTAATCACAAACTCAGAATTCTAAAGGTTTCCCTCTCTCACTGTGGTATCTAAACTGCATTAAGACTAGTTGCACATCCCCCTAGAAACCACAATAAAATTGTGTCTACTGAAAAGAATAACGTCATTATTGACATATTTATTCAGCACATATTAAGTAGTTATTCTGTTCCAAGCACTGTTTCAAGGAACTAAGAATATATAGTAAATAAAATAAAATTTCTACTCTCTGAAGGTTCAATATATGAATCATTTCATAACTCATAACTAAGTGGGTTCAAGGTCAACAGAAAAGCATGACAGCCTTGATATTGGTACAAGACAGACAATGATTGTGGAACATCATATTATTTATTAGAGAGGCACAATGCTTTCCAGGGTTTCTAACATAGTGCTGAGCTAGCCAGTGGGAAATCTGAGAACAGTCTTCCATGATGAATAGAAGTGTTCAATTGGATTATGAAATAATTAAATCTAATCAGAACAAGCTGAGTCTGTATATGAGTCTATGAATCCACAAGGGGAACAAAAAAAAAAAAACTTAATATAAGTAGGACAGAAAACAAGGTCATAAAGAACTAACTGATGTGTATATATTGTCAAAAAGTTTTGCAATGATTTTTACAAAGGGAAGTAAGTATATTATATAAAGGTTGATGAAAACCAGCTTACATCTTGGTTATAATCCAGATCACTTATCCTGAACTGCTATTGCATTAATAGCCTCCAGATACATGTGGAATAGATTCCAACCTGTTGACATAAAGAGACTTCATTTCTACCAGAGAGAATACTTGCTTCCATAGATAGCAAGGTGGTAAAGATGGCATCTGGGTCAGATTCAATCTACTGACACATTTTGTTTAGCTTATGATGGGTGCCTTATTAACCTGTAAAATATTTCAAACATAAAGAGAAAAACTTAAAAAAAAAACACCCATGTGTTAATCATATCTTCACAACCAATTTCTCCCAGATCATCCTAATAAAGAAGTTAATAAGTATTACAATTAAATTGATGCAGTCTAGAAACCAATTCCTTTCTACTCAAGAACCAACCACTTTCAACAGTTAACAGGAATTTAACATTTATCATTCATAAATTGTGTGCAGTACACGCACCACACACACACATACACACACACAAATTTTTGCTGGTTTCAAGTCATTAAGCTCTACTCAAATAGTAAAAAAAAAGAAACAAAAAAAAAAACTGTATGAATCTTTCTGAACCTTTCTTTCATTAGTCAAATTATGTGCCCGAGATTTATACATGTTTTGGTATTTCCTAATTAAGTTCAAGGTTGGCAAATTACACCCCTGAGCTAAAAAGCAATTTGATTAAGCTTCATGGCTATCTTTAAAATTAATGTCTATAAATGCAACTTGTGTTGTACTTTCCTGGAAGCAAAGATGTCTAAGAAACTTGCTATCTAAATGAGCTTCTATGCTTCTAACTTGAGCAACATCCCTCAGTAAAAAATTCAAAGACCTATTCTGCTTTGTTAAGCAAGAAGAAAGGATTGGAGCTATGACTATAGTTTAACTAGAAAAGAAGACTTTAAAGAAGTTTGCCAAATCTGTACACCTAAAGAAGCTAGTCAAGAAGGAGGATTCTGGGTAAGATGCTCAGTCCTCTTTCAGAAAGGCAAAGAGGATTGACATCAAAAGAGGTAGAAAACAAGGAACAGGACAGGAGCTTATCACAGAGGGCCTCTGAAAGACTCTACCCTGCAGGGAATCAAAGCAGATGCTGAGACTCATAGCCAAACTTTTGGCAGAGTGCAGGGAATCTTATGAAAGAAGAGAGAGATAGTGAGACCTGGAGGGGAGAGGAGCTCCACAAAGAGAGCAACAAAACTTGATAAAACAGCCTGACTAAAAGCAACTTGAAGGAGGAAAGTATTTATTTGGTTCACACTTTCAAGTAACAGTCCATCACTAAAGGAAGTCAAGGCATGAACTGAACGAACGAAGTGCGGAAGCAGAAACCATGAAGGAATGCTGTTTACTTGCTTGTTCTGCTTCATGCTCAGATACCTTTCTATACAGCATAGCCCCACCTGCTTAAAAACAGTGCCTGCCACAGTGGGCTGGGCCCTACATTTGAGTAGCATTCAAGAAAATACCCTACAGATATGCCGCCAGGCCAAGTTTATGTAGGCAGTTCCTCAGTTGAGATTCCCCAGTTTGTGTAAAGTTGAAATAAAAACTAACCAGCACACTAACTAAAACTAAATAATTGGGGAAAAAAATGGAACAAGAAACACAGAAAGAATGTTAAAGACACCCAATACAGATGAAAGAAAGAATTACCCACTGACGTGTATGCCATCCCAAATCTGGTCTGTTCTTCTTGTCTATACTGTCTATAACTATGTTTAGAATATTGATTATTAGGCCCCCTTTGGTCTTAACAGAAAGGACACTAAATTTTCACTTTATTTTTAACCTTCCATGGTTATTATGTTCCCAGTGCTGCCAACAGAAATCAAATGACTACAAACGTACCCATTTATACCCCATTTACCCCTGCTTAGCCAAGTTAAAGGCTTAGTCCAAAATATTTCCAGTAAATAAGAGATTCATCAATAATGATTCATATGTATGAAAAAAATGAAAATCATATGGTGTTACAAAATCATGCATTATAAGTTAAACCATATTAAAAATTTACTTAGCAGGGGATCCAAGATGGTGGTGCCCGGAGGACACTCTTTCTGACCAGTCACCAGCCCAGAGCCACTTGTTGCCAGCGTAGTCTGATCACTGTCCCAGACTGAACTGTGGGCCATACAACACCAGAGACTGGGATTTCCAGTTGAGAGAAAACCTCACCATGTAAGAAATGATCAGGACCGACCTTTGGTCACCCAGACAATCCCTGGAAAAAGACCCATGTCCAGCTGATGCCCAGGTGCCAGCCCAAAGTGGGGTGCTTAGCCGCCAGCACAGAGTCCTGCCTGTGAGCCTGACTCACCATCCCAGACAGAATGGAGGACCCCAGGACACCAGAGACTGAGTTTCTCTGTCGTGTGGAAGCCCACAGTGAGGGGAAGAGCAGGTCTGACCTTAGAGCATTCAGCCAACACTCCCTGCCCCTCTCCCCCCCACACACAAAAAAAGTTCTCAGGAAAAATCCCAGGCTTGCTGCAAGTGCCCAGGCGTGAGGGCACCCAGTCTTCCAGTTGCCAGCAAAGTGGAGCCACCTACCTGTGCCTGCTTGCTCTACTCGCCATCCCAGATGGACCTGCAGACCCCCAAACACCACAGACTCGGGAAAACATCCAACCCTCAGGACACCCAGCTCCAGAAAAGTTTCTGGGTTCCCACAGGCCCTAAGCTCTGGCCTTCTACTGCACACACGAGTGCTGTGCTTACCTGATACTGCTTACAGCTAGGGTACTGAGGCGCACTGCTCCAACCTCAGATCTACAAAGCCTTCTGATAATTGCTCCAAGGTATGACCAGTTATCTCTAGCTAAACTGACGAAAACAAGGGACTCCATGGTTCTTCACAAGGTCTGCGCCCAGCAAGTACAGCTTAACAGCAGCAGCTGCAGCTCACTAAGTTCAGAGTAAGAAACCCAGAAGCAGGACAGCCATCTCCAGGACTTCTCTTTATGAAAGGAGAGCCTTCCTAAACACCACAGTAACCACACAGGTCCATAGGCCTGAGGTGAACTGTGAAAATTCCTGAGAGCACCACCATTCAGATGACCATACTCAAAAAGCTGAGGAGATGTCCTTCAAAATCCTACCAAGGGGATTTTCCCAGCCCAGGACTCCAGCAGGCACCAGAAATTAACAGACAACACCTGAGATGGACAGATGGTTAGAGGCCAAAGTAAAAGCACAACCAACAAAAGGCAAAGCAATATGGCATCCCCAGAGTCCAGGTATCCAGAGGCAAGTAGCCCTGGACACCCTAACATAAGTGAAATTCAAGATGACCTTACATCTATGCTTATGAAGAGGTTAATGGAGGAAACAAATAAAATGCATAAAGAATTAGAGGAAGATAAAAATCAAACAGGTTGTGGCCATCCATAAAGAAGTACAGGAAGATGCAGCCAAACAGTTTGTGGCTTTCAGAGAGGAAATGACTAAATCACTGAAAGAAATAAAATAAACAGAGGAATGTTTAAACAGGAGAAGGAATTGAAGGAAAAGCAGAAAAATACAGTCAGACAAGTGAAGGAAATCAACAAAACGGTTCAAGATCTGAAGATAGAATTGGAAAAAATTAAAGAAAACACAAACAGAGGAAATCATGGACAGGGAGAAATTAGGAAAAAAAAAAACAGGAACAACAGAGGTAAGCATAACCAACAAACTACAATAGATGGGAGAAAGAATCTCAGGTATGGAAGATACAATGGAAGAAATCAATGTATCCATCAAAGAAAATGTTAAATCTAAAAAATTTCTCACACAAACCATCCAATAAATCCAACACAGCATGAAAAGACAAAACCTAAGAGTAATAGCAATAGAAGAAAAAGAAGATTCCCTCCTCCAAGGCCCAGAAAATATTTTCAAAAAAATAATAGATTAAAATTTCCCCAGTTTAGTGCCTGTGCCCGTTGATGCCCCTCACGCTATGACTCTCTTCAGACAGAAAAGGGATCTTGGAATTACAGCTGTCATTGTTACTGCCATCTCATTGGCGGCTGTTGGAGCTACCACCGCGGCATTAGCCATGAGTCATACTGTGTAGACTGCTCAGACCCCGAATAATCTTTTAGCTAATGTAGCCCATGCCTTAGATGTACAAAAAGAAATTAATGCTCAACTAAGAGGAGGCTTGATGGTGTTCAATCAGAGGATTGACCTCGTGCAGGAGCAAATTGATACCCTATGGCAAATTGCTCAACTTGGCTGTCAATGAAAGTATGCTGGACTTTGAGTCACTAGCATACAACATGAGAATTTTCCCTGTGCTGCAAATCTGTCTAAGAATTGTCTAGCTATATTTTAGGTAATTGGACTGGAGAATGCGATACTACGATGGAGCAGCTGAGAGTGGCCATTGTCATGGTAAATTCTACCAGAGTGGACGCAGGACTAGCCACAGAATTATCATCATGGATTGCTGCAGCCATGAATCATCTGAAGGAATGGGCAGGCATGGGAGCGTTAGCAGGCCTTCTGGTGTTGGTCTCCTTGGTTTGCCTGTGGTATATATGCAAAATTAGAGTCTCACAACAGCATAATGCAGCCATGACCATTCAGGCCTTTACAGCCATTGAAGCAGGACAGTCTCCCCACGCATGGTTGGCTACCATGAAAAGCTAAAATGATACGCTCAGGATGCGAGGCTAAGCACTGCACTCAGAGTCAGCTGCTTTCGAGAGAAAGAGCATGTCTGATTGCATGCGGGTTGATGCCCCAGGTCCCGCCTCTGAGAAAAAGGTATAGGACGGGTCTGATGCTCTTTGGGTGGATGACACCTAAATGAACATCAGTACAAAGTCCCAATTTATTTCTAATATCAGAGATAAGACCTCTACTCTTGCCTGATGCGTCTAAAAAAAAGGGGGGAACTGCAGAGAGCTGCGTAATGCCGCGCCTTAAAGATGGAACTGGTTTCCGTCTTCCACCTTCCCGATGGTGAGTGCTCTCTGTCACGAACAACTCCACATTTGGCTAAGGCCAAGGATCTGGCTTGCTTCCATGTATGTAGACCTATCTGCATTGCCCACATGGCACGCTGGGGTTGGCTACCCAGAGGCTATTTAAGCTGTGGGCTGGCTTTCCCCAGGGTCAGATGATTGTTCAAGGTTCCTGAATAAACTGCATTGAAAAAAAAAATTTCCCCAGTTTAAAGGAGAGGTCTATAAGCATACAAGAGGCCTACAGAACACCTAATAAATTAGACCAGAAAAGAAAATCCTCCTGTCACATAATAATCAAAACAATAAGTATATAGAACTAAAACCTGCAAGGGGAAAAGGCCAAGTAACATATAATGACAAACACATCAGAATCACAGGTAACTTTTAAACATAGACTATAAAAGCCAGAAGGGCCTGGAGTGATATCATGCAGACCCTAAGAGAACACAGATGTCAGCCCAGGCTACTATACCCAGCAAAACTCTCAGTCCTCATAGACAGAGAAAACAAGATTTTCAATGACAAAAACAAATTTTAACAATACCTACAAACAAATCCAGCATTACAGAAGACACTGGAAGGAACAATACAACTACTTTCAAGAAAATAAAGGAAATAAATAACCTCACTACAGCAAAACAAAAAGAAGCCAAGCACATAAACACACTACCATAGCCAACATCAATATCAAAGGACCTAACAGCCATTGGTCATTAATCTCTCTCAACATCAACGGACTCAATTCTCCAATAAAAAAACACAGACCAACAGAATGGTTTCATAAACAAGACCCAACAATCTGTTGCATGTAAGAAACACACCTAAGTCACAAAGATAGACATTACCTGAGAGTAAATGGCTGGAAGAGAGTTCTCCAAGCAAATGGACCCAGGAAGCAAGCAGAAGTAGCCATTCTAATATCTGATAAAATAGACTTTCAACCAAAATTAATCAAAAGAGATGGGGAAGGACATTTCATAGTCATCAAGGGAAAATTCCATCAGGAAGACATCACAATACTGAACATCTATGCCCCAAATACAAGGGCACCCACATTTGTAAGAGAAACATTAATAAAACTTAAACCACACATAGATCCCCACACATTAATAGTGGGAGACTTCAACACTGCAGTCTCAACAAAGGACAGGTCAACAAAATAGAAGTTAAACAAATAAACAATAACTCTAACAGAGGTCATTTATAAAATGGACTTAACAGACATCTACAGAACCTTTCACCCAAACACAAAAGAATTTACCTTCTTCTCAGCACCTCATGGAACCTTCTCCAAAATAGACCACATACTTGGTCACAAAGAGAGCCTTAACAGATACAAGAAGATTGAAATAATCCCTTCTATCCTGTCTGATCACCATGGACAAAACCTGGACCTCAACAAAAACAGAAATAGCAAAAAGCCCACACACACATGGAAACTGAACAACTTGCTACTCAGTGACAGCTGGGTCAGGGAAGAAATAAAGAAAGAAATTAAAAAAGGCTCTACCTAGCAGTGTAACAAAGGAGATACTAAGACTCATAACCAAACCTTCAGCAGAGTGCAGAGAATCATATGAAAGAAGGAGGAGTTAATGTGACCTAGAAAGGACAGGAGCTCAACAAGGACCAAATATATCTGGGTACAGGAGTCTTTTATGAGACTGTTTCTCTAACCACGGACCATGTATGGCTGTAACCTAGAACCTCTGCTCGGATGTAGCCCATGGTAGCTCAGTATCCAAGCGTGTACCTTAGTAAGGGGAATGGGGACTATTTCTGACATGAACTCAATGGTGGGATTTTTGACCTCCCCCCCTCGAGGGAGGAGCAGCCCTGCTAGGCCACAAAAGAGGACTTTTCAGCCAGTCCTGAAGAGACCTGATAAACCAGGGTCAGATGGAAGGGGAGGAGGTCCTCCCCTATCAGTGGACTTGGAAAGAGGCAGGGAGGAGATGAGGGAGGGAGCATGTGATTGGGAAGGAAAGAGGGAGCAGGATACAGCTGGGATACAAAGTTAATAAACTGTAACTAATATTAAAAAAGTTCAAAAAAATTAAAAAACAAGTCTTCAATGAAAATGAAGGCACAACATACCCAAATTTATGGGACACAATGAAAGCAGTGCTAAGAGGAAAGTTCATAGAACTAAGTGCCTTCAAGAAGAAATTCGAAACACCTCATTCAAGCAACTTAATGGCTCACCTAAAAGCCCTAGAAAAAAAAGAAACAGACCAAAGAGGAGTAGATGGCTGGAAATAATCAAACTCAGGGCAGAAATCAATAAATCAGAAACAAATAAAACAATTCAAAGAATCAATGAAAGCAACAGCTGGTTCTTTAAGAAAATCAACAAGATAGACAAACCCTTAGTCAAACTAACTAAAAGGCAGAGAGACACTATCCAAATTAACAAAAATTGAAATGAGAAGGGGGACATAACAACAGATACCGAGGAAATCCAAACAATCATTAGGACTTACTTCAAAAGTCTATATGCCACAAAATTTGAAAATCTAAATGAAATGGTCAATTTTCCTGATCAATTCCACTTACCAAAGCTGAATCAAGCCCAGGTAAATCAATTAAATAGTCCTATACCCCTAAGGAAATAGAAGCAGTCATCAAAATCTACTAAACTCATTCTATGAAGCCACGGTCACCTTGGTACCTAACCCTCACAAAGACTCAACAAAGAAAGAGAATTTCAGGCCAATCTCCCTTATGAACATTGATGCAAAAATACTCAACAAAATATTTGCAAACAGAATACAAGAACACATCAAAGATATCATCCACTATGACCAAATAGGCTTCATCCCCAGTATGCAGGGGTGGTTCAATATACAGAAATCCATCAATGTAATTAAACCATATAAACAAACTGAAAGAAAAAAAACACATGATAATCTCCTTAGATGCTGAAAAAGCATTTGACAAAATCCAACATCCATTCATGTTTAAAGTATTGGAGAGTTCAGGGATACAAGGCACATATTTAAACATAGTAAAGGAAGTACAGGAAGCCTACAGCCAACATTAAACTAAACGGACAGAAACTTAAATCAATCCCACTGAAAGCAGGGACAAGGCAAGGGGGCCCACTCTCTCCATATTGCTTAAACATTGTTCTTGAGGTCCTTGCTAGAGCAATAAGACAATTAAAGGAGATTAAGTGGATAGAAATTGGAAAGGAAGAAGTCAAAGCATTACTATTTGCAGATGATATGATAGTATACCTGAGTGACTCCAAATATTCTACCAGGGAACTCCTACAACTGATAAACAACTTCAGCAAAGTGGCTGAATACAAAATTAACTCAAAAAAATCAGTAGCCCTCCTGTATACAAAAGACAAAAGGGCTGAGAAAGAAATTAGGGAAACAACACCCTTCACAATAGCCACAAAGGACATAAAGTACCCTGGTGTGACCTTAACCAAGCAGGTCAAAGACTTGTATTTGTATGAAAAAAATTTCAAGTCTTTGAAGAAAGAATTAGAAGATAGCAGAAGATGGAAACATCATCTTCTATGCTCATGACTTGACAGGATTAACATAGTAAAAATGGCCATCTCACCAAAAGCAATCTACTGATTCAATGCAATTCCCATCAAATTACCAACACAATTCTTTACAGATCTTGAAAGAAAAAAAACCTTAACTTCATTTGGAATAACGAGAAACCCAGAATAGCTAAAACAATCCTCTACAATAAAAGATCTTCTGGAGGTATCTCCATCCCTGATATAAAGCTGCACTACAGAGTGACAATAAGAAAAACTGCATGGTACTTGCATAGAAACAGAATGGTGGATCAATGGAATTGGATAGAAGACCCAGATGTAAACCCACACACTTATGGACACCTGATTTTTGAAAAGGATGCCAAAACCATACAATGGAAAAAAAAACATACAAATGGTGCTGGCCTAACTGGACGTTGACATGGAGAAAAATGCAAATAGGTCCATAATTATCACCCTGGACAAAACTAAAGTCCAAGTGGATCAAAGACCTCAATATAAAACCAGAGACATTAAAACTGTTAGAAGAAAAAATTGGGGAAGAGCCTTGAACTCATTGGCACAGGAGACAACTTTCTGAACAAAACACCAACAGCACAGGATCTAAGAGCAACAATCAATAAAAGGGACCTCGTGAAACTAAAATCTTCTGTAAAGCAAAAGACACTGTCTTCAAAACAAAACGACTTCCTACAGATTGGGAAAGGATCTTCACCAACCCTATATCTGACAGAGGGCTAATATCCAGTATATATAAAGAAATCAAGAAGTTTAATGGCAACAAATCAAGTAATCCAATTGAAAAATGGGGTACAGAGCTAAACAGAGAATTCCCTATAGAGGAATATCAAATGGCAGAGAAACACTTAAAAAAATGTTCAACGTTCTTAGTCTTTAGGGAGATGCAAATCAAAACGACCCTGAGATTTCACCTTACACCCATCAGAATGGCTAAGATAAAAAACTAAAGTGACAACACATGCTGGAGAGGATGTGAAGAAAGGGTACCCCTCCTCCACTGCTGGTGGGAATGTAAACTTATACAACCACTTTGGAAATCAATCTGGTGCTTTCTCAGACAATTAGGGAATAGTGCTTCCCCAAGATCCAGCTATACCACTCCTAGGCATATATACAAAAAACGCTCAAGTATACAACAAGGACATCTGCTCAACCATGGTTGTAGCAGATTTATTTGGGATAGCCTGAAGCTGGAAACAGCCCAGATTCCCCTCAGCTGAGGAATGGATACTGAAATGTGGTACATCTACACAATGGAATATTACTCAGCAATGAAAAACAAGGAAATCATGAAATTTGCAGGTAAATGGTGGGAACTGGAAAAGACAATACTGAATGAGGTATCCCAGAAGCAGAAAGGCACACAGGGTATATACTCAAGCATAAGTGGATATTAGACATATAATATAGGATAAACATACTAAATTCTGTACACCTAAGGAAGCTAATTAAGAGGGAGAACTCTTGCTAAGATGCTCAATCCCCATAAAGAAAGGCAAAGAAGATGGACATCAGAGGAGGGAGAAAACAGGGAACAGGACAGGAACCTACCATAGAAGGCCTCTGAAAGACTCTACCCTGCAGGTAGATCCATACCCTGTATGGATGCTGAGATCCATAGCCAAACTTTTGGCAGAGTACAGTGAACTTAGGAAAGAAGGGGGAGCTAGTAAGACCTGGAGAGGACAGAAGCTCTACAAGTAGAGCAACAGATCCAACAAGTCTGGTCACAGGGGTCTTTTCTTTTCTGAGACTGATACTCCAGCCAAGGACCATTCATGGAGATGGCCTGGAACCCCTGCACAGAGGTAGCTCATGGCAGTTCAGTGTCCAAGTGGGTTTATAGTAATGAGGATTGGGACTATCTCTGACAGGAACTGATTGGCCTGCTCTTTGATCACCTTTCCCTGAAGGGAGAGCAGCCTTACCAGGGCACAGAGGAGGACAATGCAGGCAGTCCTAATGAGACCTGATAGGCTAGGGTCAGAAGGAAGGAAAGGAGGACCTCCCCTGTCAGTGGACTTGGGGAGGGACATGGGTGAAAAAGGGGGGACGAAGGTATGATTGGGAGGGGAGGAGGGAAGGAGCTACAAGGGGGATACAAAGTGAATAAATTGCAATTAATAAACATAAAATAATTAAAATAACAGCACAGAACAATCTTGTAACTCAATATAGTCCTAACAATGGCGAATAAAAATAAGTACTATATATTCCACCAACTTACATCCCTATATATTTATAATTTGTCTGAATTCACATGCCAAAAAGAGTATATGATTAAGAAAATGAGTAATAACTTCCATTTAAAATTTAACAATATTCAACTTTTACCTTACTAATGAAATTTGTAGAAATCTAAATAAAATTAACAGCCAAATGTACTAGCACACACACACACACAAATAATTTATTTGGCAACACTAAAACTCTCAAGGGAATACATAGTTTGATGAGATAACATCGACAAATATATGCACTGCACAGAGTAAGAATAATGTTTAGGTCACTTGATATTTATTATAGGCTTCCTATAATGTGTTAATTTTTTAGAATCCAAATAAAATAGAAATACACTGCAGATTATAAAACAACCATACCTAAATGAATTCAATCATAAATTCAAATTTTTTAATATTTCTGGAAGATATTTAAATATTTTTATAAAGGAATATTCACGATGAATTGTGAAAAGTCACAAACACCAGGCATAATGAGGTCCTGAGGCTACTTGGCACATTTCTCAAATTCAGGAATACGTTTGCGAAGAATCACAAAGCCATAGTTGAGAACTGTATAGTAAAGGCTCTGCCAAAATCACTCCAGTGAATAACTCCTCACACCTGCAGCTTCAGACTTAAAATTCATACAATTTAAATAATTGATTCAGCAAAAAAATTACATTTATTAACCTTTCCAAATCCCTTGTAAATAGTCAAAATAACTATCATTATATTTTGAGTGGCAGGCTCTAATGAACATGTTTTAAACCAATTCATGAGACATTTGCCAAAAATTTAAACAGTGTGCATTAAATTAACAATCATGTATATTGTTCACAGTAGTATGAAGCCATTAACCTGAGAGTTCAGATTTTTCTACCAATATGATTATTCTTACAATAATAGTATTTCATGTATATGCTACCTCTTAAATTCATCATGAAAAATCTAAAGCTGGAGAATAATGAAGAGAAAACATAGTAACAGCTAGCATGCAATTAAAAAGTGATCCAAATCATGGACACATTCCCATTCACAACAGCTTCAAAGAAAACAAAATATCTGGGAATAAACCTCACTAAATAAGTGAAAGCCCTCTATAATGAAAACATATCTCTAAAGAAAGAGATTGAGGAAGACACAAAACTTGTGGAAATATATGCCAATTAGTAAAATTAATATTTTGAAAAAAAATCATTCTACCAAAATTAACCTAGAGATTCAATAAAATCCCAACTATAATACTAACAACATTCCTTAAAGAAATAGGGAAAAAAATCTTCTAAAGTTCACATGGAATTAGAAAAGGTCTCAGATAACCAAAGCAATCCTGAGGATAATACTCGAGGAACTGTAATTCCAGATTTCAAAAAAATATTATAAAGTTATAGCAATAAAACAGTATGAGACTGGCACAAAATCAGACATGTAGACCAATGGAAGAAAAATAGAAGACCCAAATATAAGTACACATAACTGCAGACATCTGCTATTTGACAAAGATACAAAAAACATACATTGGAGAAAAGACGGTATCTTCAACAAATGGTGCTGGGAAAATTGAATGTCTACATACAGAAGGACACAAGACATCCTCTTCTGATATCCATTTCCATACTCACACAGATGTAAACATATATCTAAGGTTATGGTTAAGAGAAAGTCATAAATCTTCATACTTTTACATACATTGGAAGAAGCATCATGTTATACCAAAGAAAGGAAATAATTTATGGGCCTCACATGCTTTCTGATCACATTTTTTTTTTGCTTTTGAGTTAGTGAAAGTTAATAGGTTAATAATCTGCTAAGAATACATTTTAAAAGTTTTCGTAGTCACAAAGATAGCAGGTTAAATATAGGGATGGACAAAGAATGTCTTTCAAGGAAGTAAAAATGGCCTAAGGTAATTTGGCTTTGGTCTGCAACATTTTAATTCTCCATGATCATGAATTTCAATTATTGGCCTTGTAGGATTTTCACTGTATACTCATGCATTACTAGATTAGTCATAAAACATGAAATACAGAGCATGCTAATAAGTAGATGAAGTTCATAAGCAACATTCTAAGTGAAAGAAATGTCTTACAAAGTATCCACAATTGCATAATTCTGTCTATATAAATGATTAAGATCTAGAATATTGAGAAAAGACAAATCCATAAAGGCAGAAATAAGACAAGCTTTGTAGCTCCATATCCATATTCCTAAACTTGGTTGGCTGATGCAGAACTGCCATGAATTCAAGGCAAGACTGGACTAATAGTGAGACTCTGCCTAAAAACAATAAAAAAGACACTGAAAAAGAAAAACATCAGCTGGGTACAGTGGTGCATGCCTCTAATCCCATCACTCAAGGAGGCAAAGGCAGGTGGATTTCTGTGAATTCGATGGCAGCCTGGTCTAAAAAGCAAGTCCAGGACAGCCAGGAGAGCCACAGCTACACAGGGTACTTTGTCTAGGAAAATAACAACAAAAATCAATGGTTCAAAAGCAATAAAAAACGTTTTGAAATTAGAAGTGATGGTTATATAACACTGATGTCATACTAAATGCTACTCATCTGATTACTTTAAAAAGTGTATATCATGGATTATCACTCAATGAGAAAGAATAGAGAATTCTTCTCTAAAACATGATTGTTGTTTAATAATTATTTTGAAAAGAGATGAAACTTGGATATAACAGTAATAGTTACTATAAACGTAATTTAATGTTTTAAATGTTTAAGAGTTTACTATGAAAAGTAAATTGGAGCCCAGAGGACCCTGAGCTAGAATTGACCTGACATCCTCTCCCCTTTGGACTAGTTTTCATGGTACCAGAAGGTACTCACAAGCTGCCAAAAAAGGGATCAACTAGTAGTCCTACCCAGATATGACTCTTATGAACCACATAAATAACCATCATGGCATAATAGCCCTAAGGGTTAAACAGTGGCACAGATACCTAGGCAGTAACTACCACTTCTCTAATGGACTTAAGCCCTCCTTAACAATAAGAATATCATGCCCAGTTCTTGAAACCCTGTGATAGTGAAGTCATGAATCTTGGAGGAGAACCTACAACCATCATTCTACTAAGTCAGTAACCCCTTATTACGTTTTAAATATTTGTCCTTATACACACAAATAAGTGTAGTTCTCACCCATCAGCAAAGAAACTTCTATTTGCAACAGATGGAGACCATTACAGAAAACCACAACCAATTGAAATACAGAGTTTTGCACTTCAGCCCCAATGGATATACCTACAACTACAACTCCTGCACCTAAGGCACAAGGATCATTGTGGAAAAGGGCACAAAATCATTGTGAAGAGCCAAAGGATCAGAAAGTTTGCTGTGAGATTGTGTCACCTAGTAATGTCAGAAGCTATACCCATTAAGTCTCACCAACATGACTGCTAAACAAGGACAAGAATTGGCCTGTTAAAGTGCACAGAGGAAAGATCCTAAGGTTTTTCAACACTAGACAATGTACAGGTAAATAAGGAATGTTCAGAGCAGAAAAAATGCTCTTCCCCACGGAAAAGCATGACAACCGGCTATCCAAAACAAATTGGTCAGTCCTGAAAACAACTATATGAGTAGCACTATACAGACTGAGAAGGGTATATTTAGGAAGAATATGTGTGTGTGTGTGTGTATGTGTGTGTGTGTGTGTGTGTGTGTGTGTGTATTTTAACAAGAAAGCAAATAAAAAAAAAAGAAATCCATGAATTTAAAAGAGTATGGAGGGCATATGGAAGGGACTGGAGGAAGACAAGGGAAGAGAGAAATGTTGTAATTATATTATAATCTCAAAAATAAAAGAAATGTTAATAAAAAAGTAAATATTTCAGAAGCAAAAGTTTGCTCACTAAGGATAAGGACAACATTAACAACCGAGCCTTCACCAGGAAGTTCCAAAGAAGAATCAAAGAGAGTATAGGAGAACTTAATCTAGAATTTGTTTATTTACAACTAGAGTAGATGAAAAATATAAATAGACTGATAGTGTATTTAAACTTTCCAGGTATTGATTGATGAAATGCATTCATAAATAGAGTTAAGCTTGGGACATCAGCTAAAAAAAAAAAAAAAAAAAAAAAAAAAAAGCCAGATGCAGTGACATACTCCTATAATCCCAGCACTCGGGGAGGAAGAAGCAGAAGCAGGCAGATCTCTGTGCGTTTGAGGCCAGTCTAGTCTACAAAGTGAGTCCTGGAAAGCCAAGGCTACACACAGAAAACCCTGTCTCAAGAGAGAGAGAGAGAGAGAGAGAGAGAGAGAGAGAAATCTACACATTGGAAGGAATAACTATGAGAATAGAGCATTTTAAAAGTAATTTTATTCAGCTTTGGCATGTGGAATTGGTCAAGAAAATTGTCCATTTCATTTAGATTTTCAAATTATGTGGCATATAGGCTTTTGAAGTAAGACCTAATTATTACTTGGATTTCTTCAGTGTCTGTGGTTATGTCCCCCATTTTGTTTCTGGTTTTGTTGATTTGGATAGTGTCTCTCTGCCTTTTAGTTAGTTGGGCTAAGGGTTTGTCTATCTTGTTGATTTTCTCAAAGAACCAGCACTTGGTTTCATTGATTTTTTTGAATTGTTTTATTTGTTTCTGATTCATTGATTTCATCCCTGAGTTTGATTATTTCCAGCTGTGTACTCCTCTTTGGTATGTCTGCTTCTCTCCCCCCCCCCCCCCAGGGCTTTTTGGTGAGCCATTAAGTTGCTTGAATGAGATGTCTCAAATTTCTTCTTGAAGGCACTTAGTGCTATGAACGTCAGGGGTGGGAGGAATGGGAGGAGTAAAGGAAGGGAAAATGCTGTCAGGATGTAATATGTGAAAGAAAAATAAATGAAATAGATAAAGAAAGAAAGAAGAAGGAATTTAATTGGGGCTTACTTACAGCCTCACAGGTTTAGTCCATCATGACAGGAAGCATAGAGGTACACAGGTAGACATGGTGCTGGAGAAGGAGCTGAAAGCTCATCATTTGGAATCCCAAAAAGAAGGAAGACAAAGACTCTAAGCCTGACATGGGCTTCTGAAATCTCAAAAGCTCACTCCTATTGACACATTTCCTCCACTAAAGGCACACATCTAATCCCCCTCAAGTAGTACCACTCCCTTATAACCAAGCATTCAAATGTATAAGTCTATGGAGACCATAGTACACAGTATATGTGCATGTGGACATACATATAGGATATACATATACATAGTATCCACAAGTTCCATGTGGATTTACTCAAAAGTAAAAAGAAAGAAATGTCATAACCTTTAGTAAACAGTCTCCATTTATCTCCTATTAACCTAGACTACCACTAATCTACATTCTACATTACATGTAGATTAAACAAATATGTAAAATTTACAAATATGTAAAATTTACAAATATGTAAAATTTACAAATATGTAATATTTTACAAATATGTAAAATACAAACCTACATATTTTGATGCTTTTTGTGTGGTGTTGGGGATCAAACCCAGCACTTCATGCACAGTAGCCAAGAAACCAACAACTGAGCTACATTCTTAGTCCAGCATCTGACATTTTTTTTCTGTTATTATAATGCTTTCAAAATTCTTCCACGTTACATGTCACACTTTTATTGTAAAAAACTATTACACTGGATATACCAAAGCCCATATTTTTGTGAAGCAGCTCATAAAACAAGTAATAAGTAGACAACTAGATTTTTTTTCTGAAGCAAGCAAATTTAGAATGTGTTATCATCAGTAGACAATTCCACAGAATCTCACAGTAAGTATAAGCAACGGGAGCTTTTGGAAGAACCTAAGAAATTTAGAGCATGCAGAATACATAGGAAGATGACAGCAATGCTCTTATATTTTTGGTTGTGAGCCTAGCTTTTAACTGCTGAGCCATCTCGCTAGCCTTAGCAAGGATAATATTAACTTAATGAATATGAATTTAAAACTTCTTCAGGAAGTTATCTTGAAGAGAAAGTTACTGTTTTCTTTGAAGACTGAGTTTTGCCATGTGATGTTTCGCTGCAAGCAGAGCACATGATGTTTTGCTGTGAGCTCTCATGCAGAAGGGGTATGACGTTGGCCAGCTGAGAACAACCTTGGGTGGACTGTGAGGAGAGGAAATATATAGAAGCCCACGCACAGTGAGATAACACTATTTTTAATATATAATCATTGCTCCATATTACTTTTTTACTTTTTTTTCTTCACAATTTATTCATTATATATGCCGATTGAAGCACCTTCCCCCACCTCTCCCAGTCCCACCCTCCCTCCCTCTTCCCCTCATCCCCTTCCCCTAGTCCTCTGAACAGACATGGTATACAGTCACTAATAATCGGATATTAGCTGTATAACATAGTACAGCCATCTACAGACCTAAAGAAGCTAAAAACTTAAAGAAATGCTCAATATCCTTAGTCATCAGGAAATGAAAATCAAAACAAATCTGAGATTCCATCTTACTCCCATCAGAATGGCTAAGTTCAAAAACTCAATTGACAGCACATGTTAAAGATGATGTAGAGTGAGAGCCGCTCGGCTGCCGCCGCCGCCTCCGCGGTCGTTTCTGCCCGCCTAGCCCCAGGGCTCGCCCGGTTCCTGCCTCTGTCTCTGGAGTATGGCAGGCTGCTGAGTTTGAGTGGCAGTGTCACCCAGGAGCTGTGTGTCTTGCCCAGTGGCAGGGGGGGTGTCCATGGCTGCAGCCAACAGAGGCAATAAGCCCAGAGTCCGCAGTATGCGCTTTGCAGCAGGCCATGACGCAGAAGGCTCCCAGAGCCATGTCCACTTTGATGAAAAGCTACATGACTCTGTGGTCATGGTTACTCAGGAGAGTGACAACAGCTTTCTAGTCAAGGCTGGCTTCCTGAAGATCCAGCACAGGTATGAGATTACCTTCACTCTGCCTCCAGTGCGCAGGCTGAGCAAGGATGTCCGGGAGGCCCCTGTCCATAGCTTGCACCTCAAGCTTCTCAGCGTCACACCCATCCCTGAAGGTTACAGCATCAAGTGTGAGTACTCAGCACACAGAGAAGGCGTCCTCAAAGAGGAGATGCTGTTGGCCTGCGAGGGTGACACAGGCACCTGTGTGCGTGTGATGGTGCAGGCGCGGGTCATGGACCGGCACCACGGTACACCCATGCTGCTGGACGGTGTCAAGTGCGTGGGCGCCGAGCTGGAGTACGACTCGGAACACAGCGACTGGCACGGCTTCGACTGAGGCCTGGGGCCTGCCTGCCTGCCTGCCTGAGCCTTAAACCCACCTGCTCCCCGACATGCTGCGTGATGGTGTGGCTTCCTCACCTCTCCCCGGTGGGCACGGCAGGGCTCCACCTTGCTCGTGCCTCCTACTTTTGCCTTTGTTCCTGCCACCACCCTGCCTCTCCCAGTCTCCTCTCCCACTTCCTCCTCTCTCATGTGCCTGAGTCTCCTGACTGAAGAAATGGGTTGAGCCCCAAGGAGGCTATCTGAGAGGAGGGACCTGGGGTGGGATTTACCTCTTCCACCCCAAGCCATAGGGGCTCTAGCTAGGAATTGGGAGAGGACAGAGTGGCTCTGTTTCTGTGAGACTGATGCCCCATTGCTGCTGCTATTGTCTCTCACCTTCTCCATCTCTGCTACCCCTCCATCTTCCTTCCCCACTGCTGTTGATGTGGTGAGGAGGTACAGTTCCTAGCTCCTACCCCTCAGGTCTGTGGTACTTGGTTTTTAAATGACTGGTTGGGATAGAGACCTCAATAAATAAAAATTCCAGTAAAAAAAAAAAAAAAAGATGATGTAAAGATGCAGTCCCACCTCCTGCATTGTTGGTGGGAGTGCAAACTTTTGCAACCACTTTGGAAATCAATCTGGCACTTTATCAGAAAACTGGGAATAGCACTACCTCAAGATCTAGCTATATCACTCCTGGTAATATAACCTAAAGATGCTCCATCATTCGAAAAAGACATTTGCTCAACTATGTTCACAGCAGCTTTATGTGCAATAGTCAAAATCTGGATACAACCTAGATGTCCCTCAACTGAGGAATGAATACAGAAATTGTGGAACATTTACACAACAGATTGCTACCAGCTACTTAAACAAGGAAATCATGAAATGTGCAGGCAAATGGATGGAACTAGCAAAGATCCGGAAACAGAAAGACTGCATGGTATATACTCACTTATAAGCCAGAAACAGAAAGAATGTGTGGTATATACTCATATAAGCCGATATTTGCTGTATAACATAGGCTAGCCATACTAAAATCTACAGAGCCAAAAAAGCTAAACACTAAGGTGGACCCTAAGGAGGATGCTTAAATCTCATTTAGAATAACAAACAGGATAGACACCAGAAGTGGTGGAAGAGAGGAAACAGGATGGGAGTTTACTATAGAGACATTGCTTTTTTAAAAATATTTTATATTAATTACAATTTATTCTCTTTGTAACTCACCTGTAGCCTCCTCCCTCATTCCCTCCCATGCCCCTCTCCAAGTCCAATGATAGGGGAGGTCCTCTTCCCCTCCCATCTGACCCTAAGATATCAGGTCTCATTAGGACTGGCTGTGTTGTCCTCCTCAGTGGCCTGGCTAGGGTGCTCCAGCCTCAGGGGGATGTGATCAAAGAGCGAGCCACTGAGTTCATGTCAGAAACAGCCCCAGTTCCCCTTACTAGGGAACACAGTTGGATACTGAGCTGCCATGAGCTACATCTGAGCAGAGGTTCTAGGTTATCTCCATGCATGGCCCTTGGCTGGAGTATCAGTCTCAGAAAAGATCCCTGGATAAACCTACTAAAATCTGTACTCCTAAAGAAGCTAAGCAAGAAGGAGGACCCTGGCCTTGGGTAAGATGATCAATCCTCACTCAGAAAGACAAATGTGATGGACATTGGAAGAAGGAGAGACTTCGCTTTTTGGATCAACATGGTTGTACTGATCTTTGTGCTTCGACACTTGACTTCACAGACAGAAATGTTTAAAAGAACTTCTCGGGGCAATCCAACTGAGTATTGTGGCTTTTGCTGACTTCATGATGCTGCTTGGTGTTGGCCTTTGGACTGGACTGCTGGTACCCTTGATGACTGAGTTTGGTAATCTTCTAACGACCCATCAAACCTAATCTGCAGGACGTAGATAAAGGAGTCTACAGCCTTTTTCCTTACTAATCTCCCATCTAAGGTTTCGGGAAATTGGAAGAGAGGTAAAGGTGCTTACGATCCCTAAATAAATTAAGTTTGGTGAAAAATCTAAGACTGCATTGTCTCCTGTACCAATGAGTTAAAGACTCTTTGCCATTTTTTCTTCTAATAGATTTAGTGTGTCTGGTTTTATGTTGAGGTTTTTGATCCACTTGGACTTGAGTTTTGTGTAGGGTGATAAATATGGATCTATTTGCATTTTTCTACATGTAGACATCTAGTTAAGCTAGTATCATTCAATGAAGATGTCATCTTCTTTCCATTGTATGGTTTGGGCTCCTTTGTTAAAAATCAAGTGTCAGAATATGTGTGGGTTTATTTCTGGGTCTTCAATTTGAGCCATGAGCATGGGAGATCTAACTTCTAATATCTTCTTCAATTTCTTTCTTCAAAGACTTAACGTTCTTGTCATATAGTTCCTTTACTTGTTTGTTTAGAGTTACATCAAGATATTTTATGTTTTCTGTGGCTATTGTGAAGGGTGTTGTTTCCCTAATTTCTTTCTCAGTCCATTGGTCATTTGTATACAGGAGGGGTACTAATTTCTTTTTTTTTTTTTTTTTTTTTAGTTTTTTTTTTATCCAGCCACTTTGCTAACAGCCCAGGCTCTAAGAGCAACAAATAATAAATGGGAAATCATGAAACAGAAAACTTCTACAAAGCAAAGAACACTGTCAATAGAATAAATGACAGTCAATAGACTAGGAAAAGATCTTCACCAACCCTACATCTGACAGAGGGCTAATATCCAAAATACATAAAGAACTTAAAAAATTAAACATAAATAAACTAAATAATACAATTTAAAATACTAGGTATAGAGCTAAACAAAGAATTTTCAACAAAGGAATATCAAATGGCCAAGAAGCACTTAAAGAAAAGCTCAATGTCATTAGTAGTCAGGGAAATGCAAATCAAAACAACTCTGAGATTCCATCTTACACCTATCAGAATGGCTAAGATCAAAAACTGAAGTGACAACACATGCTGGCAAGATTGTGGAGAAAGGGGAACCCTCCTCCATTGCCAGTTGAATTGACAACCTGTGCAACTAGTTTGGAAATCAATCTGATGCTTTCTCAGAAAACTGGGAATATTTCTACCTCAAGATTTGGCTATACCACTCGTGGGCATATGCCCAAAAGATGCTTTACCATACAACAAGGACACTTGCTCAAATATGTTCATAGCAGCTTTATTCATAACAGCTAGAAACTGGAAACAACCCAGAGGTCCCTCAACAAAAGAATGGATAAAGAAACTGTGATATATCTACACAATAAAATACTATCCAGTTATTAAAACAAAAACATCATAAAATTTGCAGGCAAATGGATGGATCTTGAAGAGATCATCTTGAGTGGGGCAACGCAGACAAAGAAAGACAAGCATGATATATACATGGTATATAAGTGGATATTAGCCATAGGATAACCAGACTAAAATCCACAGACCTAAAGAAGCTAAGTAACAAAGAACACCCTAGGGAGGATACTTGATTCTTATCCAGAAGGGAAAACAGAGTAGACACAGGAAGCAGTTGAAGACAGGGGACAGGACTGGAGCCTACCTTAGATATCCTCTGAAAGACTCCACCCACCAGGGGACTGAAGCAGATGCTGAGACAGCCAAACTTTGGGAGTCTTATGAAGAAGGGAAGATAGAAGGACTCAGAGGGGACAGGAGCTCCACAAGAAGACCAACGGAGCTAATAAACCTGAACCTGGGGGTGGAGGGCTAAGGAGACTGATGCAGAATCCAAGGACCATGCAAGGAGAGGACCTAGGTCCCCTGCCTAGATGTAGCTAATAGGCAGCTCAGTCCCTATGTGAGTTCCCTAGTAAGGAGAGCATGGGCTGTTTCTGACATGGACTCTGTTTCTTGCTCCTAGATCACTTCCCCCTGAAGAGGCAGCCTTGCCAGGCCACAGAAGAATATGATGTAGGCAATCCTGATGAAACTTGATAGGCTGGGGTCAGTTGGTAGGGGAGGAGGGATCCCTTTTTCTGAGGACTAGGGGAAAAAAATAGGGGGCAGAGGGAGACAAGGTGGGACCAGGAGGAGATGAAGGAGGGGTCTATGGTCCCTATATAAATTGAGTCAATTAAAAATAAATTTAAAATTTAAATTAATTACAACAATTTAAATAATTTTTCCTACAACTCATAGGGCACCACGACCTTACATTGAGTCTACCCAACTTATTGGATGAAAAGCGTAACTTCCATTTTCTTTTATCTGCCTCTTTCTTTTAGGTGGTAGCTAGAACTTAAGTATGCTTTTTTCTGGTACTTTGGGCTTTTTCAGGCTCTCTCTAAATCTCTCCGCCTTGCAATGTGGCTGATTGTCTGCCATGTGGCTGACCTCCATGTTGGCTTAAAACAGCATGGCATTTTTCCATTCTTAATTCTCCTCCTCCGGGCAGCTGCTGAGATTTACAACTTGTCTGCCTTGGAGTAGGGTTTTTTTTTTTAACTCTAATAAATGTTCCTTTTTGAATAAACTTTGGTTTTCATGGCTTTCAAAAAATTAAAAATTATTAAATAAACAAGCTTTGAAAGGACCCCATGCCAAGGCTCTCTGAAAGATGACTCTCTGAAACTGCTCTTAAGTAGCCATATTCACACTCGTTTTTTTTTTTTTCACCTAAATTAACATTAAAAAAAAACATTTTACAGTTCCTCAGCTGTACTAGTCATGTTTTCAGACTTTGATGGCTTCATGAACCCAGTCACTATCATATTGGAGGACACGGATAAAAATATTTCCATATTCAAAGAAAATCCTTTTGGACGGCACCTATCTCCAGATCCATAAAATTGTCAGAACTTAACACATTTACTCATTCTAAAAATATTTATTAATAGTCTACTATGTGCCCTGGAGGTATCAGTCAACAGTAGAATATGTGCTTAATATGGATGTGGTCCTAGGTTTCATAACTAACAAATAAACACACAAAAGTAGGGGGACAGGCATCATGTGGCTCTAGGAATACGACAGCACACAACACTGCCAAAGCCTTCTCTGTGGAGCCTGAGTGCTAGTTACAAGGAAAGAAGGATTAACACATAAGCAAAGTATATGACTTGGATTTAGTGTTGATAAAAGAGATGAGGAAAAGTTGTTCTTAAAATAGTAGACAGTTCTCTGTGAAGCAGATGCTGAAAGTTATGGCCCAACTTTGGGCAAAGGGCAGGGAGTCTTATAGAAGAAGAGAAGGGTGGGGATCGAGGGACATGGAGGGTACAGGAACCCCACAAGGAGACCAATCAAGCTAAAAGATCTAAGCCCAGGGGGTCCTGCAGAGACTCATACCTCACTGGAGGACCATGCATGGAGAGGACCTAGACCCCCTGCTCAGACGTGGCTGATTGGCATCTCAGTCTCATGTGGATCTCTGAGTGAGTGGAGAATGGGCTGCCTCTATCATGAACTCAGTTAACTGCTCTTTGATCACTTGCCCCTGATGATGTGGCCTTGCCAGGCCACAGAGGAAGAGGATCCAGGCAGTCCTAATGAGACTTAACAAGCTATAGGCAGATGGTAATAGTGGAGAACTCCCCCTTTCAGTGGACTAGGGTAAGAGGATAGGGGGAAAAGGGAGGGAGGATACTGGGGAGAGGTGAGGGAGGGAGACTTCAATTGGGATATATAATGAATAAATTGTGAAGAAAAGAAGATTAAAAAGAAACAAAAAGTGCTCCAAAAGGATGTAGGAGTCAGAAGAAATATGGACTGAATCTATGAAAATATGTCACAGAAAAATGACCACAGAAAGAAAAAACAGGTAATTCAAAAAGCATATGGCAGGTAGAACCTGTCCATACTCCAAAAGCTGTGCACCTATAATGCAGTGACATGTGAATGAGGTAAAGGAAAATCTACGTAATTGTGGATGAAATACAGATTGGAAAGAAAAATTGCTTACTGTCATATAGAAAGACTAGTTAAACTATTATAGTACCTTTTAGATAAAAGACTTCATCAAATTAAAAGATATGTCTGAAATAGTGACACAAAGAGCTTCACGAATAATTTACTACTACAAACCAATCCATAAATAGAGAAAATTATTTTTAAAGAACAACAATTTAGAGTCTTTAGAAAATACCCGGGGGGGGGGGGGGCTAAAGCAGAGGTTAAGAGAACTTGCTACTCTTCCAGAGGAACTGGGTTCAATTCGCAATACCCACATGGCAGCTAATAACTGTCTACATGTCCAGTTCCAGTGGATCTGACATATTCTTCTGACCTCTATGGGCACCAGGTGTGCATTTGGTACACATACATACATACATACATACATACACTCACATGTACACAATAAACAATTTTTTAACAAAGAAAGTACCTTAATAGTAGACAGTGAGTGAGAAACACTGGGCTACGGTCATGTCTATGCCAGGCCCTAATTCCAGACAGGCAAGAGGAGGCCAAGAAAACAAATGACTGCAGCCACCATACAATGCCCTGTTCTTAGAGTGTATGAAAAAAAAGGATTTCATTATTCCCACCCAAGATCCCTGACCACTGGCACCCATGTTCTCACTCCAAGGAGAGGTTACAAAAATATGAATATTCCATAACTTACCATAAAGAAGTTTGAGATAAAGGGTAATCTCAGAAAATAATGAAATCCCATCAGTATATATCTGCCATTAATATGTGTTTTTTTTTAAAAAACTAAGTTGAGAAGAGGAAACTACTAATAAAAGATTGCCAAGCATGTAAGAAAAAAGTCATTTTCTTTCTTTTTGTAGTTAGATATTTTGTGTGGGTGTATTTGTGGTGTGTTTGCATGTTTGCATGTTCAAAACATGTAAGCACGTGTATATATGAGGGTCACGTCTGGAATATATGTGTAAGCCACAGGATGACAATAGGTATTCCCTCTATCTCTATTCACCTGATATATTTAGACAGGGTCTCTCACTAGATTCTGGAGCTTGCTTGTGTGGGCCATCATATCTGCCTGACATTTACATGGGTACTAGTGATCTAAACTCTAAGCCTGACACTTAAATGGTAAGCACTTTACCTCCTGAGCCAATCTCTGAGGTCTTGGTTTTTTTTTTTTTTTTTTTTTTTTTTTTGTTGTTGTTTTGTTGATATTGTTTTGTCTGGAGGCAGGATCTCAAGTTCAGGCTGGACTTGAAGTTTTAATCCCTTTGCTTTCACTGCCTGAGTGCTGAAATTACAAGTGTACAACACCACACCCAGCTATTTAGTGAGCATTTTGTGGTAAACAATTAAGGATAAGTTGGAGGCTTCTTTGTTCTCTAAATCACAGGCCAGCCTCTTTATGCAGGAGAATGAAAATCAGACATATCTATAAAAAAGTCCATTTAGAGTCAAAGAAACACTGAAATGTTGGTCACAAAACAACTACAAGCAAATGTATATATATATATATACACACACATAAATTATTTTATGTGAAATAAAAGTTTACTAGAGTCAAAATACTAGATTTAATCTACAGAAAGAAACAAGCAATAAACTTGTCAAAGGGCTTCTAATGTAAAGTAGAGAAAGATAATAAGAAAAAATAATAAATAAAAATTAGTAGTCATGTTATTTAGGTTCTGTGGATTTTAGTATAATTATATTGTATTTTAAGGCTAATACCTGCTTATAAACCATGCATCTCTTTCTAGTTCTGGGTTACCTCACTCGGGATGATCTTTTCTAATTCCAGCCAATTGTCTGCAAATTTCATAATTTCCTTATTTTTAATTGTTAAGTAGTATTCCATAGTGTAAATGTACTACAATTTCTTTATTTATTCTTCAGTTGAGGGACATCTAGGTTTTTTCCAGTTTCTGGTTATTAGGAATAAAGCTGCTATGAACATATCTGAGCAAATGTCCTTGATGTATTGTGGAGCATCTTTTGAGAGGATGCTTAATTCTTATTCAGAAGGTCACATAGAATAGACATTGGAAGTGATTGAAGAGAGGGAATAGAATGGGATCCTACCATAGATGTCCTCTGAAAGACTCTACCCTGTAGGATATCGAAGCAGATACTGAGACTCACAGCAAAACTTTGAGTAGAGCACAGGGAGTTTTATGTAAGAGTGGTGTGATAGAAGGACCGGACAGGAGCTCCACAAAGAGACCAAAAAATCCAAAAATGTTGTCCCAGGAGGTCCTCAGAGACTGATGACCTAAGCAAGGACTGTAAAAGGAGAGGACCTCGGACCCTGCTCAGATGTAGTCCATAGGCAGCTCAGTCTCCATGGGGGTCACCTGGTAAGGGAAGTAGGGCTTGTCTCTGACAGGGACTCTGTTGCCTGCTCTTTGATCACTTCCTGCTGGTCAGGGTGGCCTTGCAAGGCCACAGAGGAAGAGGATGCAAGCAGTCCTGATGAAACTTGATAGGCTGAAGTCAGATGTATAGGAAGAGGTCTCCCCTTTCTGAGGAGTAGGGAAGGAAAGATAGGAAGGAAGATAGAGAGAGGGTGGGATCAAGAGGAGACGAGGAGGGGGGCTACAATTGGGATATAAAGTGAATAAGTTATTTTTTAATAAAATAAAAATTCAAAAAAGAAGAAAAAACATTAGTCCTCCTATACATAAATGACAAACATACTGAGAAAGAAACAAGAGAAACAGTGCCTTTCATAAAAGCCTCCAAAAAACATCTTGGGATGATTCTAAAACACTGAAGAAATAAATTGAAGAAGACATCATAAGATAAAAATGCCTCATGTGTTCATGGATTAACAGAATAAATATTGTACAAATAGCCCAGCACAATTTATCACAGAAATTGAGAAAACAATTATCAATTGTATATGGAAACAAAAAATTCAAGATAACTAACACAATCTTGAATAATAAAAGAATTGCTGGAGTTATCACCAGTTCAAGTTTTATTGCAGAGTTATAATAACAAAAATGGCATGGCATTAGCCTAAAAACTGACAAGTTAATCAATACAAAAAAATTGAAGACACAGACATAAGTCCACACAAATATGGATGGACACCATATATTTGACCAAAAATAATTAAAAATATACACTGGAGAAAAGACATCTTTGACAAATGGTGTCAGTCAGGCTGGATGGCTTATGAAGATGAACATACATACAGATGAAAATAGTTATTTATGTATTGGCCTGCACAAAACTTAACTCCACACCAATCAAGAACACCAACATAAAATGAGATACTCTGAACCTGATCAAAGAGAAAGGAAGGATTAGACTTGAAAACTCACTTGCACAAGGAAGGGGCTTCTGAACAGGACACCAATAGTAATTCAAAGCCCAACAATTAATAGATGAAACCTTGTGAAGGAAAAACAAAAGCTGCAATGGACACCATCATTTTAGCAGAGTAGCAGCCTACAGAATAGGAAGAATCTTTACCAATCATATATCTGGTAAATGGTTGGTATCTAGAACATATAAAGAACAGAGAGAATGAAAGATCAAGAAAACAAATAATCCAATTTTAAAATGGGTATAGAACTAAATAAACAGAGAGTTCTCCAAAGATGAAGCACAGATGGCTGAGAAACACTTAAAAATATTCAACATCTTATTTTTAAGATTTCATCTTACCCTGCTCAGAATGACCAAGATCAATAAAACAAATGATAACACATGAAGGTGGGAATGCAGGGAAAAGAGAACACTCTTTAATTACTGGTATGAGTACAAACTTGTACAGCCACTATGGAAATCAGTGTGGAGGCTCCTCAAGAAACTGACAGTCGATCAAGATTCAGCTATACCATTTTTAGACATATATGCAGAGGACTCTACATCTTACTACTGAGACATTTGTTCATCATGTTCATTACTGCTCTATTCGTAACAGCCAGTAACTAGAAACAGCCAAGATCTCCACCAACTGATGAATGGTTAGTGAAGATATGGTACTTTTACATAATGGAACATTATTTAGCTGTTAAGAAAAATTAGAAATTAAGAAAATAAAATATATGTATACAATGAAATTCTGTGGATTAAATGTTACACTTGACTATATTTACTTAATGCAAAATAAACCTATACAAAACCAGATGAATAAAGATGAATGATTCATATAGGCCTGGACTTATTGGCCCTTGCCTAGTGTTACTGCGCTTAATTAGCTGAAGCTTATTCACTGTTGCTAGAACTGTAAACAGGGGAAGGCCACCTGGAAATCAGTTTGGAGAACTCCCAAAAAGTTATAAATAAATCTGTCATATGATCTGGTATACCACCCCTTGGCATATATCCAAAGGACTTGACATTCTACTCCATAGATATACGCTCAGCCATGTTCATTGCTTCTCTATTCATAATAGCCAGGAAATGGAAACAATTTAAAGGTCCTTCAAGTGGCAGATGGGTAAGGAAAATGTGGTACATTCACACTATGGAATACTACTCAGTTTTAACAAAAATGAAATTGGCAGATAGATGGAACTAGAAAATACAATATTGCAGTAATTCAGGCAAACATCACATGATCTTGCTCATCTAAGGTTCTAAGCCCAAATAGTCATATCTGAATAGATAACCTTGAGTAACAGCAGAAATCAGGGAGGAAAGGGAAATATTAGAAAGGGTCACTAGACACAGGAATGGCAGGGTATGAGTAACATGAAGGGACAAATGGGAAAAGCAGGTGCCAGAGATAACTGGAAAAGAAAGAGAAAGGTCAACCCAGAAGGAGAAGGAGGAAAAAAAAGTAAAACTAAATATGTTTGAAAAAGCCAAGAAGTGGGAAATAGTAAGATCTGGAGAGGACAGGAACTCCACAAGGAGAGCAACAGAACCAGAAAATTTGAACACAAGGGTCTTTCCAGAGACTCATACTCTCAACCAAGTACCATGCATGGAGATAACCTAGAACCCCTGCACAGAGATGTAGCCCATGACAGTTCAGTGTCCAAGTGGTTTCCATAGTAATGGGAAGAGGGACTGCTTCTGACATAAACTGATTGGCCTGCCCTTTGATCACCTTCCCATGAGGGGGGAGCAGCCTTACCAGGCAACAGAAGATGACAATGCAGCCACTCCTGATGAGATTTGATAAACTAAGATCAGAAGGAAGGAGAGGGGGACCTCCTCTATCAGTGGACTTGGGAAGGGCATGTGTGAAGAAGAGGGAGGGAAGTGGGATTAGGAGGGGGAGGAGGGAGGAGGTTTTTAGGGAGGATACAAAGTGAATAAAGTATAATTAATAAAAGCTAAAAAAAGAAAAAAACATAAGAAATCATTTTTACTTATACAAAATTATATATAATACATTAAGTATATGCATATGTATATTTATAGGTATATATGTAATATATAAATACATATATACATGAATATGTGTATGTGTGTGTAGAGTATGCCACTTTGAACTATAATGCTACCCCTAACAGTCACTGACTACCTAACAAAACCCCAGTAGCCATCATAAGACACCTTCTTTAAAGTTGTTAGTCAGGGGACTCCAAGAGACTCCCAGAACAATAAAAGCTATTGCTTTTGTCCTAGATTGCCTCCCAGATTTTGAAGCTAAGTTTCTATTGTCCAAGACACTACACACTTTGGACAAAGAACATAGAGGTTCTGAGAAGGATTCCCAAAGGTACTGTACAAGCTGCCAAGGGAGAGAAGGAACCAATAGTGTACACAGCTGTGACACCTATGAACCACAACATGACCTAGCATGGCAAGATATCCCTAAATATGCAATAGCGACATATTTTGGCAGTAGCTAATGGTAGTATAATTGGACTTATAAACCACTCAACAGGAGAGAAATCATTCCTGGTAGCATAAACCTATCCAACTTCCAAGAGCTAATGAGATCATGGATCTTAGAGAACATTCTACTATCGCTTTACTAGACAAACTGCATTTTAAACACTTATCTTTATTCCCACAGATAAAAATACCTCCTACCCCTCATCAAACAAGCTAGTATTTGCAGCAAAGAACATTGTAAAATAGCATGACTGATCAGTCTCCAGAATGATCATGGGGTGCCCAGCCACAAGATACATCTATAACACAACTACTGTACCCAAGGCTCACGGAACATAGGAGAAGAGGAAAAAGAATTGTAAAAGCCAGAGGAACAAGAAGTCTGCTGTGAGATTGTATCTCCTAGAAATGACAGGGATACCTCACTCAGGATGATCATTTCTAGTTCTCACCATTTGCCTGCAAATTTCATGATTTCCTTGTTTTTAATTGCTGAATGGTATTCCATTGTGTAAATGTACCACGATTTCTGTGTCCATTCCTCAATTGAGGGACATCTGGGTTGTTTCCAGATTCTGGTTATTACAAATAAAGCTGCTACGAACATGGCTGAGCAAATATAATACAGGCTAATCATACTAAAATATGTACAGCTAAAGAAGGTAAGCAAGAAGGAGGACCCTGGGTAAGATGCTCAGTCCTCATTCATAAAGGAAAACGGGACAGACATCAGGAGATGGAGAAAACAGGGAATAGGACAGGAGCCTACCACAGAGGGTCTCTGAAAGACTTTATCCAGCAAGATATCAAAGCAGATGCTGATACTCATAAACACACTTTTGGCAGAGTGCAGGGAATCTTATGAAAGAAGGGGTAGACTGGAAGACCTGGAGTGGATGGGAGCTCCACAAGGAGAGCAACAGAAAAAAAAAATCTGGGCACAGGATTCTTTTCTGAGATTGAGACTCCAACAAAGGACCATGCATGGAGATAACCTAGAACTCCTGCACAGATGTAGCCCAAGGCAGCTCAGTATCCAAGTGGGTACCCTAATAAGGGGAACAGGGACTGTCTCTGACAGGAACTCAGTGGCTGGTTCTTTGATCACCTCCCCCTGAGGGGGTGGCAGCCTTACTAGGCCATAGAAGGAGACTATGCAGACAGTCCTGAAGAGACCTGATAGGCTAGGGTCAGATGGAAGGGGAGGAGGACCTCTCCTATCAGTGGACTTAGAAAGGGGCATGGAAGGAGAAGAGGGAGGGAGGGTGGGGTTGGGAGGGAATGAGAAAGGGGGCTATAGCTGGGATACAAATTGAATAAATTGTAATAAATTTAAAACTAAATTTTAAAAAAATCTCAAAAGAGAAGAAAAAGAAAGAAAGAGAGAAAGAAAGAGAGAAAGAAAGAAAAAAGAAAGGACAGGGAAGCTACATCCAAGGGACCTTTTATGTAAGGAAATGTTTTTATTTTATTTTATTTTATTTTATTTTATTTTATTTTATTTTATTTTATTTTATTTTATTTTATATATTACACTTTATTCATTTGTATCCCACCTTAAGCCCCTCCCTCTTCCCCTCCCGGTCCCACCCTCTCTCCCCCTTCTTTGCGCATGCCCCTCCCCAAGTCCACTGATAGGGGAGGTCCTCCTCTCCTTCCTTCTGATCTTAGTCTATCAGATCACACCAGGAATGGCTGCATTGTCTTCTGCTGTGGCATGGTAGGGCTGCTCTCCCCTCAGGGGGAGGTGATCAAAGAGCAGGCCTATCAGACCATGTCAGAGGCAGTCCCTGTTCCCATTACTATGTAACCCACTTGGACACTAAACTGCCATGGACCACATCTGTGCAGGGGCCCTAGGCCATCTCCATGCCTGGTACTTGGTTGGGGTATGAGTCTCTGGGAAGACCCCTGTGTTCAAATTTTCTGGTTCTGTTGCTCTCCTTGTGGGGTTCCTGTTGGGGAGGGGCATGCGTGAGGGGGAGGAGGGAGGGGGAGACTGGGAGGGGAGGAGGGAGGGGCTTATGGGGGGATGCAGGGTGGATAAAGTATAATTAATAAAAATAAAAAAAGTTTGAAAAAAAATCGTGTATATATCCAAGTCCCCTGCAATTTTATCCTGATTATTACATAGGAATACTATCAAGACTATGAGAAAAAAATCTATAACAGCATTATTTAGAAAAGTCAAATGCTAGAAACATGAAAGAAACAATAAATGTCCATTAAATATGAGAAAATAGACAAAGGATTTATGAAATATTCACATAATATAATAATATATAGCACCAAAGATGAAAAACTAGATTTTGCCCAGCAACATGAGCAAATTGCTAGAAGATAATTATGAGAATAGTAAATAGTAGAAGAATTCTGCACTGTAATATCATTCAAATAACACGGGCTAATACAAAGATGTGTATTTGTGGTGTTCAGTTGAGCCATATAAACTTGCCATTAGTAATTATAATTCAAACAAACTGGAATAATGCTGTTTGAATTTACTGAAACGTATAACAAACCCACAAACACACACACACACAAAAAAGGTTAGCTGCTCTCTTTTGCTCCCTGTGGGCACTTAAGTGATAGACACATTTAAATGAAAATAAATATTTAAAAATGTACACTAATAATTTATTTTTTATTTTTTAATTCAATTTTATTTTATTAATTATACTTTAGTCACTTTGTATCCCCCCATAAGCCCCTTCCTCTTCCCCTCCCGGTCCCCCCCTCCCTCCCCTTTCTTCACGCATGCCCCTTCTCAAGTCCACTGATAAGGGAGGTCCTCCTCTCCTTCCTTCTGATCTTAGTCTATCAGATCTCATCAGGAGTGGCTGCATTGTCATCTTCTGTGGCATGGTAAGGCTGCTCCTCCCTCAGGGGGAGGTAATTAAAGAGCAGGCCAATCAGTTTGTGTCAGAGACAGTCCCTGTTCCCATTATTAGGGAACCCACTTGGACACTAAACTGCCATGGGCTACATCTGTGCAGGGGTTCTAGGTTATCTCCATGCCTGGTACTTGGTTGGAGTATGAGTCTCTGGGAAGACCCTTGTGTTCAAATTTTCTGGTTCTGTTGCTCTCCTTGTGGGGTTCCTGTTCTCTCCATAGCGCATTGGACTTCTACACTAATAATTCAAAAAGAACTAAAAGGATTATAAAAAATATGGGCAAATATACAGCAACAAATTAGATTTAAATGAGATATAAAGAATCCTAAAAAGAATGATTATAAAGACATAGAATTTAATGAGTCCTATAAAGTTTAATTATCCATTCAAAATCTTGCCATGAGGAAGAGTTCAGGCCCAGAAATTTTCACTAGTATATTTCATTATTAAAAAAAAAATCAATCAACAGGTTAGCCTAAATAATAGGATGCATACTACTTCTCAGCTCATTCCTCAAAGACAGCATAATAGTATAGCCAAAAAATTACCACCATTAAAAAGAAGTATGGAGCAATGTTTATTTTAAATATGAATGCACGTATTTGCAGCAAAATATAAGGAAATAAATCCAAAGCATATAAAAGAGCTTAACATGGCCACCTGGGATTAATCTGGCTATACAAGACTGGTTTAATATCTGAAAATTCAATAATGTAATAAAGCGTATTTTTAAAATAAATGACAAAAACCATAATACCACCTAGTCATTTGACATAATTCAATATCAGTTTATAATACCAAAAATAATACTAACAAACTTAAGTTAGAAGAGAACTTTCTCACTTAATAAATGGCATAATGGGAAGGAATAAATATTTTAAGAAGAAATGTTTAAGAAGAAAAGATAAAGATGTCCAGTCTTTCCTTTTGAAATTGTTCACATTGTACTTTATTTTCTCCCATAAAGTATTTATTTTATGTGTGTATGCACATGTTTATAAGTGCCTACTTGACTGTCTGCACTGATGTATGTACATGTACATTACAAAGGCCAAAAGTTATATTTGTTTATCACTCTCAATCCATTTTTCTTTTTTTTCCCTCAAAATGATAAATTTAATATATAACATACAGTAGTGGCTCATTATATTCTTAGTAATTGGAAATACATTCTGCTCAAATTATTAGACTCTTAAGGAACAGAAACTGGAAACATTTCTACTCTCAAACATTTCTAGGAATAGAGATTTACTGATAATCCACCTCATGAGTGGTAATTTTAAAACTCAAATCTCATGGGAGCTAAGGATAACCCCACTAGTTGAATTCCAAGCCTGTATTTAGGTGGTCTAAGTGAGCTTTATTATTTATTGTCTGTACTTGACACCCATCAATTCCTTTTTTCTGGTTTCACTTTATTTTTTTCTTCTTTTAATTTATTTTTTATATTAATTGCAGTTTATTCACTTTGTATCCCAGCTGTAGCCCTCTTCTTCATTCCCTCCCAATCCCACCCACCCTCCTTCATCTCCTCCCAAGACCCTCTATAAGTCCACTGAAAAGGGTCCTCCTCCCCTTCCATGTGACCCTAGCTTATCAGGTCTCATCAGGACTGGCTGCATTGTCGATCTACTTCTATGAGGATAGTTTCTCCCTAAATTTGAGCTCACACTTTCTCAACTAGGCTGGAATCCAGTAAAGTGATCCTCCTGTCTCTGCCCCGCTCAGTGCTGAAGTTACAACAATTTGCAGAGATGTTCAGCTTATTACAAGGGTGCTGGCATCTGAACTCTATTTCTTAAGCTTGTGCAATAAGTACTCTTGATCACTGAACTATCTCTCTAGCCCCTAAGATTTATTTCCTAATTTCCTAATGGCATGGTCCCATAAATAGATAAATCCTAAAAATTACTCTTACACAAATTATCAAACCTAGCAAATGAACTCAGTAAGATTATGGGACGCACGGTCAATGCATAAAAATCAATTGTTAGAAGGCTTAAATTCAGTCATAGAGAGAGCACTTGCTTAACACGTACAAACTGCCAGTGTTAGATGCTTAACAATGAATAAACTCAATTGCATTCCTATAAATGACTAGGAATGATATTAGAAAGAGTCAAAACAGAACTTCATCCAATATCACATAAAACTGAGATATTTCAGTGTAAAACTACTTTATACAGAAAATGTTGTAAAAGGAAATTAAATGGGTTCTCATTTCATTTTCGAGGGTCATGATGGCAATTCTCTCCAACATTAATTTGCATATCCAATACAATTCCCATCAAAATTCTAACAAGTTGTTTTATAGCAACTGACAAGAACATTAAATTAAACAGAAATGAAAAACACCTCCAATGGTAAAAACAATTTTACAAAGGTTAAAAAAAAAATCTGCAAGAACTTTCGTTTCCTAATTTCTAAACCTATTTATGTAAAGAAAAATATATAAATCAGAAACAGAATTGAGAGTCTAGAAAAAAATTTAATTATCACAACTAATTAAAATTTCCCAAAGATAAAATTCAATAGAGAGTAAGTCTGATACTATTATGTGACTGAGATGATTTGATCATTTAAACGCAAAAAAAAAAGCTTTCAAGTCAGTTGTGAGGGCAAATACATGTAATCCCAGCACTTGGAAGTCTGAGACAGGAAGACTGAGAGTTCTAGAACAGGGTTACATGGTAAGATCCTGTCTAAAAAAATAAAGACAGGATCTTACAAACAAAATACCTGGGAAAATAACTCAGTGTAATTGCCTAGCAACCTGTACAAAGCCCTGGGTTCAAAACTCAGCACAGGGTGTGTGTAGGGGGAGCAGGGGAGGGGGAACTTGGAGCTTCAGTTCAAGCCATATACAAAAATTATATAGAGATAAATCAAACACATATGAGAAATAAAGTTAAGTGATTTTTTTTTTTACCTTTACAAACACAGAGCAGACTGGTTTCTTGATTGGAAAGTAAGCCAGAGAAGTATGAGGAATACCCCTCGCATGGAGAGAGGGTGTCAGTGCACACAAAGGAGGGAGCAGAGAGGTGAAAAGCTCTGGAGCTTCACTGTTCAAGAACAAATTCTCATGGAACAATCTGTAAGCTCATCTGTAAAGTATTGTTAATGCAAACTCAAGTCTCTGGTGGCTGTTGTTGGTATTAGGGACTAAACCTAGTTCCTCACATATACTAGGATGGATTCTTTCATATCACTGAGGTACATCCTCAACCTATAACTAATCTCCTTTACAGAAAACAAGAAAAAAGCCTGTGAGATTTTGTGTTTATCAAAGATTCCTTGGAGAGGATAAGTTCATAAGAAAAAAAAAAGATACATTTGAAATTATCAATCTTTAATGTGTACTCCAAGCCTTAATGAAACCTAATATTCCATATTCACCTAAAATTATATATAAGACACAAACCTATACATTTACACTTATATATACAATTTAAATGAAGTTATATCACTTGAGCTGACAATATTCCCCACAAGGGCCATAAACTATCTTTTTTTTTTTACTTTTTTTTAATATTAGTTACAGTTTGCTAACTTTGTATCCATGCTGTATCCCACTACCTCTTTCTCTCCCATTCCCACCCTCCCTCCCTCATCTCCTCCCTGCCCCTTTCCAAGTCCACAGATAGGGGGAACCTCCTCCCCTTCATCTGATAATGGTTTATCAGGTATCTTCAGGACTGGTTGCAAAGTCCTCCTCTGTGGCCCAGTGGAGCTGCTCCTCCCTCGGGGGAGGGGGGAGGAGGGGGAGGTCAAAATCTATACACCTAAAAAAGATAAACAAGAAAGAGGACCCAGGTTACGATGATCAATCTCACTTGGAAAGAAAAAGGAGATGGACATTGGATGTAGGAGCAAACAAGTAACAGGACAGGAGCCTACCACAGAGGGCCTCTAAAAGACTCTACCTAGCAGTGTATCAAAGTAGATATTAAGACTCAAAATCAAACCTTCAGCAGAGTGCAGGGAATAATAAAAAAAGGGGGAGTTAATATGACCTGGAGAGGACAGGAGATCCACAAGTACCAAATATATCTGGGCACAGGGGTCTTTTCTGAGACTATTTCTCCAACCAAGGACCATGTATGGATATAACCTAGAACCTCTGCTCAGATGTAGCCCTTGGTAACTCAGTATCCAAGTGGGTACCCTAATAAGGGGAACAGGGACTGTTTCTGACATGAACTCAATGGCCATAGACTATCTTAAAAGCACCATAGTACCCGACATGAAAAAAAAGTTCTCTTTTCAAGGTATTGGTCAGCATAGTTCAAGAGACTCCCCAAACAATTTAATCTACTGTTGTTATTAATTGCTTCCAAGAGGTAGAAAGTAAGTCATTAATGCCCAAAACATCACACACTTTTGACACAGGAATCAAAAGATTCCAGCTTGACCTGACATGAAAGCCACCTCCGGGATGTCTACCTCTGAGCACCAGAAAGAAAGGATGCAATCAATAGCTTTACCCAGCTGGCATGGATATGAGTCACAACAATGACCAGCATGGCAAGATATCCCTAGAGATCTAATAGTGGCAAATTATATCTTGGTGGCAACCACCAGCCTGCCAGCCATTTAATTGCACTTACGGCCTGCTCAATAGGAAGGACATCATGCCTGGAACTAGAAAATTAGCCAAGTACCTGGGCCCATGGATCTAAGGGAAGAACCTACTATTGCTTTTTTACTAGACTAGCACAATTCCTAACAGCCTTTTAAATACTTTCTTTATACCCATAGATAAGTAAAGCTCTCACCTCTCAAAGGAACTTTTCTTTGCAGTAGTAGACACTATCACAAGACACTATGACTGACCAAAATGCAGATATCAGCTGGTAATGTGGTGTTCAGTACCAATGAACATACATCCAGCATAATTACTATACCTCAGGCTCAGGTAACATAGCAGAATGGGGGATGGAAGGATTAAAAGGAGTCAGATGAATAGGAAGTCTGCTGTGTGACTGAATATCCTAAAAATGACAGGGAAGCTACATCCAAGAGACCTCAACAATATGGCTGTCTAAGCAGGACCTGAACAATGACAACACCAATAGACAAGTGAGCACGGAAAGGAAAAATCTCACAAGTCCTTACTCCTAGACAAAGAACTACAAGTAATAGTGACTGCTGAGACAAGCATAATTAGTCTTCCCAAGGGACAAATCTCATAGTTGGTTATCCAATTCAAAGTGGCCATCCCTGAAATCATATGCATACAAACAACACTAAATAGACTCAACAGGTTATATTTATATATGTAACAATAATAATAAAAGAAAAAAGATGCTTTGAATTTGAGAGTTAGGGCATGGGAGGGGTTGGAGAAAGGAAAGTGAAGGAGGAAATGACGTAACTTATTTTTTAAAACAGAAAACAAAAGTACAACACAGGGGAGAACACTTATCTGATAGAAATGTCTTATCAGAACACTGATAAGACTCAATGAAAAAATGGGCAAAATATATGATTAGAAGTTTATCAAATAAGTTTCACAAATGACTAAAGAACACATGGAAAATGTTCAGCACTATCAGTCATAAAGGCAAATTAAAGCATTTCAGATTCTCGTGAATTTTTTTTCATTTCTTCAGGCATCATCAATTTATTATAAAAGGGAGGCAATGAAATTATTTACATGATGAAATAGTTCAGAAAATCGGTGGAATGGGAAGCTTCATGTGACACTATTTCAACAGTGATTTCAGTCCACATACTTTTCCAAGAATGTCACCATCTCTAAGTAAGAAATAATCCCATTTATTAATTGTTGATCTTGGAGCCTGTGCTGTTGGTGTTCTGTTCAGGAAGTTGTCTCCTGTGCCAGTGAGTTCAAGGCTCTTTCCCACTTTTTCTTCTAACAGGTTTAGTATGTCTGGTTTTATATTGAGGTCTTTGATCCACTTGGACTTATTTTTGTGCAGGGTGATAAATATGGATCTATTTGCATTTTTCTACATGTAGATGTCCAGTTAGGCCAGCACCATTTGTTGAAGATGCTATATTTTTTCCATTGTATGGTTTTGGCATCTTTGTCAAAAATCAGGTGTCCATAGGTGTGTGGGTTTATTTCTGGGTCTTCTATTCGATTCCATTGATCCACCATTCTGATTCTATGCCAGTATCATGCAGTTTTTATTACTGTTGTTCTATAGTACAGCTTGAGATCAGGAATGGAGATACCCCCAGAAGATCTTTTATTGTAGAGGATTGTTTTAGCGATTCTGTTTCTTTAGAATCCCTGCACAGATGTAGCCCATGGCAGCTCAGTGTCCAAGTGGGTTCCCTAGTAAGGGGAAAAGGGACTGTCTCTGACATGAACTCAGGGGCTGGCTCTTTGATTACCTCCCTCCTGAGGAGGGGAAAAGCCTTACCAGGCTATGGAGGAAGACAATGCAGCCAGTCCTGATGAGACCTGATAGGCTAGGGTCAGATGGAGGGGGAAGAGGACCTCCTCTATCAGTGGACTTGGGGAGGGGCATAGGAGTAGAGAAAGGGACAGAAGATGGGACTGGGAGGGGCGAAGGGAGGGGCTACAGCTGGGATACAAAGTGAATAAACTGTAATTAATAAAAATATATATATATTTTAAAAAATAAATAATCCTTGTCATCTAGAACTACTTTGGTGTCTCCATACTCTGGGAGAACTTTGTCTTCAAACGTCACACTAACTGGTTGGTTGAATCTCTCTGACCTTTCCTTTTGCACCTGATCCCACAGCCACTACTGTTGCTTGCAATACTTTTCTTTGAGACTTTTCTGGAAGCATAATGCCACCTTTAGTTACAGTTTTGGCAGCAGTCCTTTCAACCAATTCTCAGTCAAAGAGCAGAAGAAACTTTCTAAAAGTTTGTAGAGCAATTACTTGCCACCGCTGCAAGGAGAGTCCTGTGGACAGGCTCAGGACACATGAAAAATGCCACCGTGAATTCTTATAAAAATGTATGACAGAGAATAGTAAATGTTGGTGAAGATGTGGAAAAACAAGAACTCTAAGGCAGCAGTGGTAGAAACAAAAATCAGTGCAGCTACAAAACACATGGTTTTGTGTTTCTCAGAAAGTTAAAACATCAATTATCCATTCAACCCAGTAATTTCACTCTCAGGTATCTATCCAATAAAAATAAAAATATACAGCCACACCACCACTAGGACACAAACACTTATTTAAAATAGTCCCAAAATGGAAATAGTTCAAATGACCATCAACATATTCTGTGGAACAGAATAACAATGTTTAGCAACCCAGACAAGAGAATGCTAGTCAACAACAGAAAGGAAAGAACTAGAGAAGCATGGGTTAATCACTGATGTCTTGGAAAACAGCACACTAAGAGAAAAAGGCCATCTATAAGACCAGGTTTTTTAAGTCAGGAAAGGGAAACAAACTTTCAGAAAGTAGGACACTGGAGGTAAATTTTAATGGGGTTAAAAATATTCTTTTTTCTTCTACAACAGAATTATATAATGAGTGGATTGTTCTGTAAAGTCAATGATAAAGTTTTCAATTGTATAGTTCAAGTCAGTAGTGTTTTGACTGTAAGAATATCTCAAAAAAGATTCTTTCTAAACCTTAACACGTTTACATACTATGAAGCAGCAATTCTACTTCTAAGTGAATTGGCAACAGATGTTCATGCACACATTCAACTTAAACACATGTTCACTTAGCTAGGCACACTTAGGTGGCTCATCCATTTAATCCCAGCATTCAGGAGTTAGAGGCAGGTGGATCGCTGAGTTCAAGTCCAGCCTGGTATACAGTGTGAGTCCCAGTACAGCTAGAGCAGCACAGAAAAATTACTGTCTCAAAAACAAAACAAGACAAGTTCACCTAAAACTACGTGCAATGGTATTTGGAATAGTCTCCTCACTTTAGGATGAAGTCTTATCATTTTATGCTGGCTCAGCATCCATTTTAAACATTTAACCTTCTTCTACCTGAAGTAGGGTTTAGGACTTTACCTTCACTGTAACTTCCAGTTCTCCATGTCCGCCAAGCTCCTCAGTGGGCTGGTCCAGCTATCTATATTCCTATGGCATAAGAGGCACAATCCACCCTTCATTCTATGCTACTGCACAGACTGTTCTTAAATCTCATGGTGACAGCCTTCCTTCCATAGTGAAACCACATAGAACTTGCACCTGGTTACTTTCAACCCATCATTTAGAATCCTCTAAGGAAAACCTGCTTGGCTATTGCCCTGGATCTAAATAAAGGCCTCATCCTATAGACCAAACTGGCTTTTATCTGAAGGTTGAGCACATTGCCCCACCAGTATCCATTTTATATTAGGAACTTGTGACTAATTGTTTTTTTATGTCATGGTTTGTGTTCTGATGCTTCTTCTCTGCCTCACCAGAATGACACACCCATACTTAACTTTAATCCAGTTAAAGCTCCCTTAGAGAGTGGCTATGCTGGCAGGAATGAACTGGACAGACAAGAGCCATGGGTCATGTGCCAGTACAAATGAGTTTCCTGTGACTGAGACATCTAATCATAGCTCAGACAACTAGCCATTAAACTGTCTTCCAGGATAAAGAAGCAAGGCTGAAGATCATTATGTGTAAGATTTTTCAATTGTAAAACTGTAGTGTTAGGCACATATTTTATTGTAAACTTAGTAAGTATGATTTCTAAATACACTTTTAAAAGTCTATTCTGAGTCACATAGCATTGTTTTGGAAAGCCTGGAATAATCTGAGCACTCAGTGTTTACAATGTATTTAATTAGAAAAATAAGTTATAGAGTAACTAAAAAAAGAAACCTAACTATTTAACCAAAACAAGATTCTTTCCCTATTTAAACATCTAAATAGAAAAACAACAATAAATCATGTTATATTCAACAGCATGGCAAAAAAGGGAAAAGTTTACTTCAGTATAGCAATTTGTTGAACTTTATCTGAACTCCATATCCCAAGGAAACATTCACAGAGATTGGGAGATCCCCTTTGCCTTTGTGTTCTGAAAAACAAATAATTTCAAAGAATCACCCCACCCTTCCATATAGGAGACATGTCCAACCTTCTTCATGACTCATATAAACCTCATAATGACTCCCTTGATTGTCTGTCTCTATAAAATCTCAAATTTACTTCTTCCAGAGAAATCCCTCAACAATACAAATTTTCCCTGCTACAATAGGGGAACAAAATCATCCTTTTAATTATCCAGTGCATCTTGTCTTTAAGGAAGCTCGAAGAATCAAAACAGTGTAGACATGCAGAACAATAAAATAGACCAGAGTTTAAAAGAAAACTCTCACAAGTATGCTAAAATTATTTTAACAAGGGTATCATAATTATTTAGTAAGGGGTAAGACAGTATTGTAACAAATGGCATTTTCTACAAACAAAAGAATGAAGCTGGACCTGTCCCATACACCATCTACAAAAGTGAACTCAAAATGGATTGGTCTACATGACAGACACCCATATAACCCTAACAAAAAGAAGAAAAAACTTGGGAGGCTAAGTCAGGAGGAGGAGGAAGGGGTGCTTGAAGCCATTTGGAAACACAATTTTAAAATGACAATATGACAGGAGCCTACCACAGAGGGCCTCTGAAAGACTCTACCCAGCAGAGTATCAAAGCAGATGTTGAGACTCATAACTAAACTTTGGGCAGAGTGCAGGGAATCTTATGGGAGAAGGGAGAGAAAGAAAGACCTGGAGGGAACAGGCGCTCCACAAGAAAACCAGCAGAGCCAAAAAATCTGGGCCCTGGGGCCCCTTCCTAGACTGATGAATCAACCAAGGAGCGTGCATGGAGCGGATCTAGACCCCTGCTTAGATGTAGCCTATGAGCAGCTCAGTCTCCATGGAGGACCCTAGTAAGGCAGTCTCTGGCATGAACTAAGCTGCATCCTCTTTAATTACCTCCCCTGGTGGGCTGGCCTTACTAGGCCACAAAGAAAGAAGATCCAGACTGCCCTGATAAGGCCAGGGTAAGATAGTAGGGGAGCAGGACTTCCCCTATCAGTGGACTAGGCTAGGGACACAGGGGGGACAAAGGGAGGAAGGGTGGGAATGAGAGAAGATTAAGGGGGGTGTGGTACAGCTGGGATACAAAGTGAATAAATTGTAATTAGTAGTAGTAATAATAATAATAATAAATTAAAATAAATAAACCACAATACAATACTATCATATCCTTTAGGTCTAGGTCGGCAGTTCTCAACCTGAAGATTGTACCCCTTTCATAGGGGTAATTATCAGAAAACACACTATTATATATAACAGTAGAAAATTTAGTTATATAATACCAATAAAAATAAATACCACATAGTAGCTTACAACTGTCCATAACTCCAGTTCAAGGAGATCTGCCACCCTCTTCTGGCCTCCATGAGCACTGCACACATATAGTTAACATGTATAAAGGCAAAATACTCATATACATAAAATAAAAATAGATAAACCCTTTAAATATATGGCAGAGGTTCAACAAAAACTGTCCTTGGCTTCACAAGAAAAACCCAAAATTAGAATTACCGTAGAATTCAGCAATTCCATATCTGCTTATAAACTAAAAGAAGTAAGAGTGGAATCTTGATGGGATGGATAATTGTACATCCATTTCTCTGTCACCATCATTCATAAGAACTAAAAGTTTGAAGCAACTCAGCTGCCTACCAACAGATGATTCTTGTGTATATAAACAGTGGGATATTATTTAACATTAAAAATGGCTAAAATTTTAGAAACACAGTACAATATAAGTGACCTTCATAAAATTATACTAAGTCAAATAAGCCAGTCATACATAGGCAGGTGTTAAAACGTTCGACACAGATGAGGTCCTCTGACTCTTAAGCAGTTAGATTCACAGAGAGAAAATAGACTGGCACCTGTCAGGAGTTAAGAGTAAGTAAAAATGGAAGGTTGTTACTTAGTTGCACAGATTTTGGTAATGCAAGATGGCAAGCGTTCTAGATATTAGCTGCACAATGATGTGCATATATTTAAATTGCCCATATGCTTTTATTTTATTACATATGCTTTACTACAGTTAAAAGTAAAAAGCAAAAAAAAATTAAGATTAGATATCCCTCAGTGAAGGCTTGATTAATTCTATGGAGAATTTTCATATACTGGCACAGCTAGATGATCTGGTCTGTTGCCCATAGAATTAGACTTATATTTTCTTTAGAGATGTTATCCTAATTTACTGGTAGCCTATACATTATTTTCTCTTATCTCCAAGAGTTACTAAGTTTCAAGGACATGCATACTTGTTAATTTGGTGGAATTACTTAATAAATGAAAATGTTAGACACTTGTGGATTAGAAACACCATGTAGAATTACTGAGACTAAAATTACATTCATATAGAAAGTTTGAAAGGCACCTCAAGCTGAAAAATAACCTAGGGAATAAGAACTGATACTAAAGGCAGCCATACAATTTACTGTCTTGAATAGTAGGAGTTTATGGTTTAATTTTCTGCATTAACTTGAATTACTATTCCAGGAAATTCCTGCCAGTTCGTGGAAGCTACAAACAGCTTCATTTCAGAAACTTCCTGGAAATCCATTTATCTGAACAACAAGCTATCACGTAGCTCTCATCTGGATAAATAGTGAATTCTTAGAACAGCTCAAAAGCGAGCTTGTCAAATGTCCATTTACTCTTTTAAGTTTACTTCAAAGCCCTTGAAGACATAAGTCACAAGCTGTATTATAATGTTAATATAAAAATCATATAATTAAATTTGTCAAATTTTAAGTATTCATTTCCCATCAAAGACCCACTGAAACCAGATTCCAAAAGCATTATAAATATGCACCCCCAACCTTTGATTTCCTTTTCTAAGAGGTTACAGGGACAGTGTTGTCATGGTAATGGCTTTACTTTGTCCTCCAAATAACAAACCTGGATTCATTTGTTTAGCAGTCTATTCAAGTAGGTTTTGGAATCATCAAGTTAAAAGGATGCAAAGCTAATCCATAAAATACTTCTGGGGCATCACATTGTTGTTATGCAAAATAACAAAATCTTTACTCAGAAGCATTAGATACAGTCCTATAGGACCTGGCATCAGACTGATTAACAGATGAAATTTAGAATGACAATGGCTTTTCCCCCCACATATGTAAGTCTGTTTATCTAAAATTTTAATTGAATTGAGAAACTTGTATTTTGACTTGTAAAATTTGGCAATGTTCCTCCATCATTTTTTTGAACACAACTCCTCTTAAGTATCAATTCTGAAAACAAACCTATGGGGTTCACAAAATCCCCTGTCAAGAACCCAAACCAGAACCCAGGTGCCTGGAGTCAATAAAGCAGGTAATTCATCCAGGCAGGAAGTAATTTAACTGTCAAACTGGGAGGGACCTGCAGACAACAGGTGTGTATCCATAACATTAGTGGGTGCACCTTGGGCATTAGCACTTTATGACAAATACAGCACTTTGAAAAGTACTATATAATGGGATATCCCATGGGCCTCCTTGGTAGGAATGAAGTTAATGCTAAAAAAAAAAAAAAAAAAAAAAAAAAAAGAAACCTTGCATTAAAACTTTACTTCTTCTTGTGTTTATGAAGTATTTCTAAGGATCATTCAAATAATTTGATGCAATAAGTTTCTGACTCAAACTGAAGATTTTCTAAGTATTTCACAGAGTAACAGAGGATATAATTGCAAAATTCCATTAAAATCCTGCACACAATAAACTGCATTGAAAAAAAAAAATCCTGCACACTGCAAATATGAGTGTATTTGTGATTTGCATCCAAAATTAAGAGACAGTTCCTTTCCTTGTGAAATGGAAAAAAAAAAAAAAAACAAACTTTTTTCATGGTGAAACAGGACAATCATAGAAACAGAGCAAAGTACCAAACTGATAGTGCAAAAGAAGTGATTAACTGTTTTGCTTTAAAGGAGGTTGCGGGGGTAACTGTGGAGTCTTCGTGGGTAATGTGCTTGTGGTGCATGCATGAGAACCTGAGTTTACATCTCCAGCACACATGCAAAAGGTGGACACGGCAGCACGTGTCTGAAAACTTAGTGCTGGACATTGCGGCAGACACAGGGAGACCCCGGCGATCTCTAGCCAGTCAAGTTAACAAACACAGTGACCTCCAGGTCCCCTGTAAGACCCTGTCTCAATAATAATGGCAATGAAGAGACAGCACGGTGGCTAAGAGGACTTGTTTTTGCAGAGGGCCTGGGTTCAATTCCCAACACAGGAAACTCAGAACTCTCTGTAACTCCACATCCAGGGGATCAGATAACTTCTTCTGGACTCCACAAGTACTCATATATGTGTAGTACACATACAAACACTCAGGCACACATGTATGTAAAATAAAAAATCTTAAGTAATCTCTGGTCTCTACAAGCACATGCACAGCAAGCACACCAACACACACACACGAAAAATAAAGTGAGCTTTCACTTCAGAGGCTACTGAATAGAATATGCCATCTCAAAAGTGAAGCATTGTGAAACCAAAAGCAATTAAGACAAGCAAGGAGACTGGGGGGGGGGGGGATACTCAGTGATAGAGTGCTTGTCCAACAAGTGTGAGGACCCATGTTCAATATTCAGTATCACCTAAAAAACAAAAAAGCGAACAAAATTAACTGGAAACAACTCAGATGTCACTCAACCAAAAAAATGGATAGAGAAAATGTGGTATATTTACATAATGGAATACTACTCAAGGAAATCATAAAATTTGCAGGCAAATGGATGGAATTAGAAAAGATCATCTTGAGTGAGGTAACCCAGAACCAGAAAGATACACATGGTATATACTCACTAATAAGTGGATATTAGCCATTAAAGTACAGGATAATCATGCTACAATCCACAAACCCAAAGAAGCTAAGAAACAAGGAGGGAGCAAAGGAGGATGCTTCAATCCCACTCAAAAGGGGAAATAGAATGGATGTAGAAAGTAGATGAAGAGAGAGAACTGGCTGGAAGAAGGTATGGGAGAAGAACGAGGGTAAAGATAAGATGTGGGGAGAGTGGGCATGGGAGGCAAGAGATCTGTGAGAGAGGAGGTAAACCCAGGGAGGGCTATCTCTGAGACAACCTGGAGACCTGAGAGAGAGGAGGCTCCTGGGAGGATATGGGGTGACTCTAGCTGAGACTCCTAGATGCAGAGATAATAAAGACTGAAGTGGCCACCTCCTAGCCAGTGGAGGGAGGGGGATATCAGCCCACCCATAAAACCTCTGACCTGGAATTAACCTGGCATACAGGATGTGCAGGGGGAAAAGATAGTACAGAGAAAATGAGGGACTAGCTAACCAATGACTGGCCCAACCAGAGACCCATCCCATAGGAGAAAGCCCACCCCTGACACTGTTAATGATACTCTGTCATGCTTGCAGACAGGAGCCTAGCATGACTGTCCCCCTGAGAAGCTTCACCCAGCAGTAAAACAAAACAGATATTGCTACCCATAGCCAAATATTACAAGGAGCTTAAGAAGTCTTGTAGAAGAGTTGGGGAAGGATAAGAAACTCCCAGAAGAGACAAGAACCCCTCAAGAAGACCAACAGTGTCAACTAGCCTAGGCCAATAGGGGCTTACAGAGAAAGAAGAACCAACAAAAGAGCATGCTTGCTTTTGGATTACTTTCACCCAGCTGGCCTGCTTTGTCTGGCCTCAATAGATGAGGATGTACTAAGTCCTGATGTAGTTGATATGCTGGGATGGCTTTGTAAGGGAGGGCACTCCGCTTTTCTGAGGAAAAGGGAGGGGGAAAGGTGAAATGGGGTAGGAGAGTGGGACCAGGTGGAGAGGAGGCAGAAGCGGGTTATTATCGGGATGTAAAATGAATAAATTTAATTTAAAATAAAAGACAGATGCTCTTTAGCAGAGGGTAAAGCAGCTTGCTTTTGTCTGTTCTAATCCCATATATTAAATGAAGAATCCCTTTTGACTAGGATTTAGGTTTCAGTGAGAGTTCCTGCTTCTTATGAATTAATATGACTGGTTTGCTACCTATAATCTATTCCCACCTCTTAATTGTGTATCATTCAGATCTGAGTGATACTAATGCTATTTTCTGGGATTCACAATATATAGCTTTTAACGATATGGGGCACACAATTTGTATACTAGTATCAAGTATAATCATGTAACAGATGGTTCATTTTAGAAAAACAAAACAAAACAAAACAAAAACAACAAAACAAAAACCTTCTACTGGAAGAGATACATATCCAAAGACAATTTCAATATAATATGATAGGTACAACAAGCAATGTGTTCAGTGGGGTTAGGAGCAAAGAGCAGTGTTAGACAACTCATCTAACACTTAAAATGTCTTTAGTTTGATTTTTAACATTATAAATATATATGTTTATATATGCATATATCATATATTTCTTCAAGATCTGTGGATATTTTGTACATTGTTGAAATATAAATTCATTTATTCTAATTATTAATGTTAATCAAGTATGGTTTCACTCACCTATGATCCTAGCACTCGATGGGCTGAAGCAAGAAGGTGGCAGATATGAGACTATCTTGGGCTAAGTAGTGTAACAGAGTCAGTTTGGGCTATATAAGGGGATGAAGGTCAGTCAGTCTGTACTATGCAGTCAAACCTGTTTAAAAACAAACTTATCCTTATAGATAAGTCTATCATTTTGAGCTTCATGCTCCCAATCTTACTTTGTTCACTTTACATACTCCATAATACCTTATAAATATATCTCTTATGGAATGCAACATTCTAAATGAATATATTGACTGATCAACCCATGAAACCATCTGAGATTTATACTCATACTAGAGTAGAACTCACTGGGAATTTATAATCAATAAATATTGTTGGTTGATATGTCAGGGCTGGTTGATCTCAGTGGGAGGCCTTCACTTTTCTGAAGAGAAACAGAGGAGGAGTGGTTAGGTGATGGGGGAGGACTGGGAGCAGAGGAGCAAGGTAAAAGTACAGAAGGGACATATAATTGATTAATTGAAAATAAACAAATTTTGTTGGTATTTAATTTTTGCTTTGTTTTAACTTAAAAAGTATATGGAATTTTATTCAAAAATATTCTAAAAGGGGAAATCCAAGATGGAGGCACCTAGAGGGCACTGTGTCAGACAAGCAGGACAGCAGTGACTGCACAGTAAGCAACAGACCAAACTCTGGGCCATAAAACATCAACAATTGTGTTTCCCAGGTAAGAGGAAACTCCATGGTGCAGAGAGCAATTGGGCCCATTAGCAGGTCACCCAGCTAAACCCCTGAAGAGTTCACAGATCCTGGCAAGTGCTCACTCACCAGCCCAGAGCCAAAAGCCTGCGTGCTATGATCACCATTCCAGATTGAACTGTGGGTCCCATAACAGCAGAGACTGGGTTTTCCAGTCAATAGAAAATCCCACTGTGAAGGAAGCAATCAGGACTGACCTCAGGTCACCCAGACAATCCATAGAAAAGGATCAAGGCTCCTGCAGGTCCCCAGCTGCCATGAGACCTGCTTCCATGCCCTACTCACTGTCCCAGGCAGAACTGTGGGACCCAAAGCACCAGAGATTGGGTCTCCATGTTGGGAGAAAACCCTACAGTAAAGGAAACATCAGGTCCAACCTCAGGGAACCCAGCCGAACGGCTCCACACACACCAGAAAAGTTCTTGGAAAAACTTCCTGGGTTCCTACAGGTACTCAGTAACAAGCACAGAGCCACTCTCCTGCGCCTGCATGCTCTACTCACCATCACAGACTGAACTTTAGAACCCCCAAACATCACAGAGAGGGTTTCCCTGTCAGGAGGAAATTCCAGGGTGGAGGAAACATCAGGTCCAACCTCAGTACACCCAGCTAATCCCAAGGAAAGTTCCTGTATTCCTGAAGGCTCCAAGCTCTAGCCTCCTGCCATACCCATGAGTGCTGTGCTCACCTGCCACTGATTACCTCTTGGGTCCTGGGCCACACAGCTCCAACCTTAGACCTACATCAGCCTCGCATCCACAGGATCAGCCCCCAGACACTGCTCCAAGTTGCAACCTGTCTCCACAGGTAAAGTGACCAAACCATGGGATACCCTGGTTCTTCAAGAGGGCTGCTCCCAGAAAACACAGTGTAAGAGCAGCAGCAACAGCTCACTAAACTCGGAGCAAGAAACCCAATGACAGGGCAGCTGTCTCCAGAACTCTTCCTGGTGAGAGGAGAGAGCCCCTGTCTACCAACAACCACAGTTACCACACAGGTTCATACACCTGACATGAGCTCTGGCAATTCCTGAGAAGCATGGCCTTTCAGTGACCATACCCAAAAAGGTGAAGAGGCCTCCTTCAGGAACAACTATCTTCCTACCAAGGGGATTCTCGCCACCCTAGGATTCCAGCAGGCACCAGAAACTAACAACAAACACCTGAGATAGCCAGATGGGTAGATACCATCATAAAAGCAAAACCAACAAAAGCAAAAGCAATATGACATCTCCAGAATCCAGTTATTCAGAGACAAGAAGCCCTAGACATCCTAACATAAGTGAAATTCAAGAAGATGACCTTACATCTATGCTTATGAAGAGGATCATGGAGGAAACAAATAAAATGCATAAAGAAATAGAGGAAGATAAAGTCAAACAGATATGGCCATCCGTAAAACAATATAAGATGCAGCCAAATACTTTGTGGCCTTCAGAGAGGAAATAATTAAATCACTGAAAAAAAAAAAAAAACCAGAGGAAATTTCAAATAAGCATGTAAAGTAATTGATGGAAAAGCAGGAAAATACAGTCAGACAGGTGAAAGAAATCAACAAAATGGTTCAAGATCTAAATGGAAAAATTAAAGAAAATACAAATGGAGGAAATCATGGAAGGGAAGAACTTAGGGAAGAAAACAGGAACTACAAAGGTAAGCATAACCAACAGACTATAAGAGATGGAAGAAAGGGTCTCAGAAGTGGAAGATACAATGGAAGAAATCAATATATCCCCAAAGAAAATGGTAAATCTAAAAAATTTCCTGATACAAACCATCCAAGAAATCCAACACAACATGAAAAGACAAAACCTAAGAATAATAGGAATAGAGGGAAAAGAAGATTCCCATCTCCAAGGCCCAGAAAATATTTTCAACAAATTCATAGAAGAAATTTTCCCCAATTTAAAGGAGAGGCCTGTAAGTATACAAGAGGCCTAGGAACACCCAATAAATTAAACCAGAAAAGAAAATCCTCGTACCACATAATAATCAGAACAGTAAGTATATAGAATAAAGAAAAAAATACTAAAAGCTGCAAGGGAAAAAGGTCTAGTAAACATATAATGGCAAACCCATCAGAATCACACCTGACTTTTCAACAGAGCTTATGAAACCTAGATGGGCCTGGATGGATAACATGAGGACACTAAGAGAACACAGATGTCAGCCCAGACTAATATATCCAGCAAAACTCTCAATCATCATAGATGGAGAAAACAAGATACTAAAAGACAAAAAAAAAAAAGAAAGAAATTTAAACAATACCTGTCCACAATTTCAGCACTACTAAAGATACAAGAAGGAAAAATAAAACCCAAGAAAACTAACTACATTCAGGAAAACACAGGAAATAAATAGCATCACTATAGCAAAACTAAAAGTAGCTAAGCACACAAACACACAGCATAATCAACATCAAAATAAAATCAAAAGATCTAACAGCCACTGGTCATAATCTCTCTCAATATCAATGGACTAAACTCTCCATTAAAAAGACACAGATTAACCAAATGCATTTGTAAAGAAGATCCAACAATCTGTTGCATACAAGAAACACACCTATGTCACAAAGATAGATATTATCTGAGAGTAAAGGGCTGAAAGATGGTTTTCCAAGCAAATGGACCCAAGAAGCAAGCAGGAGTATCTGACAGAGGGCTAAGTATATACAAAGAACTAAAGAAGTTAAACAGCAACAAACCAAGTAATCCAATTGAAAAATGGAGTACAGAGCTAAACAGAGAATTCTCGACAGAGGAATATCGAATGGCAGAGAAACACTTAAAGAGATGCTCAACATCATTAGCCATCAGGGAAATGCAAATCAAAACGACCCTGAGATATCACCTTACACCCATCAGAATGGCCAAGATCAAAAACTCAAGAGAAAACACATGCTGGAGAGGTTGTGGAGAAAGGGGAACCCTCCTCCACTGGTGGTGGGAATGTAAACTGGTACAACCATTCTGGAAAGCTATCTGGCACTTTCTAAGACAATTAGGAATAGTGCTTCCTCAAGACCCAGCTATACCACTGCTAGGTATATACCCAAAGTTTGTTCAAGTACACAAAAAGGACACTTGCTCAACCATGTTTATAGCAGCTCTGTTTGTAATAGCCAGAACCTGGAAATAACCCAGATGTCCATCAACGGAGGAATGGGTACAGAAATTGTGGTATTTTTACACAATGGAATACTACTCAGCAATCAAAAAGGAGGAAATCATGAAATTTGCAGGCAAATGGTGGGATCTAGAAAAGATCATTCTGAGTGAAATATCCCAGAAGGAGAAAGACAAACACGGTATATACTCACTTATATAGACCTATAAGATATGATAAACATAATGAAATCTATACACCTAAAAAAGATAATCAAGAGAGCAGACATGGGGTAAGATGATCAATCCTCATTTAGAAAGACAGATGGGATGTGCATTGAACGTATGACAGGAGTCTACTGAGCGCATCTGAAAGACTCTAACTAGCAGTGTTTTCAAAGCAAAGACTCATGACCAAACCTTTGGCAGAGTACAGGGAATCAAAAGAAAGAAGGGGAGTTAGTCTGATGGGGAAAGGATAGGAGCTCCACAAGGAACAAATATATCTGGGCACAGGGTCTTTTCTGAGACTGACATTCAACCAAGGACCATGTATGGATATAACCTAGAACCTCTGCTCAGATGAAGCCTGTGGTAGCTCAGTAACCAATTGGTTTCCCAAAGTGAGGGGAACAAGGACTATTTCTAACAGGGACTCAATGACTGGCTCTTTGGCCTCCCCACCCCCCAAGGGAGGAGCAGTCCTGTTAGGCCACAGAGGAGGGCTTTGCAGCCAGTCCTGAAGATACCTGATAAAACAGGATTAGATAAATGGGGAGGAGGTCCCGCCCTATCAGTGGTCTTGGAAAGGGGCACGGTGGAGATGAGGGAGGGAGGGAGGGACTGGAAGGGAATGAGGGATTGGGACACGCCTGGGATACAGAGTTAATAAAATGTAACTGATAAGAAAAAAATAAAATTCAAAATTCTTCTATGCGGTTCCATTGATCCTCCTTTCTGTTTCTATGCCAATACCATGCAGTTTTTATTACTGTTGCCCTGTAGTACAGCTTGAGATCAGGGATGGAGATACCTCCAGATGATCTGTTGTTGTACAGACCTTCATTGCCAAATTGGGACTGCCATACAGCATTACTGACTGGATTCTGGGTTCTCAGACTGTCCAGTCTGAAGACAGCCATTTTGGACCATTCAGGTTGTATTGAGTAAAACAAACAAACAAACAAAATCTCAAAATCACACACACACACCACCACCACCACCACCACCACCACCACTACTACCACCACCACAACCAACACCACCATGGGCAACTCAACTATATGGTTTTATAATCTGATTCTCATTAACAAAGATCAACAGGATTCTAGAACAGGTATAGTATTCATTTACTTTGAGAGGAAAAGATAGTGAGGGCTGAGATTTATTTGCCTCTTTCACTACTGTATCCCCACCACCTGACACAGTATCTGATACATAAAGGTACTCAATAATACACAGGATATGTTCAGGCATAGTTCATCTGCATGCAGTGGCTTCAAAAGGAGAATCTAGGGAATACAAGCAGCAACAGAAATCAAGAGGGTAACAGCTATACCACTCTGGCATATGACCAAAGGACATTGCTCCACAGATACCAGCATACATACCTTGTCATAAGCAACTGCTCAACAAGAGGGCAACCATTTCTGATACTCAGTGCTATTGAAAATGTGGTTATTGTATTTATTTACTTAATAAAGCAGCATACTACCTAACATCAATAGAGAAACATGTGTGCTTATACCAACAGGTAAGTGTAGTATTCATCCCTCATCAAGGAAACTTCTCTTTGCAACAGAAAGAAACCACATCAGAAAATCACAACCAATCAAAATGCACAGTTGTGGGGCCCAGTCTCAACGGATACATCTACAAGACACTCCCAAACCTAAGGCTTAGAGGGCATGGGGGAGGGGGGACAAAAAAGATTGTAAGAGCCAGAGGAATAGGAACTTCGTTGTCAGAGTGTGTCTCCTTGTAATATCAGAAGCTACATCTGTAAAGTCTCATCAACATGACCACCCAAACATTAGGTCAACAAGTAGGACAACAAATATGCCAAACCAGATGGGAAAAAGCCTATGAGACCTCCAACTAATCTGCCCTGAAAATATACATGAAAGTAACATTATGTGGACTTAACAGGTTATGGTGAAGAATGTATATATGTATATACAAATACATGTATGCATGTAATAATAACTGATCAAGAAAGCAGTCATTAATTTTAATGAGAGTGGGAAGAGTTATATGAGCATGTTTGGAGGGAGGAAAGGGAAAAATGTAATTAAATTGCAATCGCAAAAAATACCAAAAAAAAAAAAATGAATTGGGTTGAGAAAATATCCACAAATAAAGGAAATAGCAAATCATTTGTTGTTAGTGAAGATGAATGATTTTCAAATAAGCAACACTGGAAATTGCTAATTATCTACTGTAGCAAAGTTTTAAACTGGTCTATTCCCTGATAACTCTAACATGTTGCAAACATGTTAAATGAGTGATGTAATTCAGTTCTCTTACATGTAAGAAGCATGTTTCTTTCCCTAGAATCTTTGTTCTGTATAAAGTACTGCCAACTATTCCAATCTTAAAGCTAGATAAATACACAGATTCACAAATTCACAGATTCCTTCTCCTTAGAAGAGAGAGGGAAAGCCATGAAAGAAAGTCCAGTTTTCGAGGACAAATCCCTGTGATTCAATGTCAACCCCATACTGAAATCACAGAACAACATCCATATTGTGGAGTTCCAGGTGCCAGAAAACCAAATGTCATAGAATAATCAGCATTGATTTTTTTCCAGACCTGAGGCAGTGGCCAGTAAGGAGTAAAATGGTTCCCAGTATACATTATCGAACATTTTATCTCAACCTGTTTTTTTTTTATAATTTTTATTTTTTTATATTAATCACAGGTTATTTACTTGTATCTCAGCTATAGCTCCCTCTTTCATTCCCTCTCAATCCCACCCTCCCTACCTCATCTCCTCCCTGCCCCGTTCCTAGTCCACTAGTAGGGAAGGTCCTCCTCCCCTTCCATCTGACCCAAGCTTATCAGGTATCTTCAGGACTGGCTGCATAGTCCTCCTCTGTGGCCTAGCAAGGTTGTTTCTCTCCCCTGGCGGGGGGGAGGGGAGTCAAAGAGCCAGCCATTGTGTTCATGTCCGAAATAGTTCCTGTTCCCCTTATTAGGTTACCCACTTGGATACTGAGCTGCCATGGGCTACATCCGAGCATGGTTTCTAGGCTATATCCATACATGGTCCTTGGTTGGAGAAAGTCTCATATAAGACCCCTGTGCCCAGATATATTTGGTCCTTGTGGAGCTCCTATCCTTTCCAGGTCATATTAACTCCCCCTTCTTTCATAGGATTCCCTGCACTCTGCCAAAGGTTTGGTTATGAGTCTCAGCATCTGTTTTGATACATTGCTAGGTAGAGTCTTTCAGGGGTCCTCTGTCAACCTTTGTTTTTTATCTTGAGATTTTAATCTCAACATTCAACATACACTGTGCTAGAGGAAAGCTCATTGCAAGACTCTGCCCAGCCACACAGGTATTTCCTATTCTATGGAGAATAAAACGGAATGACATTTTCATTTTTATGAAGCCATGCATAGGGTCAGTGGACTAATGAAAAGAGGGTATAATGGTTGCTGTATATCTCAACAATTTCAGGCAGTTTAGCTGATTATCTGAAGAAAATGGTTTGAGTCTATAACAGTTTTACAACATTACATTGGGTGGGGGGAAATCATGAATAATGGTTATAATGAGAGCCCATGGGAATAGAGTCAACAAATTAATGGAAAAGGTGTTCTAAAAACAGAATAAGTAAATGGAGCTAACAGGGAGTTGTAGTGGTGCTACATCTCTTCTGGAGAGGAAACTTTATTCCTTGGCTTTTGCAGCTTCTCCTTTTGGGCTCTTTGTCTTCTGGAAGCATTGGGTTGCATCTTCTTGTGCTATCTCTCTGGTACTCTCTTTTCTGAATTCCTCCTTAATATTAAAGCACTGAGCTTTCCAGGATAACCAGGAGAAATTCCATGTCAAGGTCACCTGATTGACAACTTCAATTTTACCTATATCCTCCACTCCCCTTTGCTATGTTCTAAAAAAATATGTGAAAACTATGTACTTTATCAAGGCTTCAGCTTTCCACACAGTTTGTTTTCTGACACTTTGTGGAAACTAACTTTGCTAGATACCTCACCATCACCCACAAAAGGAAGATGATCTGGACTGCAGTGAAGAAAAAACATGAGTTTCATGTTAGTAACAAAAGATGTAGGTTACCTGTGGACCATCTACACAGAGAGCTTATGCAGAGATTCTAGAACTGATTCCTTGAGCTTTGCAGCTCAGCGCTTTGGTTATCCCCTGGCTATACAGACATTATGATACACATTCTCATGTGTGTCAGGACCGATGTAAGACTGCGAAGGGTTAATTGGCAGCATATGCATTCTTAGTACTCAAAAGATCCAGGAATGACAATTCTGAGACTTCAGCACACAGGTGCTAGTAACCAAAGACATGGAGAGATTTTCACTTCCAGATATAGTAGGGCAACTGGCACAAGACTTATCATCTTGATATAACTATTGGAAAATAAGACAAACTATACAAAGCTGCTGTTTTTAGTCAAGGAATGGGCAACTCGGGGCTTTGACTGACAAAATGGACAAATAAAGGAAAGTTTGCTATCTGAAAATTATTTTTGAATTAAAAAGAGGATTTAGAAATCAAGCTAAAGTCTTGCTCAGGTGAAGACACTGAAAAACAAACAAGTAAACTTCAGAAAAGGTTAGCTAGCTAGAATTTCCAAGGCTTGGCCTGAGGATGGACCTTAGTAGATTCTTCTAGAATGCATAGAGCCCTCAATTCCATCCCTAGCACTACAAAAAAAAAAAAAAAAAAAAAAAAAAAAAAAAAAAAAAAAAAAAAAAAGAAGTATACACAGTAGAGTACCAAAGAAGGAGCTTTATAGAGAAAGCAGTAGCCAAAATCTGAGCCAGCCGCAGAATACAAAGCCGTGCATAAATAATAAACCCAGGTGAAAACTCTACAAGCCAGGCAAAAAATAACAGACCGTTACACTGAAAAATGCCAGAAATTCACAGAGCTAGTAGACATTTGTGTGTGTGTTTTTTTAAATGTGTGTGTATATAAAACACATGTACATAGTTTGTATGTTTGGTTTATGTGTGTGTTTGTGTGTGTGTGTGTGTGTGTGTGCACGCACGCGCGCGCCTGAGTGTAGCATTCTTAATGCCATGGCTCCATGTGGAGGTCAGGGCACACTCTTGGGTGAGGTTCCTCATAATCTAAACCTTTTGAGATAGTCTCTTCTTCACTGCATCAGGCTTGGTGGCCCACATGCTCCAGGAATTCTCCTTTCTCCGCTATCCATTTTGTCACAGGTGCACTGGGATTACAGATGCTCCTCTCTACCTTACCTGGCTTTTACATGAGTTCTGGGCATCCAGGTCCAAGTCCTCATGCTTGCACAGGAAGGGCTTTACCCACTGAGCCATCTCCCCAGCCCAAAATTTGTGTTCTAGTCAGTAAGAATGAAGATACAAGAGACATCAAGACTTGCTAGGAAGTCTAAACAAGCCAGTACAGAACACTTTATGTCTAGCCTGACAAACTCATAGAGAAACTCAATAATTTCCCACAGAAAAGAAAACTAAACATCAAAAAACAACAAAATAGTAAAAGACTACTTCAA